>NC_037288.2:21875892-22198619 GCF_000002775.5 Populus trichocarpa | reverse complement strand
TAACAGGTTAATATGCGTGTAAGAGCTTCTGTTGATGCCTTTCAATGCTTAATCAAGAATGACAGTGAAGATGAATATGGGACAGAATTCTGATGTCTTGTCGTTTCCAGGCAAGTTTCCTTGTAAAGATCAGCAATGTCAGGGCAAATCAAAACCATTCCGTTCAATATCCCATTGACTACTAGTTGTGTTTGAGCTTCCATACTCAGAGCATGACTTCCCAATGATAGCTAGCTACCAGATGGCGTTGAAGATCAAGTTCTTGAGCAGTTCACTGGGATTTTCTTGTTTTGCTTGAAACACAGGCCCCTCTCGGTTCCAAATAGAACATCTGATTTCTAATATTAAGGGAGTCTAAAATGTCTATGCTTTGAGCATCGTTACAATACTAAATTATCATGCAGCTACCCCTTTTGTCAGCAAAGCATGGTCACCTTCTTTAGAGGAAAACCCTACTCTGAAAACAACTGAACTGCAACACCAAGATGTCACAATTTCTAGTTGTTAAATGACAGAGTTTAAGCACAATCATTATAACCCTACTCTGAAAACAACTGAACTGCAACACCAAGATGTCACAATTTCTAGTTGTTAAATGACAGAGTTTAAGCACAATCATTATCTCATTAATTCAAAAAAAAAATTTATTTGAACAATTAAGCAAAAGCACTCCGATTGCTAAAACAGAGGAGGGTGGAGGGGGGACAGATAATCAAATTAGGCTCTAAAAATAGAAACTTGTAGCTCAATTGGAGTCGTAGGAATCCTCCTGTGAGGTTAGGATTTATCTTTGTTGTTTCTTTCCTAAATCATGTTTTTTTTAATTAATATGATTGTTCGGATTAACTTACGCATATCTCAATTAAACTCACAGATTCTAAAATTAACAACCATATAAATTTCCTGTTAAGCTACATCATCTATGTTATTGTCTTAAACCGTAAGGTGGGTTTACTGCTTACTTTTCTACTGGCTGGGTAATGGGTTTTAGCCCTTTTCTGTGATTAATGTAAGTCTAACCTTCATTATGTTTATGGTGGGAGTAAAACCTCCTTCACCTTCATTATATTGTGCAATAAATAACATGCATCAATTTTGACAAATATGTACGACAAAATATAATAATCTTAAAACAATGATCTTTTATCATTAATTAAGAAAAAGATTAATTATATTCTTAGTGTAATTACCACTTCCTTTTTTTTTTTCTTTGGGTTATAAAAACAAGTCGTTGCTATATTATTACCATAAAAGATTTATATTTATTCTTAATTGGAGTGTAAATATAAAATATATATTTTAGCTTTCTCAATGTTCTATTTATAAATGTAAATAATTTAGAGAAATGATATTTTTAATTGTGTTTTGCAATAAACTCTTTCAATGTATAATTTGTTTTTTGTCAAGTATTTATCTTGATTTTGAGAATGTATATTTTGTTAAATAGGATTCAAGAGTTTCACCTAATAGTTTAGATGAAAGAAGAATAACTTCGTCAACTTTCAAATTAAAGAAGTTAGTGGAATTGGTGTGTATTATTTTTGTGTTACAATATGTTTTTTTAAAATTATTTCTCAGTAAAGTCACATACGAAAACAAATTTATGGAAGAAAACAAATTTATGGAAGTGAATTTCTTTCTAAAGGGTCCGTGTAATTGTAGTTATTGTCATTATCATGACAACTGTGGGCAAATGCAGTTTTTCCTATACTTATCTGCTGGTTTAATTTAATTTAATTTAATTGTTTAATTCCTATCATTGCATTGCCTGATATTATCTTCTTCGCAAGAAGTTCTGAGACGAAAGGGTGTTGAAAGGGTTGTCAGCCTGATCAGCCTAGTGCAAGAAATAATTATGATGGCGACCTCTCCCTTCCGAAGTGAAAGAAAGTTCGAGCAAGGAGGTCCTGTCTAATCTTTTGAACAAATACAGATCGATCTTCCAGTCAAGTTCCCCCCCACCATTTCTAAGCATTTGCCGTGTAGACCAGACAATCCATGCCGGCTCTTGCTCTAGCAGCCTAACATTTTTAACCTTGTCCAAGGGGTCGTATCAATTGCTAGCTAGTTAGACGCGTTCTCTTTCTTCAGCCCTCCTTGGCTGCTTAAGAAGCTGGACATTGCAGATGGTCTCCTCAGTATTTCTCTGTTGACACTTGGCTTCAGACTTCATTTCAAGTATAATTTATCTTAATTTATTTTTTAAATTATATTTACCTGCTTGCTTGCCTAACTAGAATGGGAACAGATCAACTCCATGTTCAAATCAGTCATAACAATGATAAACATTGAAGTAACAAATATCTTATATTAAAGGAAATGATCATAGAGTTATTTATCAATGTTCTTGGCTTAAGTTTTCGTTGTTAGGGCTTCATGCAGTCCTGGAGGCAATCAGTGCGTCTGTCTTTGTTTATATATTATCGCAAGAAGAGAGAGCAAAAAGATTGGATTTGCCTGGTAGCAAACAAAGATTAACGAAGAGAGGAGGTGAAAATAATCTTGAGTAATTGCATTTCGTACTTTGTGATTTTAAAATATCAATTTTTAAGAATTATAATTCTTCTTAATAAAACTGGATATGTTGATGAACTAATCTAGGAGCAGAAGACATGGCCAAACTAGGAGCCTTTAAAAACACAAGAAAACTAGACTCGTATAATCAATACTTTTTCCTTCAATAATGAAAAAAGAAAAAAGAAAAAAAAAGGAGTAATATAATCATATATCACACCAGTAGTAGATCCTGATTCTGATTTGTGGGATCCACTCAACCCGACAAGCAGGTCTCTCAAACCCTATGGCTGTTGGCCTTACTCATCTTCCAATCCTAACAACTTCACAACCATCAACCAATGTTTTTGATTGCGGTTCTGTGTTCATCTCCCTTTCAAGTTCACACGCTTTTTCTCAAACCTGCACACCACGACTACTGTATCCGAGTTACAAGTTACATGCAACAGAAGTGAAAATCATCAAGCCCCCTTTCACATCATGGAACAAAAACTAAAATGTGAATAAGAGAAAGAAAAAAGAAGAAAGAGACCAAAATCTCCACCCAAAAACATTGGCCAAGAACAAGACCATCGACTACTCTTCTGTCTTCCCATCACTTTGGTCAACTTGGAATAGCTTCTCTAAAACAAACTTCTTCTGTACAAAAATGCTAGATCAGTCTCGTGCCCATCCTGCAATTCCTTTTCCTCACTAATTTTTTTAATTAGTGGTATATTTAAATGATATAAATATATATAGAAGTTGTAAATCATAACTTAGTGGGTTGTGTGGTTGTCAGTGGAGGGCTATCCTTTGGTACTTGGTCTCTGTAGGAGAATCAAAGCCATCAGAGAGAACCCTTTTTCTATAGCAACCATGAGTGTTGGTTAATGAGTCTTGGTGGGTGAGCTGAGGTACTGCGAGTGGTGGGGGTGGTGGTGAAGGTATGGTGACAGGTGGGATCTCAAAGGAATCGAGTGGTGGTGGTGGGTGTCTCCATTGAGGAAGTGGCCCAGCTAGGAGGAGAGTCTGTAAGAGTGGACCAGCTTTCATCACTGCCTGTAAAAGCTTTCCCTTTTCAGGTAATGGCTTTTCAGGAACCAACTCAATTGCTGCTTGAGGGATAGTTTGTGGTGCTGCTGTTTGGGGCAATTGGGATGGTTGTGGAGTCTGGTCAATAACAGGAGATGAAACAATGCTCTCCTCACAATCTGATGATGAGAAGCCATTGCTGGAGTCAATTCCTCTTCTGGGTTCGTCCTCAATGCTGGAAATCCCAGAGAGAGGAGCATTTTGGTGATGTTGCTGCTGCTGGAGCAGGACCTTCTCAATGGCAAGTCTTTTCCATTTCTCTTGTGCATCGTCTCTTTCTCTGATGGCTTTGCTCAATAGATCCTTGAGATGAAACAATTGGTCATCTTTCTTTCTTAGCTCTTCTTGGACTGCTACCTTTGTTTGCTCAAGCTCTAGAGTTGTGTACAAAAGGGAATTCCTAAGGTCATCCATAGTCTGCATTAGTCAAAACACAGAGGTCCCGTCACAAATTAGCTCCTTAATATCCAAGATCAGAAACCTCATTTTGTACACTTAGCAGAAAACAAGAAAACCCCATTACACTCCTAACATCAGAGAGTATGGAAAACAGAAAGCAAAATTAATTCTAAGAGAGCCAATAGATTCAAGAAATGTATATTACCTTTCCTTGGCAGTAGTAACCCCAGCTTAGAACAGAACTTCTTTGGTTGTCCATGCTTTTCTTCACTTGACTTGTGGACTGAAGCAGAGCTATATATATTTTTTCTTTCTTTTTCCAAGGGAAAGAGAGAGGGAGAGGTGGGGGGGTTTTGAGTGGTTTAGGTAGGCAATTGCTCTTTTATAACAAGAAGCTGCTAATGCTATCAAGTTCTAGTCTCCACTGTTTTCTACGGTATGCCGTCTGTAGCTTTTCTCACTGGGAGAGGGTTGGACAAAAGCACAAAAAGCCAAAGGCTCCTGATGCCAATTTTCTAATATCCTACCTCTGCTTTATCTGTCTCTTTCTCCATAGGAGATAGAGTAAAGTCAGTATTTTACACCGAGGGAAGGTCCAGTTCCGCTGTGCCATTCACCATCTTAGTCCATAACATGACAATAATCAAACTAGAGCCGTGAATTATTATGAGATGGAGCGGTGAAAGTGGGAAAAGACTAGTCTCCAGTGTACAGTGGGGGGAGCAGGAGGGTGATCAGTGAACTTTCCTAGCTACTTGCATATATTACATGGAAAAAAAATGTCGAAATATTTGTTGTTACCTTGAAACTCTCGGGGAAATTCCATGTGACCAGGCAAACTAATTTGGAAAGGGACACAGTTTAATTTGGTTTATTTTCCTCGTTTTTGGAGCTTAAAAATTGTCATTTTTCTTTTCTTTCTCCTCGAAACATGGCCATTGGGTGACTTTTGAGCACACATGGTATGATAACATTGGATGGTGTCGATTTTCTCCCTCGAACACTTCTTTAAATCCTGTAGCAAGATGTCTCCATTTGGAGTTCTAGTTTATTTCTAGTTTGTACTCATTTCATGCTTAGTTTTTTCCACTTGTCCTCGGTCCGTTGCCAGCCGTACTATAAGTTATTTTTAATGTAAAAGGATAAAAACCAGATCTCAATTAAAAAAATTTCAACACCCAATTGAATTAAAGAAAAAATAATGATGAGCTTTTTATTTTTAAATTTTGAGAAGATAATATTTTGGATTTAAATAAAACTCATGATTTAAATTAGAAATTTATTCAGGTTTAATGTTTTTTTTTTAAATTTATTTTTTATTTAATTATATAATACTAAAAATAACCATTCACACGGGGAAGAGATAAAATAAAATCAAAGATAAAAACAAAAAACATATATAATTTTATAGAATTTAAATTTAAATCTAAGAGGAAAAAAAATTAAAGGGTAAAAAAGGTTAAGCCTACATGCCTAGCCCTTTTATTTTTTTTCCTTGATATAAAAAATCAAACAACATGTTGTCTTGGAGCCCAGATTTTTGACCATTAATGAGGTGGTTGAAAAATAAAAGCCAGGATCTTTGGACCTAAAAAATAAGTTTTCAATCTATTTTTACCTAAAAACCTAATAAACACTCTTAAAAGATCTAAAAACTAATCTCTCAACTCAAAATAGTTCTAGATTGGTCCAAAAACATAGAATAAAATCAGGGAAAATGTTTCTTAACCTCGATATAAATTTTACAGCACGGAAAAGGTCAAAAAATACCAAAACAAAAACCTTATTAAATGAAACTCATCGACACCAAAAATGACTTTATTTCATGGTTGAAAGTTAGCCAACCTTTAATTTTCTCTCTCCTACATTGTTTTTCAAAGACTTTCTCTATCATTCCTCAAATTCAAGAATGAAAAAATAAACAAAATGAATTTTTAAACCAAAATAAAAATTGCAAAAAAATAAAGTGATGAAAATGAAAAAGGATAAAATTTTGAAAGCAAAAAAAAAAATCATGATACTCCGACCTCATACATATCCCTTGTAAGTCGTGAGTATCACTGACCAACAAGAATAAAAGGTAGCAAATGACCTGAATGGATTGAACTCGTATGTACATAACCCAAGACGCACATTTCTTGATTCCACTAAAAAATGACGATGCATCCTATTAAAATGTTTTTAGGCTTCACTATCAAAAGGGTACATCATCACTCCATCCACCGTATCATGTGAATGATGCATTTTATGTGCTTAACAATCTTTATTGACATGAATAACATTTGCAGTCTATATGTGATTTTAAAGTATCTAAGTTTTCTACATGCGACAAGAGTCCCTCCCCTACAAGTTCTGAGTTTATAACGAGCATGCCCACATGTTTTATACTCGGTCAACTCTGTATTTTCAAGGTAGTACAACATGCAGAAGCTTGGACACGTGTTAATTTTCTAGTATCCTAGACCGAAGGGTTTCATCATGGATTTAGCTGCATAAAAGTTCCCTTTCAACCTATTCCCTTCAGGTAAAATGTTTTTCTCTCATTCAACAATTTTTTCATAGTCGTCCTCACTCAACTCATGATCCGACTTCATGGTAGACACCCTGTGCAACAATCGATAATTTACTGTGATTTGTGCACCCATCCCATAATGGTTCGTCATAATCTTTCAAAAGATAAAAAAAAATATGGTCGCGTCTGCATTAGATTCTTCATCTATTATTGAACATTGACTAGCATAACCTCGATTATTCACTTCGCATAAATAACCATATTTTTATAAGGATTACTATTGTCATCTACAACTTCATGCACGTTGTTAGAACTAAAAGTTGACCCCACCATCATTTCTACTATGGTCTCATGAGGAACATATGATTCTTCATGTGCAAACCAACACATGTATCTCTCAATGAACTCTTTTTGTAGGAGATGCATTGTTATAACATCTGGATCGAGAAACTCTTTATTTTTACACCTCTTACATAGACATATAATATTACCTCTACTAATATATCTCGTATTAGATAGTGCGTAATTAATAAAACCTTGAACCACAATACAATAATTCATCCTACGCAACTCTTTGGGTGAATCTCGCTACATTCATGAACGATCATTTATTACTTATGTCAAACCTACATAGAATATTGATGACAACATGTATTAATTAATTATATAAACTAAATAAATAACATAACATTGGTTTAATTCAAACTTATTTAAACTGCTTTAATAGTACAACTAATTCATTATCAATTATCTATATAAATTCAAATTTCTATATATTTACCAAAAATTTCAACTCAACAATAAAATCGACAAAATATAAAACGGACTTGTTAAATAAGCTATTATTTATTTCATCACAAAACATCTAAGTCATAAATTCAAATTAAATTTCATCAATTTACAAACAATACAATTTTATAAAATCTCAAACAAATCCTAAAATGTACAAATAATATATTCATACAATAAATTTTTGTGGGAAAAAACTATAAAATAAGTAAACACCCAAACAAAATACATAAAATACAAAAATATACAATAAAAAAATATGAAGTTTTGCTTACTTGAAGTGGGGGAACCCTCAATAAAATTTAAATCAAAACAAAGATGTTGACAAATTAAGTGTTGGGATGACTGTATTTGTAGTGGTATGTTGATTTGTGATAACATTGGGAGAGAGGAGGGCCACTCGTCAAGTTATAAGTTAAATATTATAGATGAATTTTTCAATGGATTTAAATCCATCAGTAATTTTATTTGTAAAAATAACACATCATCATAGTTTTTGGCTTTGTTTTTCATTTTTTCTCTTCTCACTGTAATTCTTTCGGCATGTAAATAGGGAGTATTTTTGTTGGTGTTTAATGATGGATCCTGCAATGACATATTCAGTCGGAAAAATTCACCGCAGTATCAAATTTGAATGACAAAATATTTTGTTGGTATATCCGTTTGTATTTGCTAATTTTTTGGTAGTGTAAGAAAAATAAATTTTTAAATCAAATTTGAGTATTAAAAAAATAAATAGACAGTCAAGGTTGAAAAATATAAGTAAAAGGACAAAAATATAATTTAGATTAGCCATGACTTTTCTCCATGTTTTCCACTTTAGTTTCCTGTTATTGAGTTTTTTTCTTCCTTCACAAAATTTCACAAATTGAGTATCCAATTGGGTATATAAAGATGCAAATAAAAAAAAATATACGACAAAAAAATACTACAGTATGTAAAGTAACCAACCCCATTCTATTTTAGCTGTTAAAGTATTTTCTTCTAATGAAACAGATTTCTATGCTTAATAAATTTAATTTATTCGATCATTATGAATTATCATCCATTGTGTAATCCAAAACCCTTTAAATCTCTAAAAATAAATACAATATTATTGATTTTTTGTCTATTAATTATTAATACGTATGTAATTTAATACAACAATTTAAACTTATATTCAAGAAAATACGTGTTCAATAGATAAAGAAACTATTATCAGAAAAAAACAATAATTCGTGATGTAGGCAATGCAAAATAATAAAAAAAATGAAATACATATAAGATAAAGATATTAAATGGTTTTAACATTCAAATTGAAATCAATATAAATTAAGTATCGATACAAAAGAATTAATTTTGTAAAATAATTATATTTAATTAATATTCATATGCCTTTGATTTTTCTTATGTTATTGACCAAGCTTGATCAGCTAAATAAAAAAAAGTATTAATTGAATATCATGATATTCAAATCATTTTTCAAGTTCAAGATAAAAAAACTAAATAAATTAAATTGAACTTAGAATTCAATTTTCTTTTTGACTAACAATACAATACACAAATCCAGAAATCAAAATAAAAACAACCAAGAAATTTCAAAACAAATCGAGTCACAATCCACCATCTTCCATCCTTTTCATTACCATCCCTAACCACCTACAACTCCTACAAGTTGTAATCAACACAAAAATCAAAATTTGGGGTTTCAACTTTGTTTTATTAATAAAAAAAACCACTCAAGCTATGAAAAGTAGGAAATTGAAAACAAATCGACCAATATCTGGAAATTTGCTTTGCACAAAGTCCTCTCCTTGTCTGCAGCGACCAACTTGTTTCCTTTCTTTGTTAGCTGCTAACAAGTGGAATTATGTTTCACTTCTAGAGAGATTGGGGACATTATTGTAGTAACGAACGAGAAAATCAAAGAAAGAAATCTTGACAATGAGAGTCAATGTTACAGTACTGAATAAGAGAGACTCAAAATAATTATGCTCTTAATTTCAAGTTTAATTAAGAACTCAAAGAAAATCTTTTAAAGATTGAAAGTTTGAGCTTCAATCTCACTGCATAATTGAAAATTTGAAATTCAATCTTTCCCAAAAAAAAAAAAAATTGAAATAAAGAAAAACCTGTTTTACTTTCACCAATATTAATACAAGATCGAACAAACCCAAATTTAAAATCTTCTAAATCCCAAATCGAACTCTCCATCAACCACTACGCCTCAAACAGAAGAAGTCTACATGGCATGTAAATTATTTTTGCTCAGCAAAAAAATTCATACCTGAAATTTATTTATGATTTTTGGTTTAGGAATAATACTTTTGGTAGAAAAAAGATATTTTAACATTTTATTTAGTACTTTACTTTGAAGCGTCCAAAACCTAAAATAATATTTTTTTTATTTTTAGTTTTTCATATAACACATCCTCTTATAGTTGCTCCAAGAGTTGTTAGAGAATAATATAAATCATATCTTAGGACCTCACTTAAAAGTTTAAGTTTTTGGGTTAAGATGGTTGTTTGACATATTATCAGAGCCTTGATGACCAAGTAGTCACGAGTTCGAATCTCACCATCCTCATTTATTTGATAAAAATTAAGCACAAGGTATTGTGGGCCTGTGCAAGTTTTAAGCCCAAAGAACTTTCACTTGAGGAAGTGTATTAGAGAATAATATAAATCATATTTTAAAATCTCATCTAAAAACAAAAAAAAACTGGTTTAAAAAGAAAAATAAAACACGAAAAGAGAGAAAATAAAACTTGATTGAAAAGAAAGAAGAATGATTGTGTTTCTAGGATTGAGTTAGTAATATAAAAGACATTTTTATTTTCTCATCAAAATCTTAAATTGATATTAACTTGATATATAAAATATAATTTTTAAAGGACGGGAGAAAATAAAATCTTAGAAGAGGTATAATTAAGAAAATAACTTATAATTAATATTTGAGATTGACTTGTTGCTCAAATTCACTTGCACGAGAAAAAATAGAAACGGAAGTGTTTTTTTAAATCCAAATAAAATGTAGCTACTATTTCTTAATTTGAAACCTTTGAATATATGATTATTTTCATCAAACAAAACGGCAGAAATTTCTCCCACGAGGGCTGCCTCGTCCATACAAAACACTCCATAGTCCAAAACATGTCTTCTCTTTGATTTTTCTCTTTTTTTTTTTTTTCCGTGATGGAATTTGATTTCTTTTCCTCTTGTAATATAAATCGTGGAGGACAATGATGACTTTAATAAAAAGACAGAAAACAAAAACCATCTAGGTGGTGGTCCAGTGGTAAGAGTTTGAGACCAAGAGGTTTCCTCCCTCTGTGGTCTCAGGTTCAAGCCCTATGGTTACTCATATGATGGCAACTGGAGGCTTACATGGTCGTTAACTTCAGAGCCCGTGGGATTAGTCGAGGTGCGCGTAAGCTGGCCCGGACACCCACGTTAAACTAAAAAAAAAGACAGAAGACAAAGCACACATTAACAAAATATTAAAAAAACATTAAAGGAATGAAATATATGCTTAAAACCCTAATCTTTAACTTCGTATGGATCAAGAATTAAGAGGGATGTCTGAACAGCCTTGGACTCGGAATCCTGAAGGCGGCTGCTTTCTGAAAGAAGTCGTTGAATAGGAATATTTTAGTGCGATGGTAAAACAATTAACTAATTTAGAAGTTACTTTTAGGAAGGATTCTTTCACGGTTTCACTTGGAAACTCGAAAGAATTTTTTTTTTTCAATGGGTTTAAGGAATTAAATAATCTAATTGCAGGTAATAATTACTTGTCTTCTGGTGTTTCATATCTCTCTGTTAATGTCCGTAGAGTATTTTTGGATTAGTTTTTTTGTTCCATCGAAATAAAATTTCATTTTAGAACAATATTAAAGACAAAACTTGGTGTATTTAAAAGAATTTAATAATATTTTCTAAATACTAATTCTAAGCTTTTAATTCAAAAGTAAATGTAATTTCGGTGAGTATAGCAAACACGTTTCCAAACATAAAAATTATTATTTTTAAGGTATTAACTATCCCATTATATGATCTCTTTAATATTAATATATTAAAATTAATAAATCAAAATCAAAATCAAAATGAAATAAGTATTCCTAAGCCTTCCTTAGAATTTAAACACAAGAAATTAAGTGTTAATAACTACTAGGAGTAGGATGTCTGCATATCATTATGATGGAGTATTTTAAGTCAAGCAATGGTTGAACTATTTTCCTGTAGTGTTAGCGTATTTTCTTGCCTTGGAGCGCATATAATTAATTATGTACTAATAATGAGTTATAGCATGTTGGGAGGAACTTAAATTGAAGTTATCGTTGGAAGCTCTGTCCTCCTCCATGGTTTCTAGAATAAATTCAATATTGTATATAGAAGTCGTCTAAAGGAAATATTCACATTATAATTCTTCAAAGTCTTGGATTAATTTTTGCTGGATTTAGGAAGCAAATAATCGGCATGTCTTTCTTGACAAACACATACACATACGATGACAAATAAATTATTCGTTATACATCTCATGTCTCTCGTTTTTGACTCGAGAGCTTCCTTGCATGTGCCATTCATACTCCCCACACAATGCATTCAAAGCACCGCGCGACAGATGTTCATAATTTGCACAAAAATCTAATCCTCCCCCTTCCTTCCGCTTTCATCTTCCATGGAACCAAGGGAGTCAATCCAATATATATATATATATATAGTTTAAATGGTCAGAAAAAGGAGCTGGTACTAACCAAATTTTTCCCACCAATATATGTCCAAAGAAAGGGATTGGACCCCTTATGAACAAGAAAGTCCTCCTTGTGGGAAAGGAGGCTTGTTTGACTAATTTAAGACTCGCCCTTTTACAAGATAATCCCTTATTAAATTAAACATGCCATGCTCTTTTTTCCAAGTTTTCACAAAGCTAGAGCATTTAGTTTATGTCTCGAGATAAGATAAAGATTACTAAGAACGGAAAAAAAAAACATGATTTTTTTAATGTTTAAATCAAACTAAAATAAGATAAGATAAAGATAATCCCTTATTAAGCTAAACATGCCATGATTTTGGTATGAAATTTGGCATTTTTTCTTTAAAGGGTTTAGTTTCATAAGTATTACTCAATCGTGAATCGTTCCAAGAACAAGGATTATGTGTATTTTAAGGGTGTTTTTTTTTTTAATTATGGATGTTCGAATCAGTTTTAATCTCCCAATGTCTTGAAGTTAACTATGTAAACTTCCAGTAGCTCTGAGATTTGTGGTACTCGAACTGGTAATCTCTAGAAAACAAACTCAGGGTTTAACCAGTTAAGCTACACCTCTTGAATTATATTCTAAGTTATCGTAATGGGCATTTCCATTTCCATGTGAAGTATCTTTTATTTATAATTACATATTACTTTCCACTTATCAAATCAGTTAGAAAAGTCTACAATTTTGAATCCAACTGGCATTGATACTTCAATTTTGTCAAAGGAAGCACTCTTACAAATAAAATGTGACGAAATTGTTAAAGACACATGCTTCTGCTTGTGAGATAATTTGATAGTTTCAAAAAAATAATAATGAACGTGCATCTTTGGGCAAAATAGTAATTATAATAATTGAGGCTAGTTACAATTTTAGAACATTCAAATCATTTGTGCCTAGAAAGTTGTTTTTATTTAATAATACATGGTATTTTTTAGTGACTTTGTACATCTATCAATATTAACTCTTTTTTTCAATAATTTTAAAGATATTTTTATTTTATTTTTCTGACATATTTAAAGGATGGCTTATAAATATAAAAGAACTTCTATATATATGTTTCATTATAATAAAAACTAAGATTCTTTTATTATTATCAAATAATCATTTCAATTCAAAAATTTAAAGTCTTAAGTTAACTCAATAAATGATTTTATGTTATTTTTTAGCACATCTTTTCAAGTAAAAATCTTTTAAAGTTAAAATTTACATCAGAGCCTTACTATCTTTTACATAGTTTAATTAATTTAATTACAGAGAATAGAGTTAATGAAATTTAAGCTCATATTCATTTTTTTATTTAAATTCTGATATCTTATAAAACAATTATCTCAATTTAAAAACTGAAGTTATTAAGTAAAAATTAAAAATTAATAATTTATATTTCTAATAGTTATGAATGAGTTTGAGACTCGAGATATATATATTAACATATACAAAAAGTCTTTGATATTTTATTGTAACAATAAATAGTGAAATGCCAAAGTCTTTTACGCTTTGATCCTAAAACAGAGAATTTTACATTTTGATACTCAAATTTTTCAACTTTTGTTTTTATTTTAAACTTAGATTATTTTTTTTGCTTTAATTTCATAATTCAAAATTGGATTTATTGGGTATTAAAATTTATAATTTATTTTTATTTGATTTTATATAGAGTTATCTTGGTCTCATGACCCGAGTCACGAGTTTTGCAGTTTAGTCATGTTGACTCAATTTATTTATTTTTTACTTTTTAATTAACTTTTTTCTTAACTTTAGATTGATTGAAAATTGAACTTTATATTTTTTTTTATTTAGGATTATCATGGTCTCATGACCTGAGTCTCGTATCTTGCGGGTTAGTCAGGTTTACTCAGGTTTTTTTTCTTTTTTTAATTGAATATTTTTTTTCAATTTTATCATTTAATATTGGGTTAATTGGAAATTAAAATTTATAATTTTTTTTATTTTTTTATATGGAGCTATCCCGATCTCTTAACTCAGGTTTGACAAGTTAACCCGGGTTGATTTGGATTTTTTATTTATTTTTTTTTATTTTTTTTCAATTTAATCCTTCAGCATTTGATTAATTGGGAATTGAGCTTTATATAATTTGTTTATATTTGTTTTTTATAGGGTTATCATGGTCTTATAACCCAGGTCACAGATTAGGGTAGTTAACTCAAGTTTTTTTTGTCATTTTTTTAATTGAAATGTTTTTTCAATTTCATCCTTCAATATTAGATTGATTGAAAATTATGCTTCATATTTTTTTCGATTTAGATTCTATGAGGTTATCTAAGTTTAATGACTTGGATCACGGGTTTGGTGAGTTGAATCAAGTGGTTTTTTTTTTTTAACTTCATCCTTCAAAGTTGAGTTGATTGAGAATTGAACATCATAATTTATTTTAATTTATTTTATATGGAGTTTTTTTTGTCTCATGACCCGAGTCACAAGTTTTGCAGTTTAGTCATGTTGACTTGACCATTTTATTATTATTTTTTTAATTACAGATAGATTGCAAAGTAAATATTCAAAATGTTAATAAATTATTAAAAATGAAAAAAAATGGTTTTGTATAGAAAAACTTTGAATTTGGTTTTTAAATAATTGAGAAAGGCGTTTGCATCAAATTATATTTGTTACTCAACTAATTCACAATGAACATTGTTGTTTGAAAGTAGAATATAATCAACATAATAATTTCTTAAAATATATACTGTAAGTAATTTCTATCAATATAGTATTTTATTTATTTATAATTATTTAAATTATCTCCTAATTGGATCGATGTCTTTTCATATTCGATCATATTTGTTAAATTTATATTATTCATATTGGATCATATTTTTCAAATTTAAACTCTTAAATTAAAAATTAAATTAATTAATTGATCCTAATATATATTAAAATGGTAGGAATACAATTGCTTGATATTATTCTAATTGCGTCTATAAATCCAAAAAAGATGGTGAGGTTTAGATGTTTATCTCTACTCTAATACCCAAATCCTTCTTGATCAATAAAAGTCAAAAAGTTAAACCTAAGAGAATATGTGGCACCATGGCGGGGCGGTGCCTCAACTCTCAGACATGTTATAAGATGATAATATTAATATTAATATTAATATTAATATTAATATTAATAATCATAATCATGATGATGGTCATAATGATAGTAAACATGTCATGATACTTGTTAATTATTAGAATCATTACTTTAATAAATGAATATTATATATAACATGCCTAGCTCAGTAGCTCTACATAACCACGATCCTCTCTTAGAGTTTGCTCCTAGTCCCTGAAGAGTGTAGAAGTCTTCAAGAAAGTAACCTCGACATGCAAAAAGAGGAGACAAGATACATCATTGTAGGATCATCTTTATCTAGCATATCCATCCAGTATACTAATGAATATATTTAAGTGCGATTACTTCTTTAGTGAAAAAAAACTTGAGAGTGATCATTGAGTTTCACTGTTGTACAATCAGTGAAGTTTTTCTTTTGTAATTCAGTTTTTTATTTTATTTTTAATTTCATTGTTTTCTTTAATTTCATCTTTAACAACTTTTAAGTTCGTTAGGGTTTTTTAGACTAGCCAAATAAACTGAATTACATCATGGTAATTCTATATGGTTTAATTTTAAACAAAGCTAACCAATAAGTCAGGTTGAGAGGTTTTTTTAGTGTCAATTTCACCCTTATACTTTTTTTTATTGGTCGGTTAGGTTGTTTTTAAATCAGTCAAGTTAACCGGGCCACGCTAGGACAACTCCCACATTATTTAATTTTAAACTTGGGTTAGGTGAGAAATTGGATTGAGAGGTTATTTTTATTTCAATCTCATCCTATGACTTTTTTTACCAATCGACCGGGATGCTTTTAAGCCAGTCAAGTTATCTAGGTTACATCAATACAACTCCCACGCAGTTTAGTTTTAAATCCAGATTAAATAAAGAGTCGGATAAAAAGATTTCAAAGCTAACCTGATGAGCCGGGCTTAATAAAAATACCAAATAATTTTATGCTAACTAAATATCTTTTATTATATTTTAATTTTTTTTTTATCCAGACGACCCACAGCACAACATCAAGATGTAAACTAGTTTGTACTTTTATATAATGAATTCTTGGCATTTTTGCGGGACATATTATCCTTTTGTTACCGATATATAGTATAATGTAGGCCAACATTAAACGTTCAGTAAGTCATATCCAAGAGACCATGATCTGGTTGGCAACATGGACACCAAAATTCTATCTTGAGCTACACTACTAATTATAAGTTGAACCCAACATAAGCCTCCGAGGCACCACTAGATGTAGGCAACTGCATGAACAAAAATGATGCAAATGAATATGGTTCTCCATTAAGGTTGGAAATTTAGAGTGCTCTTGAAATATCTGGTCGGCCAAAACTAGGTTTAGCAGGATTTTTCCTGGCGTGGATAAGATCTGCATTAATTAATTGGAAAAAAAAAAAAAAAAACCTTATCAAGACATACGTGGTCGCTTCCATAATTATATAACTGAGCATATTGGGTCACTCAATAGTTTGTTTTATCAAATGTTTAACGATTCTAGCAACTTTATGCTTAAAAAAAATAATTCAAAGATGGCCCTTGCAATATCTTAGCTAAAGGTTCTATGTCTAGAATCTTGGATAGAACACACTCATGGTGTTACAGGCATTTGCATCTCAGGGGAGTCTTAAAGCTATAACGAACTTCGTAAAGAAACAATGGAGTTTTCTGAAAAGAAATAACGAATTTCTTTTCGGACAGTTGAGAGAATTGATTCTTTCAAAAGCTATATAGAATTTGTAGATATCTTAATTAATTAGGCTCTTGCTTTGTATAAACCTACTCTTTCAAGTTCAAGGATGATGGCAAGTTAGTATGAAATGTTGGTTGATATAACTAGCGTTTAGAAACGCGGCAGAAACTGTGTTTCTTTAAAATTTAATTTTTTTTATTTAAAATTAATTTTTTAATGTTTTTATATTATTTTAATGTACTAATATCAAAAATAATTTTCGAACAATCTTTTTTTAGTTTAACGTGGGTGGGCCAGCTTGCGCGCACCTCGACTAATCCCACGGGCCCTGAAGTTAACGACCATATAAGCCTCTAGTTGTCATCATATGAGCAACCACAGAACTCGAACCTGAGACCACAGAGGAAACAAACATCTTGGTCCTAAGCTTTTACCACTGGCTAAATGGTTTATTTTCCAACAATCTTGATACCATAAAAGAGAGCTCATTACTTGATATTAAATTCTAGGGTTGGCGAGGCAGGTTAGAAGTAAATAAATTTAACTTGCATAATGAAATAAACATATATATATATATATATATAAAAAGTAAAAACTAAGGTCATTTCACGCACTCGTCCACCGAGTAAATAATGCTGTGTGAATGTGATGGACAGATCTTGCAAATCTGATAGCAGATCAAGATTTAACATGCTAACCATATATAAAACTATTGCAAATCAAATCAATCTGATTGCTCATAACATAAGAACAATTTGGAATGAACACGATCTACTTATCATTGTAGGTCACATCAAGGCTAGAATGTCCCTGGATTATTTGATAGGTAGATAGTAATTTAATATCTACCAATTATTTTACATAAAAATACAGAAACCAAATAAATAAAAAATATATTCTCTTAGATACATACATAGAGGCATAGAGGCATAGAGCTAGCTTGGAGGAGTGGTTTGGTCTACGGATCGATCGAGGTGGGGTCTTAACGGCTAATAACTGTCGGGAGGGACCTAGAAGAGAATCATGGATGCCAACTTTGATTAACCGTGTGGGGCCAAGAAAACAAATAAATGGAGAAAAGAGAATCAAATGTAGGGGCTCTCTCCTTTTAAGTCTTTAGGTGAGTCGTCAATTCCATCCTTAATCATATCATGTTCTTAGAGATCTTTGGAATCCCAAGCACCAATCGGTCGCTCCACTAAAGTTAAAGCTTTCTCCAACCCAAGTTTATATTTTAATCACACTACTACCATCTTTATCATTATAACATTTCCTACACATATATATATTCCCTCTACTCTTTAGGTGTTCTTTTAAGCAGTTAATTCGGGGCAAGAGATAGGTTGTAAATGTCTTTTTATAGCTATAAGAGTAGTGCTAATTACGATACCGTTTGATACAGTGACAACTTCTGTTTTTTACCTAACTATCGAGAAAAAAAAACTACTTGGTTAGCTAAATAGATCTTACCTTTTGCACCGGGCTCCATCTATAATTGCGTTCTGTACATCGGTTTTGTAAAAGCTAATATAATCGTTTTTCATACATGTAAACCTACTTTTCATTTATTTTGCATGCAAAGATTCATTTCACTGTAATTTTAACCAAATATATATTTTTTTTAAACTGTAACTAAAAATATTTTTCTTAAACATATACTTTTTCAAACTGTAACTATAAAAGATATCACAATATCAAACACACACCGGGTTATTTGAACATAAATTGCAAATAATATAGAAAGAAAATAAAAAGAAACTAGATTTAGAGTTTCTATAGGATTATTGATGACAAACCTTCTAGAGAAGAAATTGCTAATAATTTGGAAAAGAAAAAGGGAAATTAGATTTAGAGTTTCTTAAGATAGATTTTATGTAGAGTCCACATTTAGTTATTAATAACCAAAAACGTTTAGAATGGTTTTTCATGACAAAAGGTGAAAAATTTACAATATTTTATATATATATATATATATATATATATATATAATACTTGTTTATTTGAATCGATAAATCAAATAATCATTACTAGATGGTATTGTAATTTAGGTGTGCACATGATGAGGATAAGAAGCTCAATCCTAGAACAAAATAGTAGACTTCCTCCCTTGGATTTAAAATCTTAAATTAAAAGAAACTAAAAAGTCTTAAGCTAATAACCCGTGATTATGACTGGACGCGGTTTTGGGGTCTCGAAGTCTGATAAAACGACGCACTACTTTGTCCGTTTCATCTTTTATTCCTTCGAAGCATGTGAGGATGGTTGATTACTTGGGTTCTACTACTTAATTATATATTATTTAGGCTCTGCCACGTCCCTCCCTCGCCTTATTCCTCTATACAGCTACTTGGACCCATGGTCACGGTTTGAAATTTCCAGACTCGTCTTACAAAGTTGTCAAATCGTCCAATTATAACAAATAATTATTCATCCATTTTTAGACTCGAATTTTACTTTTAATTGTTGATAAATTGCTCACCCTTCATCTAAACAATTCATATTAACTGTTTTAATAAATTTATTTGATACATATGATGATAATATTAAGGTATTGTTTTGCAAAACAATGTTTTTAAGTATTTTAATCGATAAAACTCTGATGTAGTAAATCACGTTGCTATAAGATAACAAGAGCCCGTTTATTTTTGTATTTTAAAGATGTTTTATTTTTAAATTTTTTTTATTTTAAATTAATATTATTTTGGTGTTTTCAAATTTTTTTAAAGCTTCTGATGTTAAAAATAAATTTTAAAAAATAAAAAAAAAATATTTCAATATATTTTCAAGTAAAAAACACTTTAAAAATACTATTAAAGTACTATTATCACAATATATAATAATTTTAAATTTATTACATGTGACCATTGAAAAAAAATCAGAGATCCCTCTTTAAATTTTCTTCCCCATTTTTATGGGGATTTGGAGGCAGCATTCGGTGAGAGAGTGACACGTAGCAAAATTTATGTTGGTGGCATGCATCACATTAACAGAAAGTTAAATGGAAGTTATTTTCAATTGCAAGAAACGAATATTTGGCTATTAGAAGTTAAGTAGTCAATAGCTCCAGTTCTAGCATCCTTCTTTTTCTAACTCGTGCATAGTTACTAGATTTTTCTAACTCGATTACACTGAGTTGACAGACTAAGACTAGATTCAAAAATTAAATAAAAAATTACCTAACATACAATCCATTATTTTAAAAACTATTCTAGTCCAATAGGTCGGTTTAAGACCTGGTCGACTCAGGGTTTGAGGTGATATACATTAAAAAAATTAAAAAAAAAACTTGATTCACCTAGTCAAAAATATGGATTCATCAAGTGACTTGGGCAAAATCTTACCATCAATTTTTTAACTCTTTCTTTTTTAAAAAATAATAATTTTTAAAACAATATTATTTTGCTTAAAAAAAAAACTTATGGGGTAACCAGATTGACCCTTAATGACCCTCTCGACTCAGGTCTTGTCTCGGATTAGATTTTAAGGGCCCGTTTGGGGCTTTAGTTGAACCGATTTGTTTTTATTAAATTTTGAATTTTTTTTAATTTTTTTTAAATATTTTTAAATTGTTTTAATACGTTAAAATTAAAAATTAAAAAATTATTATTTTAATATATTTTTAAATAAAAAACACTCAGATAAACTACTCCTCTAGACCGGCTAGAACTGATATAAAATATAGTGAAAAAAGGTTGAAAATACAGGGGAAGGAAAGTAGGAAGAAGAGGGGACCCACACGGTTTAATTTACCATGAAGAATTTGGTAAGAGCTAGTCCAATCTGATACAGTTAGTTACTAGAAGAATTTCGGTGATTAAAGTGAAGAATGTTGAGACCATTTATGGCATGAGGTCATTGCTATTATGGTTTCAAGCTCACATCTGTATCCCTTGCTGTCAATATATTAAAATAATATATTTTATGTTAATAATTTTATATATTAATCTTGATTAACCATAATATATTTTATAATCTCGCTGCAATACTTAGGCAGCATACATTAACTAAAAGCCTTTTTTCATAGTAAAAAAACTTATTTTAATTTAAGATATCTTTGTTTATTACTGGTTTGGAGGGCACTTTTACTAAAAAATAAAACCATATTAGAAAAGAAAGATTAAAGAAGGTGCTTAATTGAGAAGGTTGGAATACCAAAATGAGAAATGTTAATATTAGTATACCTCTAAGTTTATGAACATGAACAGATAATGCAATCATGCTTGAAGAAGAGTTGGGTCACTCTACCTTTTCCCAAAAAAATCCAGTGTGGTGTCTAATTTCATTGGATGGGCTTGTTGTCCTCTTATCTGGTCTTCATTGATACAGCTTGGGGGCTTGAACTTCACGTCCTAAAACTCAAGTGACGGCCCTGACCATCATAGATTCATCCATGGTGTGTTTGCACTGCATATCCATGAATTTTAAAGAATTTTGCTTCATAAATGCCCAGGATATTATTGATTAATTCATTTTTCCTGATGGTTTATGTTTTATCCTAGTCAATATATATATATTAGATAAAAATATAAATTATATCTTAAAACTTCACCTAATAGTTTAAGCTACTGGGTCGAGATGGTTCTTTCTTGATGACTAAGCGGTTACGAGTTCGAATTTTACCATCCTTATTTATTTGATAAAAAAAATTAAGCAAAAGATAGCGTGGGTCTGTGCAAGTTTCAAGTTCAAAGAGTATGTTAGAAAAAAATATAAATCATATCTTAGAACCTCACCTAATAGCTTAAATTATTGGATTGAGATGATTTTTTGATGATAAATTACATGTTACTCAATATAATCTCTCTTGTAGGCTATGTTTGTTTCCCGGAAAGTGATTTCCGGGAAACCACTTTCCAAACTTTCCTGTATTTGTTTGCCATTAGGAAAGTTGGTCAACGGAAAACACTTTTCAGTCAAAGAAAAATTTGGCTTGGTTTTCAGGAAAGTGTTTTCCTGAAAAATTTGAGCGGAAAACACTTTCCGGAAGTTGTGAAAAATTTAGAAATGTCATATTATTTGCTGATTATATCAAATTTGGTCCTCAAACTTTTGATTGCTATATATATTTTGTTTTGAATATTTATTTTTCAATTTCATCTCTTAAAATTTAATTTTTATATTAACTTTGGTCCTCATTTTTATAATTGTTATTTGTTTTTTTCTTATCATTTTTTTATTGAAATTTTTTATCTATCAAATTTGATCCTCATTCTTTTGATTATTACTTATTTTATTTGAAATAATTTATGAAATGGTAATTATTATTATTTTAATTTCTTCATCTTTTATCTTTTTTATTTTTTATATTTGATCTCTATTATTTTGATTATTATTTATTTTATTTGAGATAATTTATGAAATTATATTTTTTTTCAATTTTATTCTCATTCAACCTTTTAATTTGTAAGACTTGTTCCTCATTATTTTAATAAACTTGAAAAAAATAAAATATTAATAAGTTATTTTTCAGCTTATTTTCTATGACATAACCAAACACTGGAAAATATTTTCCAACTTATTTTCCATTACACTATCAAACATCAGAAAATAATTCATTTTCTCGTAATTCACTTTTCTAGAATTCACTTTAAAAAAAAATTAACTCTCATTCAACTTTTTAATTTGTAAGATTTGTTCCTCATTATTTTAATAAACTTAAGAAAAATAAAATATTAATAAGTTATTTTTCAGCTTATTTTCTATGACATAACCAAACACTGGAAAATGTTTTCCAACTTATTTTTTATTACACTATCAAACATCAGAAAATAATTCACTTTCTTGTAATTTACTTTTCTAAAATTTATTTTTTAAAAAAAATTAACATTTCAGCAAACAAACAAGACCGTAATCCTAGTTGAAAGTATTTTTTTAAAACCGTGCAAAAACTAACGCAACGCCATTCAGACAAGATAGTACACTTGTGATAGTTGAGTTGTCCTCATGGACGGTTGGTTATCTCTGAAACCCTTTTGCAGTAAAATAAAATCATGAACAACTTACAACCACCTATGATATAAATATATAGGACAACAACACAAACCACAATCATCCATAGATTATACAATGTTGTATTTAGAAAACATGCAATATAAAAATAACTCTTCGAATACTCAAAGTTGTACATTCGTGAATTCTGCTCTGCGCATTTTTACATTAACCGGAACTTCTTTGTAGGATTGCACCTTCTCGGCTGCTCTTCGCAATGGCCTTCCGATAGAAGATCTAAGCGATACCTGTGCTTCATTTCCTGCTCCACAAGTTTCTTCCTTCGTGATAGATGAAGTTAGACCATTTTCTTTCCTTGACTTATCTCTTGAAACTGGAAACTTGGCAACCTCAATCTCGAATAACTTCTCGGCAGGTTCCCGCTCTTGGGATTTAAACCTAGCAGATTGCCTTCGCACACAACGCCTGCAGCACAGGGGAAATGCAGGCTTCAAGGTTAATGTACTTTCGAAAATGTACAATTACAACGATTGTGGCGAGATACAGAACGGTGAAACACCAAAAAATGCTCAAGAACTTGGCATAGTGCTCATTTTCTTGTTAACTTGCTTCTAATGTTCTCAATGTTCTCAAACTCTAATATAGAGAGCAAGCCTTTTATTACTAGAATATAGGGAGCAATCCTTTTATTACTAGAATATCACCCTAACAAAATGGTTTTCTACATAAACTTGCAAGGTTTTAGCCCCGTGGAGAATGGAATACCGCGTTCAAGACCCATTTCCATTTAGTATTGAAGACTTGATTGTTGAGAAACTGGTGGAAGTGAACTAACCTTTTGGTTTCAGTCTTCTCTTTTTCTGCAGTTTTTCGATTTGTTGTAGAAGGGCCCATGGCTGCACAGCAAGTCATTTGAGAGTTGAGTACCTTGCGCAAGCAATTGAGAAACAAAAGAAACTACTTGGCATTCAGAAGCCATTTTAGGTCAAAATGCTTACATCGACTTCTTCCTGTGCGTCTTCCGCTGCGACCACAGGGTTTGATATCATTGCTAGCTTCTGGCAAGCATTCTGCTTCTTCTATCTTTTCCACTTCCTTGAACCAACAATGTATAATGTGCTCAAGTGATAAAAAAGTAAGAAGCTATGAATGGTTTTAACAATTTTGTTGACACACATAAAGTTGAAGAGACTCACCTGGGAGACAGCATTTTGACAGTTCACGTCTGCTTTTCCCTGCATAACAACAAGATTCATTGTCAATGACATTAAGGGACACTTTCATCCAATTAAAACCAGTTCAGGTCTGGCACTAAAATATGTTCCCTTGATCCCTTTCCTATATGTTTCGAAATGTCACTGAATTGGAGTCAAACTTGCTCCAAATGCACATGTCCATGTTGATTTAAAACCGTTCAACGCGACTATGATTGGAGGAAGAGATTAATTTTTCTATAATGCCAAAGTTTATCATACCGGAAGAAGAAGCGTGTGGCTGAAAAAGATTAAAATCCCTCATGAAATTGCATAGAAGAAGTTGAATTTAAGAGAGGGAGTGAGACAATATAAAGAGAAGAGAATTGTATTGAATGGTGTGATTTGTTTACAAAAGAGTAGTCTAGCCTGAGGGGAAGGTTTCTCGTTCTAACTGGTACGGGACAAACTCAAGGTGGTAAAATGGAGACCAACTTGAGCTTGAAACTAAATTCTGAAGACATTCAGGAGTACGCACCTTAGTGAAGATATCAGTAGTTTAACCAACAAAAGAAACTGACAATAGTCCAATGGTGCTATGAGTGAGATGGTGATGCACAAAGTGACAATCAATCTCAATATGTTTTGTGCGTTTGTGCGTTAATGAAATATATCATTGTGAACAATCTAGATAGCACTCTGATAATCACAGCTGATGATTGTGGAAGTAAAATGAGTGACACCCATCTCTTAAAGTAACAATCGAAGCAAAAGAAGTTCCCAATTTGTATCAGTAAAGGCGCAATTCTCGAATTCTGTGCTGGATCGAGTGACAACTAGTTGCTTCTTGCTGCTCAAGAAATAAAAGAATCACCAAGGAAGAAGTAATAGCCAGTTGTGAATCTACAATCATGGGGTCAACTGCCCGAGTAGGCAAGAAGCTCAAGTGAAGAGTGGGCAAAGAGATGTCACGGAGACATAATAGGGCGTGCAAAGAGGAGAGAAGAATTGACTAGTAATATAAGAGATGTCAGGACAAGTAACTATAAGATAACAATACTTGTCACTGTATATGATATGTTTGCCCACATCGATTAGAAGGAGAAACCTTCCACTTAGGCTAGACTAGATACACCTCTTGTAAACAAATCACATCATTCAATACAATTCTTTTCTCTTTGTATTGTCTCCCTCCCTCCCTCTCTTAAATTCAACTTAGTATCAGAGCCACTATATTAGTGTTCCTCAAATATATACATTAACAGAATTGTAGCATGATTGTATTGAATGGTATGATTCGTTTACAAGAGAGGTATTCTATTTATAGTCTAGTCTATCTCATTCTAACCGATGTGGAACAAATATATACATTATATACATTAACAGAAGACATTGCAGTAAACCAGGGAAGGCATGACTCTTGCCAAGCATCGAGGCATTTCTAAACCACAGCTTGTGATGGATAGTATCCAGTCCACTCTTGGGTTACAAGCATTTACGGAATTTATTAATGAGATTGGTTTTATCCTGAATTAATTAAAGTCCTAAAACAGTATTCTACTCGTTTTCACTTTCTGTATCACTCGATAATGCAATGCCATGAAACAGAATATGCAGAGTTGTGTGTGTTCTGCTGCATCTCAAACTCAACCATTTTAATGGACTCTGACGATGAATAGCAGGATGAAAAGTGAAACTAACCTGAGCTTCTAGATTTCTAGCTTTATGTAAGGCATCCTTGCATACAACTTCGTGCTGCAGTGCCTTCAGCTGAAATGACAATACCGGTTCCTGAATCAGGCTCATACCAAAGGAAACAAAAGACTAGAATTCAAGGCAAGCAGTTGGTGTTTCAAACAAACTCACCTTTTCTCTTCCTAAATTAAGCTCCTGTTAAATAAGAAAGAATACAATCAAATATCACTCAAAATTATACTACTGCAAATGAGATTAGCTTTAAATATTGATGCATGGAAGAAACATACTGCTAACATCTGGCTGTTTGATTGAGCAAGATTCCAGTTCTGCAACTGCAAATTCTGATAATTCATTCGCAGATCCCGCAATTTATTTCCACTCAATTCTATAATTTTACTGTTCAATCATAGTTAAGAAAATCCAAATCCATCAAAATTTGGTTGTTTGTGTTAGACGTGCAATCTTTTTCTTAGATCCCAAATCCCAAATAGTGAAATGAGTAAGGTTTCTTACCTGTCCAATTTCCCATATTTACTTTCTCTACAACCAAACAAACAAAGAAACACACAAAGGCAATTAAACAAACAAAAGAATAAATAAAGCAATCAAAGGATACTTTCTCTCTTCTACCAGTTTCAGCAGCACTGCCTTTTCCTGTTTCACCTAAAAAAAATAAAGACACAAAAGCCAACTCAATGCAAGGTTCATTCCACAAAAAGGATTACCGCACCACTAAAAGAAATCAACCCATTTCATTTCTTTCATTTTCTCGCCGACAAGGGACATTCTAGTACTAGGTTGCGAATCAACCAGACTAATTCTTCCCGTACAATCTTAAGGACATATCCCCATATATGCATGTGCATTCATAGTAAATGACCCAAAAGAAAAAAGAAAATGATATGCGTACCAGAAGAAGCTGATCAATTAAGTCTTGAGTACATTCAGGAATCCTTGGCTGTTCTTCTATGAGGCCAACAAATTTGGATTGTGACTGAGTGTTGGTAATATCAGAGAGCCTTCTCCTCATTATGTTACCAAATGATGATCTTTTTTCCATTCTGTCTCCCTTCATGCTTTTCTAACTCCTCTTTGACACCCCAATAAAAGGATATGGAAGAAAATGCGATTTCTACAGAAATTAAAAGCAAGTGAAGCGGATGGTGTTTTTGGGTCCAAAACTGGTTTCTAGAGCAAAAGAAAAAGAAACCAAAAATCTTCAAGACAGAGTTGATACAAGAAATCAAATGGTTTCAAAGTATTAGAGAAAGAGATAAAGAGAAGGGAATGGATCAACGAAAAGGGAAAGTGTTTAATTTGGGAGTGGAATCAAGTTTTTGGTTTGGTCCAAAGAAAACGAAAGAGAAATAAAGGAGAGAGGGCCAATAGATGGAAAACATTACCGTATGTATGGAGAGCAGGTTTGGAGTTCTAACGGCTTCCTGAAGCTAAGCGCCAATATCTATCCGAACCTCTTTTTTGAATTTCCGAACCTTCTTCGGAATCTCTTCTTTTTCTTTTTTCCTTTTCCTTTTTCTTTTTATAGGTATTTTTTTCTTGAATTTTCCTTTTCAAATTAACAACCTTTTTTCCCCTTGTCTAATCATTATTATAATTGTTTTTCTATTTAATATACTAACACATTCGTTTATATTTATTATGCTTCATTTAAATTTAATCCTTTTTTCTTTAATGAATTCAAATTATATGTAATTACAAGTAGCTCATTTGTTCCTCTTTGTTTATTTATTCAAAATAAATAATACTCTTAAGAATTCTTTAGTTTCCTCGAAAGATGTTTTTTTTTAAATATTTCTTGGTTATTATATATTCAAAGTCTTGAAATTAAAATATAAAATATCAGGTTATGAAAAATAATTAAAATTATTCAAATAAGGATAGTGCATTTTGCTTTTGATATCGAACCAAGGAAGTAAATAATCTTGAACGTTAGCAACAATCCATTGGCCACTAACCTTCATGACAATTAATTTATATCAAATTATGTTTTATAATAAATCAACTGGGATTTTTAATGGAGCTTTATTGTTTATATAAATAGTTTAAATTCCTTATTTTTTTTAATTTTTTTTTAATTTCATCTTCAGACTTTTTAGTCATTTAGGTTATTTTTAGACCAATCAGGTCAACCGGATCACATCGAGACAACTTCCATTTAGTTTAATTCTAAACCCGGACTAGACAATGAGTCAGGTCGAGAGTTTTCTTTTTTATGTCAATTTCATTTGTTTTTTTTTTCTCAATTTCACCACAAACTTAGATTGGCCAAGTTGTCTTTAAACCTGTTAAGTTGATTGGATTACATTGATACAACTCCCACAAGGTTTAATTTTAAACTCATGCTAGGCAATGAATTAGGCTGAGAGTTTTATATTTTATGTTAATTTCATCTATTTTTTCTCAATTTCATACACAGACTTGGGTCGGTCAGGTTATCTTTGGACCTGTCAAGTCAAATAAGTCACATTGGGGTAACTTCCACATGGTTTAAATTTAAACCTAAGCTAGGCAATGAGTCAGATCGAGAGTTTTCTTTTAAATGTCAATTTCATCCATTTCTTTCTCAATTTCGTCCACAAACTTAAGATGGTCAAGTTGCCTTTAGACCAACCAAGTTGACTAGGTCTTATCGGGACAACTCTTACATGGTTTGATTTTAAATCTAAGCCAGGCAAGGAGTCAAATTGAGAGGTTTTAAGGTTGACCTGTTAAGCCGAATTCAATAACAAAGTCAAATAATTCTCTACAACCTGGATATCTTTTGTTATGTTTTTTTTTATTTGACTCACAGCGTAGCATGTTGGTGTAGTTTATAAGTGAAAAAAAAAAAAGATTTATATCTCATATTAGAAAGAAACACTAAATCCTAAGTGTTTATAAGTGTATGTTTCTATTATGTAGTAAATTGAGTGAAAGTCATGGTGGATAGACTCTTCTAGTGGGCTTCCTAATGCCATTATATGAATATTTATAATATCAAAAGATGATACTTGACACTTGTAACTCGGGACTTAATTTGTTTGTGAGGTTATTTTTTTTAGTTCATTTCTTTTATTTTTTTCATAATTAATTTTGATATTTGTGATTGTTGGGATAAAACTGAATAATAACTATTCAATTTAATTCAAAATATAATTGTCTTATTAATAGTCATATAGTTTCATTAACAATCATATAGTTTTATTATAATATTTTAAGTCTATATAAACCTGTTACTACATAAAGAAAAAAAGATATACAAAAAAGTATTTTCTTTTCATTATTTTCTATGTGAAGTCTGTGAATAATTTAACGGATCTACTCATAAAAGAACTATTTAAAAACATGAAACGACAAGTAGAATGAGGCTGAAATGTGTAATTAAAGATACTGGTAATGAGAACCCTACTTTGGATTAACAAGAAGCTTATCTTTAAGTTTAATATATGTTGGACACTGATAATTAATTTTGGATTATATTATAATAGTATTCAATGTGTTCTATTACATAGAGGATGATGAGTGTAAAGTCTTAATAGAATTTAAAGTTCTTGTTTAATGTAATAAATACATGTATAATTCCGTGTATATATATATATATATATATAGAAGTGATGTTATTTTTTACAAGAGTTAGGGTTTTCTCTTGTAAATATTCATGAAAATATTCATCAGGTTTGCTCATCTTTGTAAATGTGAAAGACAGAAATTGTGATCTTTTTCAAATGTACATTTACCTAGTTTTGACTAAAAATTGACTCTTGTCCAATCCAATGTTCGAAATCAAACTAGTGGTCAATGAGACATGGGGTGTTTATTTGTGAAACTATTCTTGCCAAATCTCTAGTATAGATCCTCATTCACATTATTGTTAATTTTACTTTAGTTTTTACTCACATTAATTAATATCTCTAGTAAATAATGTACATAAATCAAATAATCACGAGTTAAATGAGCCAAAGATGACAAGCAATTAAAGATTAATTGAGCATATTATATATATAGAGATATACAATGATATAATTTTTATTTATGTTTTTCACATAAACACATTTATCAACTTCATTGATGTTGAACTCATTTGACAATATAACTTTATCAAATTTTTCATGTCATTATTTGGATGCTTATTTCAAATTACATAATGATTCGACAACCTTACAAGATTTTTTTTCTTATCCATTAATAACAAACCCCTTGAGTTATTCTATGTGAATATCTTTTTTAGGTCATCATTTAAGAAAGTTATTTTTATATCAATTTGATGTATTTCAAGCTTATTAATAGATAAAATGGTTATTAGCATTCGTATGGAAGTTATTTTTGACATAGAGAAATATATATTAAAATAGTTCACACCTTCTTATTGTTTGAATTCTTTAACAACAAGTGTTGTTTTGTATTTGTTAATAGTTTTGTTAGCTTTCATCTTTATTTTAAAGATTCATTTATGGCCTGGTAGTTTACTTTCAGGTAGAAAATCCCTTAGTTTCCATGTATGATTATTTATAATATATTATATTTCAATATTGACTACTTCATTTCACTAGTAAGCTTCAGGACAAAACATTGCCTTGGAGTAGGTCTGAGGTTTATTTTCTAATATGTTAGAAATTTAAAAATAAATATTTTGGTTGTTTTTTTCCTTGAACTCCTTCTATGTTCAACTTCATCATCTTTTAGTTGAATATGACCACTTGAACTAGTGTCTTTGTCATTCTCATAAGTGAACAATTTTCTTATGTTTTTTTAAATGGAAATACATCTTCAAAATATGTGGCATTCCTTGATTTCATTATAATATTAGGATGAATGTTCTTTATACTTGACTTATGTACAATAAATTGATATGCATTACTATTATAAACATAATTGATAAAAACATAATCTATAGTTTTAGATCTTATCTTGAGGTTTTTAGGATTATGTACTAGCACCTTTACAAGACATCCCCACACTTTGAGTTATATATAGGAAGTTTTTCTTTCTTTTCATAATTCATAAGGTGTTTTTTTGAAACTTTTTATGAGATACTTTGTTAAGTATATAGTTGACAGTTATAATTGCCTTCCCCTACAAGTTTCAAGGGGCTCCATAACTTATCAACATGGCATGCATTATTTCTATAAGTGTTAGGTTTTTATGTCATTTTAATATGGTGAATAATGAGCAGTGGTTTGATGAATAATGCCATTTTAAAAACAAAATTTATCAAAAGGTGTTTTGTATTCCCCATATTTATCACTTTTTATTTCCTTTATTTTATTGTTAAGTTGATTTTCAACTTCATTCTTATAATGTTTAAACATTTTAAGAGTCTCATCTTTACCAAAATTTCTTTTATGTCCTTTAAGACCTTTTAAATGTATAACAATTAAGTCTATTTAAGGGGCACTAAACTCGAGATACGGATCACACATGCATATGGTCAAAGATGACAAAAAATAATTCAACCCCTATATTATTGAGTTCTATTTAAGTTTGTTATTATATATAATTTATGTTATTTTGTTGGCCATTTTGTTTAGTATGTTACTAGTTTGCATGTTCGCGCTACGCAATGAAGGGACTAAAACTCTTTTGAAAAAAAAAAGTCCAGATCCTGAAGAATTATTTGGCATTGTTATTAAACCTAAAAACATAATCATTTTGAAAAAAAAATCATCAATATAAATTTTCATTGCAAAATAAGGCCAATATATGTGTTCAATAAAATAAATCAAGAATTATTATATGTGTTAATAAATAATAATAAATTTGTTAATATAAACCTAAGATTGAGTCATGAAGCTAAAATAAAGATGTATATTAAGATATTTAATCTTATGTCACATGTGACTTTTCAATTTTTTTTAATCTAATTATAGAATAATAGTTTTTTTAAAAAACAAATCATTTTAAATAATCACAAAACATATATTTCTCAAGTCTAAAATCAATTTTCTTATTAACATCTTTCTTGTTTATCATTGTTTCTGTTAAAAAATAATTACGATTGCTAAAGCAAATTAAAAAATCAAAATATTATATCCATATTTTATGTGTGATTGAAAGTTGAAAAAATAATAAATGTGTTAGAATCATGTTCAAAATCTATTTAGAAATTTTTTAAAAAATTAAATCTATTTTTAATGAACAATTTATTATTAATATTATTATTATTTTCATATTAGATATATAATAATTGAAAAACAAATTATTAAAACTCAAATAAAAATTTATAATATTATTTAAAAATCATGTCAAAACCAAATAAAAAAAATAAAAAGAAAAAAAGTAAGGCTCGGTGCCTGACCCTTTAATAGCAAGCTAGGCGCGCGTGGGCTTGGAGGCTAGACCCATACACCTGACCTTGCTTGTTATTATTATTATTATTATTATTAAGGGGTCATTTGCCCCTTATTTTTTAAAAAAATAAAGCACACAACGTGTTATCTGTTGAGATAGACAACATGTTGTTTGCTTGCATAGTTTTTAGTTGTCTAATTAGCCAAAAACTGGGTAGAAAATGGCCTTTTATTTTTTGGACCAAACAATCTATTTTTAAACAAATTTTGACCTGAAAACATATGAAAAACAATATATATAACTCAATAAACTTATTTGTGCCTTTAAAGTTGCCAAAAATCTATCAAAAAAGAAAAATCAACCTGAGATTCTAAATCTTTCCAAGCTTGATCTATTATTTTGAGCAAATTGGAAGTGAATAGCAACAACTGTCCAACTCTCCTATTAAAATGGAATAATTGAGCACCAAAATTAATTATTTTATGGTTGGAATTGTAATAGCCAACTACCTTTTCTTTCTAGCCCTATTTTCCAACAAGTCTCACTTTCATTTAGGACCAAAAAAAAATTATAGATCAAAAAAAATATTAGCAAAAATTTTAGATCAGACTTATTATTCTTCATGTTTTACAATCTAGTCCCTCTTTTTTTGATTTAGTAATTCTACAATAATTGCAACTCTAATTCTATTTAATTAAGTAATCGAAGGTTGTAATTAAAAGAAGAAAAAGTGAAAAAGATAAAAAAGTTGCTTAAAAAGAAATTAATTTAATATATTTACAAATTAAAAAAACTTTTTTAAAAAATCTTTACTCCACCGATAAAAAGACAAAAAACATGTTAGGTAGGTAAAAGGTTACATTATTGGTTGGTTGTGATTAATACTTTACCTTTTATATTTGTTTTTTTTTTCCTAACATTATCAACATTTATTTTTTGATGAATTAACAAAATTACAGATCTCCTCCTCCCATTCTCTCCCTTCTGCTCCAGTAAAGAGATTGTGAGAGAGGATTGCTGTATTCCAAGAATCTCACAAGTAAGTATTTTGCTTTTGAATTTGTATTTTGAGCCATGAAGCTCAATTGCTAAGTGAATTTGTTTGTTATTCATAGGTTCTTGTCTGTAGTCTCTTTCTGGTTGAGATTTGCTGAGATTTCTTGTATAGATACATGTGAAAAGGGTAGATCTTAGTCTTTTTCCCAGGTTTTAGGGTGTAGAGCTCAAAAGAATCTAGAGTTTGTTAATTAATTTGGGTTGAATTCATGGGTATTTGGGTAATGTTTAGAATAAGAAGTTACGGATGATGAAACTTCTGGTACAGGGATAGGAATTAAGTTCATTAGTTGAACCATGCAGATCTAGGAGAGGAGAGAAGGAACTAGACCAATCAACCAGATCCACTCTGTTTCTTTCTTTACATTTTTATAAGTGGGTAAGTGATAAATTGTCTGTAGCTCAAGCCTTCCCCAGTAAATAAATCCATGGGTATCCCTCTCAAATTTATTCAGATGGGAAGCTTCCCTGAATATAAATTTTGCAATACAATATAGAATTCAAGTGTTTGATGGAATATGTAAGGTGTTTGGGTGAGGTAGGTGTAGTGTTTGGAGAAAAGACTGATCCAAGAATGGATTCGGTTCAGAAAGAGAAGGAAAGAAGAAATATAAAAGAGAAGCTTGAAATCAAATCTTGAAATGGCTACAAATAGGTGCAATTTGGTCAAGAATTCTTTGACTTACAAACGTAAAGGATTTTATCCTTAAACAACCCATCACCTATAGGCGCTTTCACAAGCCCATCTCTTTTCTGCCTCTTGTGTTGTGATCAATGAGTTTCAGCAAGCCACAGCTCTCTCTTCAACTCATGCCCACAGATCCTCTGGTAGATGGATCTCTAGTATGATTTTTTGATCTTTTGCTTGAAACATGACGCCCTAATTTTACATTTGGGATGTTAGATGTGTATCTGAGTTTGGCAGTACCATGGCATGGTAGATGCTTCATGCATGCTCTGCAACTGCATTAAGTTGCAGCGGCATTTGGGACAAAACCAGAATAAATGGCTTTCATTTTTTGAATCAACTAAGTTGGTTTATGGGCTTTTGATTGTTATAGGTCATGTGGCATGTATGATGAAGGGGAACCCCACCCCTTCCTTCCGTTCCCCCTGAAAAAAACACTGCAAGTAGTTGGGCATTGTTTTCATGCTGATAATTCTTTTAGTTTAACTTTCTAGATTTATTACTTGTTTCTGGATCTAAAGCAGTTTCATTTTTTAACTTTATAGGGGAATGGACAAACATGCCAGATTTCTCTCTCTCTCGTTGCAGCGCTGGCTACCTTTATCCAATTGACATATGGAACTCTCTCCATTTAGAACACACGATGCTATCATAACCATATTCTTTGTTACTGTGCTCGTCCATGTTGCATGGAGTGCATGTGAAGTTAAACTTGAAGCTGCTCACTTCAAATCAATTGCTGCCCGCACATGTCTAGAATTATTGCCCTTGTTATTCTAATCATAATCCTTGACCCAGCCATTGGGTGGTCACTTTTTTCTTATGAGTCTTGTTGTTTATACGGGTTTATGTGAGGAATTGTCACAATTGTGTGAAATGTTGTATAATGCAGTTCTGCCAGCATATAGGGGCTTATCCAATGTAGTTCTGCAAGCATATCCAAGCATATGCAGATCATGCCATGACAGAAGAGTTAAATGTTGAGTCAATTAGGTCAGTTGTGTAGTCTGACCCGAGCCATTGAAGACAATCATTTGTTGGTGTCTCATTGGATTTGTTACCTGACAGTGTTTATCCAACAAATGATTCTCTTCAATGGCTCGGTCAGGTTACACAAGCGATCTAGTTGGCTCAGTATTTATCGCTTCTGTCATGCTATGACCTATATATACTTGAATAACTGCATTGTAAAGACCACATGCTTGGAGAACTACATTGCAAAGACCCCTATATGCTAGAACTGCATAAAGACCCCATAAGCTTGGAGAATTGCCTTGTACAATGATTCACACAATTGTGACCATTCCTCATGTAAAGTATATGCTACCCATTGTGCGGGCAGCAATTGAATGCTATAGATGTACACATGAAATTAGACTATGTAAAACCCTTTTTGTGGTTGTAAGATTATTTTTTTTCATCGAAATCTCATATCTATGAATGGTTGGTGGTAATAAAAATACCAAAGACATGGGCCGCTACCAAAATATTATGTATAGATATAGTTGCTTGGTGTAAATGAAATTACAAATACTTTTTTGACAAGAATGATTGTAACTTGGTTTTAAACAATCGCACCTCTCTTGGTACCTTTAACATAAAAAATGGTGTAGTTTATTATTAGATCTGTTAGCCGCGCCACTTTATGGATCTGGGTATCTGAATGTTCGTGGAACTTTTTTTTCATGGACAAGCATCCTGTGTAAATGTTCAAGATGGAAATGGTTTGTTCAGGGGATGCTTCAGCTTAAACCTTTTTTTTTTTTTTTTTTTGAGATCCATGGTCGAACCTGCATGGTTTGAACACAAAAGGCCTAATCACGGCTCATAAGAATGTTCTTAAATTCTGGATTAAAAAAGAAAAACTACTTAATCAGTTCCAGCAGAGAAGAAAACATTTATTTTGTAGCAGCTCAGCCATCCTGGGAGCAATTGGTCCTATAATGCGTAGATCCTGTCAGTGTCGATTACCAAGGAAAAAAAATGCATCGTTCAAAAAAAGAAGATAATGACATTGATAAAAGAGTTTATTTTTTTAATATATACCTTTATAACAAGACATATAACTTTTGATGTTATAGTTAGTTAATGGACTGAAGCCTTATATCTTATAGGTAAAAACTTTATAGCAATTAGAGATCGAAAAGGTCTTCAAATAAAGCCTCAAAGTAATTATTCAAGATTTTCTATATTTTTTCTAGCTAGTTTATAATTTTTATTTATTTATTTTATAATTTTTTATTATTATTTAGGATGTTTTTCCTGTTTGTTTAGGATATTTATTGCTTTTCTTTTATTTTAATGTTTCCTTGTTAGTTTGTTGATTTTAGATTTATTTAAGGAGTTGTAAACTTACTAGAAAGACAAACTAATTGAAGAAAAGATACTTAGTAACAAAATTTTGAATTATAGTTTTTGTGTGATCTCTATTTTTCAAAATTTTGTGTTGCTTATTTTGCTGTCTTTGCTGTGTTGTTTCCATCTATGTCAGTTACTATCAAAACCCAATGATTCTTGATGGTTGGTTAAAAAAAAATCATTTGATTCAAGTTAATTCAGGTCAACCCACCTGAAACGTAATCAATACTTATCTTGAATCAACTCTCGGAAAATGAGAGGACAACCTAAAATTTTGAATTAAACGGCAAAATCAAAAAGGAAAAATCAAATTAACAAAAGAATCCAAATTAAAAATAAAAATCAAAAGAATGAGGATCAAACTTGAAGAAATAAAAAAAATCAAGATTATGGATCCATGTATTAAATTGAAAACAAATTGAATTTTGATAAAAAGGTTAAGAGTCAAAATTTAAAATCAAAATATTGAGGGTCTAACTTTAAATATCATAAAACTTTAAATTGAAGGGTAAAATTGAAAAGAAAGATGAAATTAACAAAAGAATCCAAAACAAAAAATAAAAATCAAGAGAATGAAGATCAAGTTTGAAAAAATAAAAAACTCAAGATTATGGATTCAATGATGAAATTGTAAAAAAATTAAAATTTGATAAAAGGGTTAAGTATCAAAATTTTAAATAAAAACATTGACAGTCTAACATTAAATATCATCAAACTTTGAATTAAAGGGTAAAATTAAAAAAAAAATTAAATTCATAAAATAATCCAAATTAAAAAAATATAAAGAGAATGGGGACCATATTTGAAGAAATTAAAAATCAAGATTATGGATTCTAATGATGAAATTGAAAACAAATTAAAATTTGATAAAAGGATTAAGAATCAAAATTTATAATCAAAACATCAAGGGTCTAATTTTAACTATCATCAGAATTTGAATTGAAAGGTAAAATTAGAAAGAAAAAATAAATTCGCAAAAGAATCCAAATTAAAAATAAGAATCAAGAGAATGAGGATCAAATTTGAAGAAATTAAAAATCAAAATTATGGATCCAATGATGAAATTGAAAACAAATTAAAATTTGATATAAGGATTAAGAATCAAACTTAGAAATCAAAACACGAGGGCTGAATATTAAATGTCATAAAATAAAAGGAATAAGTTGATTTTTTTATGGACAACACGAAATTCAATATGGAGGGGAGAGAGAAAAAGAAAAAGAAAAAAAAAGGATGGCTGAAGCCAAACTGTCCTTCAAAACCCCACATGCATCACCCCACATGAAAGAGGGCGTCGTGGGCTTCAAACACCGTGGCAGAAGCTAGTGTTCTTCAACTGGACATCAGCTCACACGTCGCTCAAAGAGCGTGGAGCCGTCTCAGATGCTGGCACTACGTAGCAAGCGCCAAGAACTTTTTTAATAGTTTTTAAAAATAGAGAAAGATCAAATTGCCCTTAACCCAACTTAATAATAATAGAAAATCCTGTGAGAAATGAAAAAAACAAAACCCTTAATGAAAAGCTTTGAATATTTGATTTTAGGGTTAATTTAGTAATTCCAGTATTTTAAAAAAAAGTAAAAAACCAAGAATACCCCTTAAATAATTAAATGAAAATAAATTTCAAGGGCACTTAAGTAATTTAATTGTACTATAAAATTATGAGATTACTATAATGACCCTCATGAATTGGACAATGATATTTGAACCCTTATGAAATTACCGAACTATCCTCTTAAAAACTTTGTTGTTTAGGGTAAAATAGTAATTTCACTGTGCAAAATGCAGAGTGAAACACCGAACTCTTTTAGCTTTGTATATAACTAGTTTACAAGCTCATGTTACACTGCACGTAAGATCAAAATTCTTTTGAACGTAACAAAAAATATCTAGGACATAAAGAACTATTTAGTATTGTTATTAAACATGGCTTACAGGTCAACCTTGAAACCTCCCGACCCAATTTCTTACTTAGCACGAGTTTAAAATTAAACCATGTAAAAGTTTTCTCGACATGACCCAATTAACTTGGCCAGTCCAAAAGCAACTCAGATAACTGGTAAAAAATGTTTGAGTATGAAATTGAGAAAAAAAAAAAGGGATGAAATTGCAAGGAAAACAAATTCTCAACCTGAGTCCTTGCATATACTAGATTTAAAATTAAATCATGAAGGTGTTGTCCTGACATGACCCAATCGACTTGGTCGTTTCAAAGGCAACCCAAATGAAAAAAAATAAAAAATAGTTTGAGAACAAAATTGAGAAAAAAATTATGAAATTGAAAGGGAAAAAAAAGGTTGGGTTATGCTTCACTGTTTATATAAATTGTACATGTGATATGTATATCATATAAAAAAAATCAAAAGATAAAAATAAATATGAAAAAAAAACTAATACCCTAGACATTAAAGAGAAAAGAAAATTTAACTAAAGAAAAACACATGGAAACACAAATTTTCAGAACATTAAAACACCGTAACAAAAATACTATTGATATGTTTTTGAAATTTTGTATAAATGACCTTAATAGGTTTTTGATCATTTTAGTTTTTTTTTTATTATTATTATTTTATGGATAAGATGAGCAAGGAGAAAGAGGGCAGGAGGAGAGAGAAACTGTTGTCACGGGAGAAATCCAAGTTTATATATATATATATATAAGATATATATATATATAATAAACTTGTACCTCTCAATCGAGATAGAATTGGAGGAAATATAAGTTTGGTTTTGTCGTCGTTTTTTTCTTTACATAGCCAAGAGAAATGATATTTTTATTTAGTGAAATATATTTGAATCTTGATTATGATATAACATAGAAGAATCATATCTCCATATCTAGCTAAAGATTCAATGGATCATACTATAAACCAAAATAAAACCCGGGAATATTACTGCTGTTTTTGCCGTGCTTGATTGCTCCCGTGTGGAGAGAGGCAGACATGATTGAATTCGCTGTTTATATTTTACAAGATATGGAAACTTACTAGCAGACAATCACAGGCTGATGGGATGCCAATCCACCCGTGAAGCCCGCAAAAGAACACACCGTGATTTCTTTAATCTTGATAATGAAAGCATCAATTTCTTATGTTCTTCTTCCAAGCAATCATATTTAGAACTTTCACCTATTTTTTTCAACTTATTCCAGGCAGATGGGATGCCAATCCACCCGTGAAACCCACATAATCCATGTCTTTTATTTCTTCTACAAAGCTTGATGGAATTTTCGGTGCTGTTGTTGGAACCACTGCATTTATGCAAGGGATTATGCTTCTTTTTCCCCCCTTTTTATCGTTGGTGTTGGCACGCTGCACCTGTGGAAAGGATTTTTTTTCCCTTTCTGACTGCTGCTTGGTATCACTGCATCTATGTTGAAACTATCACAACTTAAATTTTTTTTTTCATGAGACAACGAACGTGGAAGTTCCCAATTAGATAAATAATGGTAATACAATCAATTTGGCTAGTACAGTGGCCTTCTTGTGATCACCTTCTCTCAATCTTATTTGAGCTTGTTCTCAATCTCAGCTCACTCCATGAATCTCTCTAAACTTCTTGTATATATCGCTGCTGTAAAATTTCCTTGTCCTCATCACCAAAACCAGTGAAATAAGAGCACCAAACAATGTCACAGAAGACAAAATTATAAAGGGTACCCTGTAACACTGGACCCCCATGCAGATCAGTTCCTTCACTGATGATCTATTCATACCCTTCTTTGCTAGCTCTTTCAGTGCTTCATGATCATACAAGTGTCCAGTGATCTTCACATTAAGTATATATGACCCAAGAGGACTAGCTAACTGTCCACAATTGAACAATGTAGAGTAGTACTTTAGGCCAAAGAGCTCAGAGATTATAGCGAACAGCAATGGCAATTGTGCACCAAATGCGAACCCCATAATCACCGATGCTACATAGACTGAACCCGGGAAGGGGAAGGCAATGAGGAGGTGGCCTACGCATGCCAAAAGGAGAACAAATGTCATCATCAGGGGCCGAGGCATCTTGTACTTCACTAATAAGCTTTCAGAAACAAATCCAGAAAATACCCTTCCAAAATAATTCCATATGCTCACTAGTGAAACGAAGGATTTGATGGTTTTAGTTGGATATCCTAGGGATTCACCAATTTGGCCCAAGTTGTCTACTGCTGTTAAGCTTCCACCAAGGCCACAAAATGTTGCAGCAAATAAGATTAGCATATCCATGCTCAAAAGTGCTTGTAAGATTGTGTAGTCTTCACCTCTCTCTGGCTTGTGACATATGCTGACGAAACAAGATTCTTTAGCCTTCTCCTCTTTATCTTTTGAGACTTCAGACTTCACTTCTGGTGCAATATCTAGTGCCCTGTCAACGGTTGTCTCTGTAGCAGGCTTCATTCCATCTTGATTCTTGAGGTTCCATTGGACCCAATCCTCTCTAATGGCAATAATGAGAGGTACAAAAAGCATGGCACAGACTACAGCGGCACTTCCAGCATAGGCTGCTTTGGAGAAATCAACCTGTTTTTCAACTATATTCATAGCCATGAGAAACAAAGCTAGCACAATTGACACGTAGAGAAAATGGTAAAAAACCCTGAGCTCATTAGGTTGCCTCTCAGGCTTCCTTTCCCGAACTGTATACACAAAAATCACAGATAAAGCAGCTGGGAGCCACCCAATGAGAAGAATGAGAGACTTTGAATCAGTTCCATAGATGGCTAGGTAAAATTGTGTCAGGATAGCTCCACTTAACCCAACAAAACCCTTCAACAGACCCAACATCACCCCTCTACTTTCTGGGAAATTCTTCACACAAGTGACAAGAGCTCCTGTGTTTGCAAAATTTTGGGAATTGGCTCCTATACAAATATACAAACACATCTGCCAAACAGCTGGCCTGGCTATCTTCTGAGTCACAGCTAGCCAAATCATGAAGTACCCTGCAAAGTTCATGGCAGAACCTACCAGAAGCACAAACCATGTTGGTGTCACTTCAGCTAGAAGCCCAGAAAAGACCCCGACATTGGCACCCAGATCCTTAAAGAATCCTAAGAGATTGAGAGTAGTTTGGTCATAACCAAGTGTGGCTTTTATGTCTTTTGAGTAGGTGCCAAACAGATATGTAGCACCAGCTCCAGCCATGATTAAAAAAGAGGCAAAAACAGAGAACCACCTCCCATTTATCGCATGTACAGCGAATTCCCACGGGTCACCCATTTTTCCTCCCCTCCAAATTTTTTCAGGCAAGAAGACACAAAGGATTGATCTTGGATTCTTCCTAAAAAAAAGATGGGGCAGTTCTGCAAGAAATGAAGGATGGTGATGGTGATGAGCACTCAAATGCACATATAGTAGAATCTAAGAGATTGTTTTTACTTTCTGAAATGACAGGGAGGGAGGGAGCATGGAAAGAGGGAGAGAAGGAAGGAAACAAGAAGAGAAAAATAAAATAATCGGAGAAGGCAGGATGGTGTTTCCTCTGCTTTCACCCCACTATTTGCTATACAAATTTGCTTTGTTGATGGAAGGGGCTATTTATATTGTATTTTTATCTTTTTCTTATAAAGATGAAGTAAGATTTGGAGTTCCCAATTCATGCAGAATTAGTGGAAGAAATAAGTAAAGAAGATACAAATTTGAAGGTAATATTTCAACTGGTTTTCTTGCTTTCATTGCCCACAACTTTTGATTGCCTTTCTTTTCTTTTCAAGGTAATATTTATTCTGGGTCATCTCATCGTTGTCATTTTCCCCATCATGATTTTCTCAAACGTCATCTAAAAACTTGTTATCGTTGAACAGAAAATTAGCTGTGGCCCTTGAGGATGAGGTGAAATCGTGTTTTTATTATTAATTGGTGGTTTTATTTATTTATTTGAAGAATGTAACGGCTCATTAGGTAAATAATTTTCTTTTGCCATGGAAAAGTAGTTTCGCAGAGTGCAAATCAACGGGCTCAACTCTCAAGCCTTTCTTTGTCGGCCCCCTTGAATTGGTTTGACAGTTTTAAGGGAAGAGATGACTAGGAGACAACAGATCGTTGAAGTTTGAACTCAAATTTGTCATGTATAGGCGTAGCAGATCTCCTTGTTAGGCAAGAGTGCACTGAATTTAATCTTTTACTAACCAGTTTGTTTATCATTTCATCTAACCTTTGTATGGGATAAGGCTCACGGACCAAAAAGTAGCTCCTCCACTTGGATATAAAGAACACTTCTATGAATTTAATCTTAAAAAAAGAAGAAGCCATTTTCATTATAATTTTGGAGTATTTCAGATTACCCAGATCTTATGAAAGAAATTGGTGTTGTTGCTGATCATTTCCCCCTATTTATATTCTACTTGAGATATTTTCACTTATTAATATCATTTAAAAAATTATTTGCCAAACAACACAAATACAGATTCTTTTAACAAAATAGCACGGTTTTATATATATCAAGATTGAAAAAAGCAACATCTTAAGATGATGTTAATAGAAAACATGGCATTTAAAAAAAGAAACTATTAAATAGGTTGCACGAATTAGAATAAAAAGACTCTAAAGGCACATCAAAACTCTAATTATGATATCATCAATATCATCAAAAAGATATCAACGAGATGAATTCAATAATACCAATAAAGATCATCATCGTTAACCGAAGTGGGTCACACTTTCCATCCAAAAACAAGTGAGAAACTAAAGTGAGGAGATAGGAGAGACAAAAGAAAGAAAGAAACAAACAGGTACATTGAAGCTTCAATTATGCACCGTTAATATCACCAGAAAGATCTCAACAAGATAAATTCAAAGACATCAAGAAAGGCAATCAATGGTGACCAAACTGGGCCACACTTTTTTCTTAAAGGCAAGTGAGTTGTCCGCGCGCGTATGGCCCACTGCACTTATTGTCGGGATACATTTTCTAGTATCATTGGATTCGTCTCATCAAGACTTTTTTTATGATACTGTTAGTATCGTAATAGAAGCTTCGTTGTGTCTATGAGGTCTCTTTCTTGTTTTTTATCTCTCTCTCGTTATTGTAATTGATCACTTGCCTTTGAACAGAGAGTGTGGCCAACTCTGGTCACCGTTGGTGACCTTTCATGGTGTCATTAGATTTGTCATGAGAAAATCTATACTTTAATATTTAATAAATATTAAAAAAACATTGATGCATGCATTGCAGACGTTAAAGTGTGAAGGATTGCCATGGTTTTGGGTGACATGTGATACGTCACTCGACGGCTTCTAAGGCAGTATTTGAATCTTCTTGGTTTCCTTATCATGTATGGACAACATGTTTCCAAAACAGACTTTTGGTTTGGCGGCATGAGCCTTTCTTTTTTTCTTCTTTTTCTTTTTCTCCTCCTCGATTTTCATGACTAACCCTCTAAATATTTAGAGTTGCTCCTAAATTTGTTTTGTCTTTGGATTTGGACCTTGTTCTTTTGGTTTCTAGTTTTTGTTATGGTTCTTTTGTAAAGTTTTGATTGTTTTTCAATTTCATCCTCCAATCCTAATTTTTCATGTGTTGTTTTTTTACTTTAGTTCTCATTCTTTTGATTTCTGACTTTTTTCTTGACCCTTTTGTAAAAAATATTTTGTTTTCAATTTCATCCTTCAATCTAAATTTATGATGTATTATTTTTTTTTTCAATTTGATCCTCATTCTTTTGATTTTTTTTGTTCTTTCATTAAAGTATTTTTCCTTTTTGATTTCACTCTTCCATCAAAAAAATTTAGCTGCCCTCTAATTTATTTTTATTTCAATTTTATTTTCATTCTTCTAATTGCTAATCTTTTAGGGATCCTTTTGTATAATTATTTTTTTTTCAATTTTATCTTTCAATATTTGATTTATCACGGATTGTGTCTCATAGTTTTCCATGTATATTGTTTCCAGTCTAATGACCCGGGTCACAGGTTTGAAAAGTTAATACGGGTCAACATCTTTTTTTAGCTTATTGTCTTTTCTAATTTGATCATTTGACATTATTTTTTTAAAAAAATTGTCTTTTTGATTTTCTTCATTTTTGTTTGCTGGATTATCCTAATCTCATGGCATGGGCCACATGTAGTAGGTTAATTTGAGTTGACTTGACTCTTATTATCCAGATTACATGTTTATCGGGTTGTCAATCCCGTTTCGGTAGGTGTTTTATTTTTTCAATTGGAATGGAATGTTTCAGTTTCGGAGTGTTTCAGCGTGCTGTTTCGGGGTTGTACTGTTCATATATATATATATATATTCAACAAACATAATTCAAATTAAAGATAAATTAATTATAAATTATGCAATACAAACACAATGCCAAACAAATATAATTTTAAATTTTAAAATATTCTTAAATAGTCAAGATTAAATAGGTTTTTAACTTAAAGTAATTCAACTTAAACAAAATATCAAAATATTATGAAAATAAAATGTTTTAACACAAATATTTTAAATATAAAGTTAGGTCAATGTTATCAAGGCTAATGGAATCTAAAGCATCTCATTGTTTTGCTCAAATTCCTACAAAGTATAAACATGAAAAAAACAACATGAATATAAACCATATATATTAGTGATAAATCTAATTTTAAAAAATTAATATCATTGTTAATGAAAATAGTAATAATAATTTTCAATATTATTATTAATATCATTGTTATTGAAAATAGTAATAAAAAAGAGTTTTTTATAATTGGGTGGTTTAATTAATTAAATTAAACAAGGTTCAATTTGATTCAATGACTTTTCAAGAGCGGAACGGAACATGTGGAATGAAACCAAAACGTTCCGGGCGGAATTTAGCCGAAAAATCCGGAAAGGACCGAGATTTAAAATGAGATGAAATTTGTTCCGTTTTGTTCTGTTTTTTGAATTTGTATGGAATGTTTCGGCCATTCCGGGCGAAACGGAACGGAATTGACAACCTTAATTATCCTACCTCGAATTGACTCGGACATGTTTTTTTGTTCATTTTTATCCAATTTTATACTTCCAAATGTTTTTTTTTCAAGTTATCACGATTGTTTTTTTTTTAATTATCAGTTTATTATTTCCATCTATGTTTTATCATCTAATTAAAATAAAATTAACTTATTTGACCCGGTTAGGACTATAACCCGAATCGTTGATTTTTTAATTTATTTAAAACTTATTTACATCACCTAAACATTATTTTTTATGAAAAAATACGGACCCATAACGTTTCAAAGGCACAAGTCTAGTGACATAGTATTTTTCTTTTTGCTAAAGTAGATTGGATTAAAAAAAAAATAGTAGCTCCTTGAGATACAAACACCAAGCCAGGAGGAGGAGGAGGATACGAGATTTATTCCTCCACCATCACACCATCGTAATCATCTTTATCAATTTTACTATTAAATGAAGATTATTCTTCTAGTCATTATTAATTTTTATTTAAAAAAATAAACATCGAAAATTTTATCTTATTATTTCAAACATTATATTAGAATTAATATTATGAATCTTTATTTTTAGTATTTTTAAAATTAATATTAAGCATAATCATCTTTATCAATTAATATTTAATTTGATTTCTTTATTTTTATTATGAATCTTTCATTTTTAGTAAAAAGAATACCTAAAGAGTATTATTAGATCAATTTTTATGTATAGAAACTATTGTTTTGAAATTAATCAACTCCTTTATCTAACAGTCGCACCTTAGTGGTTCCTGTGATTGAGGCCACTTCATGTTAGAAAAGTATCTAGCATTTTTGACATGTGAAATTTGTTTCCTTTTTGTCATAATTCGCCACGCACTCCTTTAGTGTAAAAATGAACGGGTGGGTTGCCTTTTGTGTGTGATTGTGTATTAATATTAATTAATTATCAAAATACTCAAAGGTGTAGTTAAATTATTATAACTATAGTTATTAAACCCGGACAATTCTAAAATGCCAGTTTTGGGTCACACGTATTAATCTGGAAAAATATTAAAAAAATATTTGAGATTTGAATGTTTTACATAGAAAATTTAAAAAACAATTCATGTGAATTTATGTTATATATAGTTATTTCATATGAAAATAGTTAAAATCTTGTGTGAATGTAGACTATATATAGCTATCACATCAAAAAGTTAAGAAACATTTCACGAAGAAATAACATATATATATATATATATATATATATATATAAAGTTAAGAAATATTTCATGTCGTTGTATGTTATAAAAAAATATGTGAGACTAAATATTTATAAATTAATTTTTTATTTTTATTAAAAAATATTAAAAAAAAGGTTAGGTCTCACTTAGATCTCTTAGGTTTTGGGTTAACCTGGTGCGTCACCCGGGTTTGATCGGACAAATTACAAGCTCGAGTTTTGCCTATTTGAAACTCGGTCAAGGCTCTAGGTCGCTTGAATCATAGATCAACCTATCAAGTGAGGTTCCGTAAATATGCTTGTAGCCACACATATAAACCATTATATGTTTGAATAGTGTTTTGTTATTTGTGTGTTTTTTAGTTTTCTTTTTTAATTTCACACTTCAAACATCCATTCTTCTTCTTATTTTTCATCATTTAATATTAGATTGTTTTGAGTATTGTGTTTCATAATTTTTTTATTTTTTTTATTGGGTTATATATATTAGTCTCATGGATTTAGTTTTTTTTCCTTGATATCAACTTTCAATATTAAATATGTTGAAAGTGTGGCTTCATAATTTTTGTTGATTTGTTTTCTATGAATTTTTCATGATTTCATTACCCAGGTTACAAGTTTAATAAATTAACCTGAGTTGGCTCGAGTCTGGTTTTTTCTCTGCTTTTTTCAATTGAATGTTTATTTTTATTTTATCTTTCAATGTTGGATTGGTTGAAAATTGAGCTTCATAATTTTTTTAGATTTGCTTCTATAAGGTTATCTTTATCTCATGACTTGAGTCACAGGTTGACTTGGGTTGATTATGTTCACTTTTTTATACCTTTTTTAGTTGGACTTCGTAATTTTTTTTATTTGTTTTCTATGGGGTTATCTTGATCTCATGATTCGGGTCGTGGATTTGGTAGATTGATTCGAGTTGACTCAATTTATTTTCTTAGATTCTTTTTTAATTGAATAATTTTTTCTTAATTTCACCATCCGACAACTCAATTTTTTTAAAGATTTTTTTAAATTTCATCTTTCAGTATTAGGTTGTTTGAGAATTAATCTTCATGATTTGTTTTCAATTTACTTTTTATGGATTTATCCCAATTTTATGGATTTATTTTTTTATTCATAATTTTAAACTTCAACACTAGATCTGGAATGGAGATCACAATATTGTTTTTTTTTTATGAATTTATTATGGTCTCATGACCTAGGTCATAATTTTAACAGGTTAGCCCAAGTTGACTTTGATTGTTTTTTTTATCTTGTTTTTAATTGATTTTTTTTCCTGATTTCATCTTTCAATAATGGGTTGATTAGAAATTGAGTTTCATAATTTTTTTTGTTTACTTTCTATGGGATTGCCCTTATCTCATTACTCAGGTTGCAGGTTTGACAGGTTAACTTAGGTTGACTCGGGTATTTTTTGTCCTTTTTTAATTTAATATTTTTTTTAATTTCATCCTCTAATATAAGGTTAATTAGAAATTGACCTTCATAATTTATTTTGATTTGCTTTCTATAGAATTATCGCGGTCTCATGACTTGGGCTATATATTTGATAGGTTAACTCGAGTTGATCTAATATGTCATTGTCTCAATATTTTTTTAAGAAAAATAAGATCTAATATGTCATCGTATCAATATTTAAACAATATATCGTTCAATATGTATTTTATTTTGAGTTTATAATTAGATTTATTTTATTAAAAAAATAAATTAACAACACTTGATATTTTATTATGTTAAAAAAAAGTTAATCCAAACCAATCCACGTTGAAACATGTATCAATGAGCTTTTTTATATATCTATGGTACCATCTGACCATTAATAGAGATAGAAACTCCTTTCAAAGTTAAAAGTAATCATTTTTATTAAAATTGGACGAGAAAAACCTATCCCATTTCGTAAACCGGCCATCAAATTGGTATGAATTCATGCATGAATTAAATTGTTTCGGAATGCTCAAGCCCCCACTGAAATTGATCAAACAGGTTGAATCCGGTTGCATCAAATGGCGACACATCATTTCATTTACCCGGAGTGCCTGGCTCATGACCTGTCCTTGGGCTCGGGAATTGAACGGGTCAACCTGTAAGTTAATGAACTGACTCGAGTTTATTAAGTTTTTTAATTGGATAATATTATTTCAGATAAAATTAAAAAAATAAAAAGTCATTGTGTTGGTCGGGTTAGGTCATCAACTTGGCTTTAAACAGTTTAAAAACAAACGTGGCTTGAGTAAGGTCTTGAATTGACAAGGCATTAATGATTTACCCTTGAAAGAAAAATAAAACTTGCTTTTCTTACATTTGATAAAAAAAAAAAAAAAGTCAAATAAAACTTGGTTTGATAAAGATTCGAACATGTGAGCACATGCCATCTAGCAATTCACGCTCTTGTGCCGCGTGGCTCAAATAGACACACACAATATTTCAATTTTTATTACTTTATTCGACCTGTTGATCAACTCCTTGAAATATGTGAATTATGATATGTTATAATATAATTATGCAAAATATTATACGGTACTATGGATTCGAATTTTTGGTTTTATGTTTTTAATTTTTTTTTACAAAATTAAAATTAATTTTTTTAATTTTTTTAAATTATTTTGATGGATTGATATTAAAAATAAATTTTAAAAAATAAAAAAATTATTTTAAAAATAATCACTACATATCTTTTTTTTTTCAAATCAGTATAATTCAATTAGAAGAAGCAATACCATTATGTATATAGTTTATGTTGCTAAGAAATCAATACCTCGCCCATTACAGCAATTTATCATGTCCCCTTGCTAAATTGCTACGAGTTTATTTCAAGTGCGGTGTGATTTAATTAAAATTGTATTTTATCTTAATTATAGTTTTAAAAAATTTGATTAATCAATATATATAGGCTTGTATAAATTCTACATAACATTATCTCTTGAAATCTTGATTAAAAACAAAATTATAATTTATATATATATTTTTTTAAAACTATATTTTTAAACCGCAACTACAATATTAAATACATAAACTACATGCTAAACTAGACCACTACGTCACCTTGTGCTTCATTCATTTAAGAGTTAACTAGCTTTTTAACCTACATTGCAATGCGAGTAAGAGTTTTTATATATATATAAAAAATAGATATACAAGCTTTATCAATAACTTTTTATACATAAAAGAAAATTAAGATCAAATCAAAAAGCTTATGAAAACTTCTAATTAAATAAATCAATAAAATATTTGTATAAATAAGTGATAAAAAAATTAAAAGATAAATACAAATCAAATATCTCTTGAAATCTTGGTTATGAAAAAACTATAATTTATATATTTTTTTAAACCTATATTTTCAAACCACAACCACAATTAAAAAAAAAAAAAAACCACACAATATATGCCAATCTTAACCATTGCGCCAACTTGTTCTTCTTTCGTTTAGAGTTAAATAGTTTTTTAACTTGCATTTTGCCGCAAGTAAGTTTTTTTTTATTTTTAAAAAAGGGATATGTAGGCTTTATCAACAAGTTTTTACACATAAATTTTTTTTAAGTACAAAGTAAAAAGCTTATGCAAATATTTAATTAAATAAATCAATTAAATATAAAAATATTAAAAAATAAAATAAAATAAAATAATTTTAGAAAAAATCATAAAAAATAAAAAAAACCATGTAGAGAAACATTGTAGCAATCAACAATATTTAAAAAAAAAAATTACAAAACGAAATTTTTAATTAGTTTAATATTAAAAAAGTAAAATTGATAAAAAAACAATTTTGAGATAAAAAAAAGAAAAAAGAGAAAAAAGAAAAAGAAAAAGTGCGAAAAGATTAAAGTAAAAAAAAGAACAAAAAAGCGAGAAAAAAAGAAAAAAAAGGGAAAAAAAAGAAAAAGTGCGAAAAAAAGTTAAAAAAAATAGAAAAGTTAAAATAAAAAAAAATAAATGCATTATAAATTATTGTTATAATTCACAATATATTAGATATGGATAAACAGTGAATTCCTCGCACCCATTGACTTATTAGTTAAGATCCACACACAATGCCAGCACTAACAAGTAACAATCATGTATTTAATAATATCTATGTACAGTGTTGCACAAACAAGCAACAACCATGTGGATTGCGGAATCGAAGGCCATATACAGTCATTGCAAAAACGACAGCCACTCCACAATAGTGATTGGTTCGGCTGTCAATCACTTACATAAATGATTTGTAGGCCATAATTGAGGATGAAGGACAGCTGCCATGAACCCTCCCCTTATTATGATTATAAATCGAAACAAGCTACCGACACTATATTATTTGTTGAGCAACATTTAATTCGATAATAACTCTTCTAAATACCTGGCAATTTATTTTCAGCTATAACTTCTTTCACAATTCTTTTTTTTTTAAATAAATAAATAAATAATGATGAAATGATGGGTTGGGCCTCATTAGAGTCAACATCGCTTTTATCTGCCAGGCTCCTTCAAAAGCACTTTGCCATGCATTAACCTTGAGTTTCATGTTGTTTTGGGCTTGCAATTTAGACGCCCGTAGGTTTTAAGTTTCTTCTGGGCCTGGTCACTGCCCTTAGATATAGCTCTAGCACTTTAGGTGATTCTTAGCCCAAGAAATATAATAAAAATAGATAGGGCAAATGGACCTCCATAGTTCTTGTATAGTAGTTCTTGCATCCAATAATTTGACCGTTATATTAGATTAATCTTTATATAATTAAAGTTTTTTTTATTAAAAAGACATTAGTAATGTCTAATTTTTTAAAACATTAAAAAAATTAATCTAATCTGTAGAGCGTGACAATAATCTAGTAACTACTATAAAACCCAAGAAAATCCTATAAAACCCCTCGGCTCCTTTAATCAAGGTCCTAACAGCATGGCTTTTAATAATGAAGGACTGAGTTAGAAGCTCGTGCCGAAATTAAGTATCAATGAGCTCCAAAAACATCCTGCGGGTTAACAAAAAAAAAAAAAAAAAACCCAACAAAGTCAAGAACAGAAGAGAAGAGAGAAACATGAAGCAGTTGAGTTGATCAACGGTTCAGAAACAGAGGGAAAAAATGGAGAAAGTAATGAACATAATAAAGCCAAAGCCAAATCCACAGCAACAACTCAGAGATTGGCAGCGCAGGCTACGCCAAGAGTGCCGCAACATCGAGCGTCAAATCCGAGGCAATCTCTTATTTTCTTCTATTTTTTAGGTCATTCTTTTTTATTTTAAGATTTCTGGTTTGATTTTCGTCCGATGGATCTGGGTTTTTATTTTTATGTTAACGGGTATTCTTTATTTTGGCCTAACTTTAATGGGTGTGTTCTTTTCTTTTCTTTTCTTGATGGATCCTTTTTAGATATACAGAGAGAAGAGAAAACTGTACAAAAAGCAATTAGAGATGCTGCTAAAAGAAATGATATGGTCTCAGCCAAGGTGTTACTTTTGTTATCAAATAAATTCCTTTTTATTGATCAATTTGCTAAGCACTCTTTGGAATTTTCAACATTTATTTATTTATTTATTTGACAAAGTTAGAATTTTTATTGGAGTTTTCTTTGATTGATTTAGTATATAACTTGATGTTAACTTTCCACTTTAATTGCTATTCTTCTGCTGTTAATGTAATTAAGAATTATTGTTATGAATGATATCATGTTTTGTGTTTTATTCTATCCAGGCACTTGCCAAGGAAATTGTGATGTCTAGAAGAACAGTAAACCGTCTTTATGAAAATAAGGCACAGATGAATTCAATATCAATGCATCTTGGAGAAAGTGTCGGTATGATTATTCATTATCACTTCTTCTTTTTTACTTTGTACTTTGCAAATGTGGATAACCATTGCTTTGTGTTGTTTATGTACTGCCATAAGTCTCTGAATTTAGGCAGCGTCATTGCTTATATTTATCTCTACAAGTTATCTCGATTATAGAAACAACTTTGACACACATTCAGACACAATTGACGAGAGGGATGGTTAAGCGAGGAGGTGCCTTTCAGATAGTTTGTGTTAACTTAGAGTTCATAACGGTTTAGAATTCTTTAGAAATCATAACTTGAAGAAAAAATTTCATACCTTTTGTTGCAAAGTTTTATGGACAAAAGAGAATAAATGCATTTTTGAATAATCTGGCTTTTGTCTGGATGTTAAGGCAGATGAATCATAAATGTGAAGAAACGAATACCAGAAGAAAAGTTGAATGCATTCACTAGTAAATATATGCAATAATGGTCATCAGCATGCAATCCTATAATTTATCTTTGGGGAGTAAGTATGACATTTCCAAAAATGTTATCCATGTGAAAAAGTAGTACATATTTCATTGATTTATAGATTGAAGGATCTGCAAGGTCCTAAATAAATTTTTGGAGGTAGTCATTGTTGAGAAATGATGTATTAATTTATCGTGAAATGAGAATAATGGCTGTTGAGCTGATTGGGAGACAAATTTTGACTATGGTTTGAAATCCTATTGTGATCTATTCATAACACAAACAAGCACATAGAATATGGTTCAACACTTCAAATACAATCTGGACTTACTGCTATTCCTGCATCTCAAAGGTGTTGTTCTGTCTTCATAAGTACTTTATATACACAGTTTGTTGTTTAAGTTCCTGAATTTTGATTTTCTTGTGAAGTACAATTGATCAAACCATTTGGCTTTTTTTTGTGTGTGCTGTCAGTCACTTTGATATTTCTCAAGTGGTATGATATGAGACACCAGTTAGGTTACTTGGTGTAAATATAGCTTAGGAAGAAACTAGATGAAATATATAAGAGAATTCTGGGAGTAAATCCTCTTTTAATTCTCGTTTGCTTCTAAGAAACTTGTAGAAGCATGTATTTCTTACAATGGAACGCAAATACAGCCATTGAGAGTGATTGTTGGTAGTATGAACTTCTGATTATGAGTTCAGAGGTGCCTTCCGATCGTTATTCTCACTTTGCTGGAGAGTTAAGGTTGTAATGTGATTTGAACCCTACCATTGTTGCCATAAGAACCAAAAAGAAACCATAATTATTGTGAGTGAGATATTTGTACTTTGGCTCAAAGTAACAGAAGTATGTTTGGAAAAACAGAGTCAACCATCTATCCAAGATGTAAGGGGACCAATCAATCCTTTTTCCCATAAATAAATTCAGGTTTTCAAACAACACTTTAATTTCAAGTAAGAAGATGATGGTTTTCATCAGCTGGCTATTCATCAAGTGTGTTATTGAAGCAAGTTATATAATACTTGGAAAAATGTATGCGCAGTTGATTGCCATGTTGAGTAGGATGAACGTGTGTGTATGTTGTCTACTTTCTGATTTATTTTCTTGTTCATTACCTTTGTTTCAGTTGGAATGAGCTTTGATAGTTTATTTGAATTTCCTGGTATCATTCTTTTTTGGTTGATTTTGCAGCGATTGCCCGTACAGTGGGCCATTTGTCCAAGAGTGCTGAGGTTATGAAGCTTGTCAATGATCTCATGAAGGCTCCAGATGTGGCTGTTACGATGCAAGAGTTCAGCAAAGAAATGACCAAGGTTCATTTGATTGTTCTGCTATATGAACTGATAATCTAAGAAATGTGAACCTTGGAAGAAAGTGGAAATTTATCATGCATTGCATTTACTGCAGATCTTCAAGGAGTGCATCAACATTTCCTGCCTTCATTCTAGGCATTTTTGATCTAATATGGCAGGAAAATTGGGATAATCTTTGTTTAATATGTTGTGGCTTCTTCATGCACTTGAGCTTATTATATATGTATGGATGTTGCCAACTGAAGAAAATCTTTCTAAATTGACGTTATCATTGGTTGCCTCCATACAAACTAAACTACCTAACAACTAATAGATATTTGTATTTTGTGCTATACTTTTAAAATAAGAGCTCTCGTTCTTGTTTGTGGTTTGCAGGCAGGGGTGATTGAGGAGTTTGTGAACGATGCCCTTGACAGTGCGCTGGATTCGGAGGATATGGAAGAGGAGATTGAAGAAGAAGTTGACAAGGTATTGACTGCTATAGCTGGCGAGACTGCTGCAGAGCTACCAGCAGCAGTCAGGAAGGAGAGAGTGAAGCAATCTGCTCAGATGGAAGAGGTTTGTGTGGCATATTTATGTTTTCTTTATTTTCTTTTCTTTGATGCCTTGAAGCACAAGAATATAAAATACCCTTCTGGATTGTTTTTAGGAAGAAGCTATAGCTGAGGGTGTTGATGATGAGGGAGAACTTGAAGAAATAAGGGCACGACTTGCCAGCGTTAGATCATAAATCAAAGTGTTATGCCCCTTCATCTGTCCCAGGTATTATTAGAGAAGGATGGTGAACTCATTAACTTGAAGGCTGCCTTAAGTCAGAATGAAATTGCAGTTGGTGCAACACAGTTTTACTTTGAAAATGGTACATGGGATAAAATGCATGTTTTATCTTAAAAGCAGCCCTTTTCTATCTACTTAAGCTATCAAATGTATTTGTACCATATTGAACTGAAGGCACTGTTTGTAGTGCCATTCATACGCCTACTTGTACAGAAGATAAAAGAGTTATGCTGTGGGATGGAAATAAATCATGTTATGGAATTAGCCAACACAATCTTTTAGATTCAAAGCTTACAGTAGATAAGAGTTGGTATTTGAACTGGTCTGATTTCAAATTTTAGCAATGATCATATATTTGATACCTGTTTTCTTCAGTAAAGATGCCAGAGTGTTACCTTCCATCATTCCATGTGTCCACAATGGACCTATGATTTTTATTTCTGCAATTTCATGTAGTTTGTTTGCCACTTCGTATTTTCAATTTACATGATCTACAGTCAAACTGTTTGTAATGGGTCTGTGCACGCAAGCATTGTTATGCATGTGCCTGCCTGGTTGACGTGCATTGAAAATATGCCGTCATGCATGTGCCTGCCTAATAGATGTGCATTGAAAATATTAGTGACTTGCGTGAAAGAAGCCAATCTGCAACCCGCGTGAGCTTTCGAAATTGCCTACAGTTTTGCAAACGCAAGTACGGTGCTCGTGTTTGTGTTGGAAACTGTTAGGAAAAGAAGCCAAGTCACTCCCAGAAATTGCATAAGAAAGCAAAGAACCTTTTGTTGCCTCATCTGCACAACTACCTTTCGTTTCTGTCATCTTTGTTTGCTGAGGACACTTTATAATATTTTTGTTGTTACATCCATGGTTCCGAAGTTTTTTAGTCATCAGCAGACTGCTTTTCTCAGTGAAGGGGCCATTTGGAATTTCTAAAAAAATGATTTTTTTTTGTTTAAAATTATTATTTTTGTATGTTTTTGGATCGTTTTGCTTGCTATGCTGATGTTAAAAATAATTTTAAAAAATAAAAAAAATATTATTTTGATACTTTCAAAATATATTTTGAAAAATAATCATTATTACATTTATGAAAGCCGTAAAATCTCATGCTGCTTCGAATGGAATACTCATCTCATGCTTGCATATGCTTATAAGTGGGCAAGGTTTGTCAAATTTTAATATCTACACTATTTTGTAATGGAATTTAGGCTCCAGCCATCTGTAAACTGCAGAACTCATTTACCATCAATTGTTTGAATATAAAAGATGGAGCTCATCCGTCTGAAAGAGGGGCTTGAATCACCGGACTCATTGCTCCATAAACTCTTTACATATCTGTCTTGTCTTTACAGTTAAGCATATATGTTGGTATTAAAATAGGTTCAAAACTCTATCAGAAGATGTCATTCCTGACTCATTTCAGGTCACAACACTGTCCTTATAAAAAAGATAAAATCTTGGACGTTGAGTGAAGTCTAATGCTTTTCATTACTTTCTATATAGATGCTTGTTGCCTTGTGCAGAGACCATGACCATGAAGTCTAATGCTTTTCATTACTTTCTGTATAGCTGCTCGTTGCCTTGTGCAGAGGCTATGACCATGACCATGACACCAACTTAATTCACTAACTTTCCAGGTTACTGATGATATCTTGCACGCAAGATAATCCCTCTAGCTCCTCTCACCACTCTTCTGCAACCAACCCCGCTTTCTTTTTAGTAAAGCAACTTAACCGCAAAAGGAACAATTGCTTGAGATACAACGTGCTCCTTGGAATAAGGACAATAACTTCCTTGCTTTCTTCCTCTGTTTTTGGCATGATGAAGATAAGCAGACATTTTAAGGTTAAGACATGCATTCTTAGTTGGGCTGACAGACACGATCTAGATAAACCACTAGAGATGTGGCTTACCTTTCAAGGTAAGGCATGCGATTGCAAGCCATATATTTTCACAAACTCTACCTGTGAAATACATATCCAATTTCACATGTAGCCTACTTCAAACTCTACATGGGAGGACCATAGTTTTAGTGTGCAAAAATGAGTCCGAGAATACTCTTCTTGTAAATAAACGTCCAATTTTAATTATTCCTTAGTGAATAGTACTAAAATTTGCGTACTGCACAAATAATTTTTTTTCTTTCTTTAACACAAGGCCTAATGAGTGTTGGCTAACATTTTAGCGAAAATCCCAGATCTTAAAAACCTCCTCGAGAACACTTACTCAAATAATTTGAACTTCAAATATAGCAATTTAGCATTCCATAAAAAAAAAAATATATATATTTTTATTAGTAATGCTAATTAAAATAAATCTAAATTAGATTAAGCTGCTATTCAATCTAATTTCCAAACATATCAAATCCTAAATAAGAATAAAGTGTTGAGCAGCCTAAGCCATGTATGGCTAATTTTATCCCAATTTATCATATGGAAATTATATGATTATGATTAGGGTCAAGGCATGAATTATTTGTTAGTTGTGCTATTTATAAAATCTGAACTCACCTAGCTGGTTGACTTGGGACCTAACCGATTCAGGTTTTGGTTTGGTTTGTTTGAAAAAAAATTAGGTAAAGAATTGATCCAGTTTGACCTAATAAAAAACTCAGGTTGACCAGCGACGTGGTGAATCCGAGATAAAACTTGGGATAAAATTGATATAAATAAAATGAAAGATAATCAAGTTTGTTACAAGTCAAAACCTCAAATACAAAGAAAACCATAACTATGGTAAGACTCTTAAAATACTTAATTTTATTCAATTATGTATCGATGCTAAAATACTAAAATACTTAATTTTATTCAATCATGTATCGATGCAAAAATACTATTACAATCCTTTATATAGAAAAAAAAAAACTAGAAAACCCTAATAATTCCAAATAAAAAAAAAAAAAAACTATTATCTTTAAATAGAAAAAAAAACTAGAAAAACATAATAATACAGAATAGAAAAATAATTTTTTTAATCAACTCAGGTTGACCCTCTCGATTCAAGAACCCGACTCTATTGTAGATCGATACTTGGACTAGGTTTTATAACTATACTTTCCGTATTGATATATGTGACAATTAGCATATGCCATTAATCAATATGGACCGGCCAAGCACAATAAAGTATATTCTATTTAATTTGTGTTTGAATAAATATCTTGTGCGCTGATTGTTTAACCAATTTACTTTAATATATTAAAATTGAAAATTGAATGATAGACAAACTGGATTCAAGATAACAGATCGCATCAACCAAATAATGGTATTATAAGATGCATTATTATACATGAACTTGATATATTTTTTTTATTCGGGTATCCTCACATCCTTTTAAAAGATGAGATTAGTCCGGTTCGAGATTCGTGACTGCCTCTCCTAATAAATACGTTTTTTAGAGATTGAATTTGTGTTTTGGAATATAGTAGTGACTTAACCGCTGACCAACACTTGTTGATATACACAAACTTGGTATATGAATTATCGTATTAAGATTAATTATTATAAATGCAATAGAGCACATGGGAGTCAAAAAGGTTTAACTCATTGATGCGTTGAATCCCATTAGTTCATGTACTGCGAGCCACAATTTTTTTTTGTGGATAAATTACAGCATGAATAACTTAATATTTTTTGATACATACTATGTACATATTCAATAATTAAATTCTGAATGATAAAATTGCATCATTAATGACTTCATATTTCTCTGATACATTCTATGGACGTATCCCATAAGATATACAATTGATGCTTCAAGAAAAGGAAAGGGGAAAACAAAAGAAGAAAATAATAGAAAAAGAGGGAGGCGTGCCAACAATACAAGATTCTATTAATATAACTAGAAAATGGGCAAAAATTATGACATTAACTCTCTGGTCTTTCACACACAAACCCTTTGTAGTTTGGTCCGAATTAACTATTTAAATCCTCATGGTTTGATACCAAATTCATTCATGTTCCATCGTTCTCGTTAGCCATGGCATCGACTTATTCTTACATGTTTTTTTCTTTTTTTCTTTTTCTCCTCATCACTTCACAATTCTCATATGCTAGATATCCCAAGGGCCAGCTTGACTTGTCTGCCAGCTTCCTGCCAAGACTACATGCAGAAACGCAGATAAGAGGGCTTAATTTGTTCCCTAAGCATGCCATCAACGTACCTGCCTTTGATGATAATGAACTGTTAGGCACTTCTTCTCCAAGTATTGTTGAGAAACAATTCCAATTCCATCTTCTTGGTAACCCAGGGCCTTCTGTTCAAGAGTTTGGCCATTATGCTGGGTACTACCGCCTTTCCCATACTAAAGCTGCAAGGTAATTCAGAGCTGCATGTATTTTTTTGATCGTTATTATGCCTGATGAAGTAAATTAATGAAGACTTGATGCATATGCACGGAGATTTTCAGCCAAGTTATGTAATCATGTGCTGCTTGTTATTTGCAGGATGTTCTACTACTTCTTCGAATCGCGGACTAACAAGAATGATCCTGTTGTCATATGGTTGACAGGAGGGCCAGGATGTAGCAGTGAATTGGCATTGTTTTATGAAAATGGTCCTTTCAATATTGCAAACAACCTGTCTCTTTCATGGAATGACTACGGTTGGGACAAGGTAATTGCAGTACTGCTTTTACTTTTCTGATGACCTTGATTTCAATTTCCTCTGATACATGATAATTATGCCTCCAGCATAAACAAGTTTTCTGTAACCATTGATCTTTGGCAGGCATCAAATATTATATTCGTTGACCAGCCTACTGGAACTGGCTTTAGTTATACGACAGAGGAGACTGACATTCGCCACGACGAAACTGGAGTCAGCAATGACTTGTATGACTTCTTGCAGGTCAGATTACTTTCATTTACTGTCCTCCTTTTCATTTCATTATTTGTCAACATATGAAGTTTTACGTTAATGATTTGATATTCACATCATCTTTCTCTCTCTCTCTCTCTCTCTCTCTGATTCTGTAGGCATTTTTCAAAGAGCATCCTCAGTTGACGAAAAATGATTTTTACATAACTGGAGAATCTTATGCTGGGCACTACATTCCAGCATTAGCTTCTCGGGTTCACCAAGGAAACAAAAAGAAAGAAGGAATTCATATAAACCTCAAGGTATGCACCCAATGCCCTCAAATCATGCTTGTTTTATAGCTGTTTCATAACTGCTGAATTGGTTTCTACTGTTTCTAACCGCTAAAACTTGTTTGATAGGGTTTTGCCATTGGCAATGGTCTAACTCAACCTGACGTTCAGTATAAAGCATACACTGATTATGCTTTGGACAACAAGTTAATCGAAAAACCTGATTACGATAGCATTAACGAGATGATCCCAGACTGCGAACGAGCAATCAAAGTTTGTGGTATCTTTTCTTACTTTGGTTTCATTTCACCTAGTAGTGATTTAACAAACCGAAGTGGCACCCGAATTACCAGTACCTGGTTTTATTATATATTGAACTGAAAACTCCCTTTCCAGGAACTGATGGTGTATCTACTTGTGAGGATGCATTTGACGTTTGCAACAACATATTTCAGAGCATCTTGCAAGTTGCTGGCAATATAAACGTAAGGAAGCACAACCTCCACTACACATCTTTTTCTCTCTAAACAAACAACCTAGCAACACTAATGATGGATCAAGGGAACAGGAAAGCATTTTTTATGTAAATGTGAGTTTGTGAACTCTGTTGTCTGCAGTACTATGATATTAGAAAGACATGCGAGGGCAGTCTATGCTACGATTTCTCAAACATGGAGACATTCCTGAACCAGAAAACAGTAAGGGATGCTCTAGGCGTAGGAGATATTGAATTTGTTTCCTGCAGCAGCGTGGTGTATGATGCCATGACAAGAGACTGGATGAGAAATCTTGCAGTAGGAGTTCCTGCTCTCCTAGAGGATGGTATCAAGGTGCTTATTTATGCTGGAGAGGAGGATTTGATATGCAACTGGCTGGGTAAGTCTACATGGTATAACAAACTAATTAACCCTGTTTTTGATCAGTGACAGCAGTATCATGCTTGTTGTTTGCCAGGAAATTCAAGGTGGGTAAATGGCTTGGCATGGTCTGGCCAGAAAGACTTCGGAGCAGCTCCAACAGTTCCATTCGTTGTTGAAGGCAGAGAAGCAGGACAGCTGAAAAGTCACGGTCCTCTCAGTTTCCTAAAGGTAATCTCCCCCGTTGTTTTTCTCTGTTGTTTCTGTGTATGCTGTGATGATATTTAATTCTTACTCAAGAAACTTTGATCACCTATAACTACCAGGTTCACAATGCTGGTCACATGGTTCCAATGGATCAGCCAAAAGCTGCATTACAAATGCTGAAGAGCTGGATGCAAGGAAAGCTTGCCGTGACTGGCACTAAAGATTGGATTGCTCCCCAGTAATTTGCCTTCACTGCCTTGGCATTCTCAAGCATTGTCTCACACCCATGGTTTTCAGCAATGATGTTTTGTGCATTTCTCCAATGATAGATTCTGCTAATCTCAATATTCATGTTCTCAACTCCAGAACAGATACAAAATAAAAGACACATACAATTTTCACTTATATGTCTTCAGTGTGAGCTCAATGGGTTTGGTACTGGTAATCATTTGTAGACCATGAATCAAATCAAATCAAAACCAATTTAAAAGAAACCAATTTGAACAACTTGACAGCATTGATATCACCCATTTATGATATACGAGACCGGGAAATATAAGCATTACTGTATGTAAAGAGAAATATAGTCTGTTACATAAGTGATTGGCAGGCACTTCTCCCAGAGAATGACGATTTCAAGTAAGTTAGGCTGAGCTCTACCCAGTTTATTACTCAAACAATTGATACCCTAAAAAGATATCCTTGAATGCTTAAGACCTGGAATGCATAGCTTAAGACTGTAGTGTCTCTTGATACACACCCCGCAGCCAATTTACCACTAACAATAAGCAATTATTTTCTTCAGTAGAAAGGAGCCTCGGTGCCTTTGATTTCTCAAGTGTCGTAAACAGAACTCAGAAGCAAAACAAATTATCATTTTAAACCATGTATCCAACCCACAAGACCTCCTCGCCACAAACTACTCTTTTAAGGAAAATTGGCTAGAATGTTTACAGCAAAACAGATGGCATTGTCAATCCAATGATGAATGGATAAAAGAATCAAGAAGTTGCTGGTTTTACCCCATAGAATTCCTTCAATGATTCAATTGCTGGCTTGAAACCAGACCTCAAAGGTACAATAGAGACAGCTCGCAAGTGTTGTGCATTACCATTCTTTGGTCTGGACAAAGTCATTCTACACATCTCTCCTTCCAAAATTTTAGCAGCATTGGAAGCTGCATAAAGCCAGGCACACATCCCATCATTGGAATCTGCATTAAAAAAAAAAGACAAAAATTACAAGAAAATTTTGTTTTCTTTTTTTCTTTTACCAGCGAAAGGGTGAAGCTTGGAAAAGTGAAAGAAGTCATCAGCAGAGCAGCCAAACAAGACTCTAGCAGCCCTATCAAAGCACATGACATTAAGCACCTTGGTATCCGTGGCTATGGAAACCTGCCCAGAAAACAGAAATCATAAACAGATTCTAGCGACCCTTTATTCCATTATGAAACTTTTGGCAAACTAAATGGTGGGGTAGTAGAAACTTACAAGGACACGAAAGAGGCGCTTGGAAGAGGAGGAGGCGGTATTGTTGTGGCAGAATTTGCAAAGGGCATTGAGAGTATCAGGAAGAGTTCTCTCGCAGAGTGAGCAGGCTCTGTAAGAGAGACTGTTGGCGTAGTCCATGCCTATCACTGTACACATTACTGTTGTTGCCTTCTCATACTCCTCCATTGATTCGCTTCCTCAAAGATAGCTATTTTCTTCCTTCCTTTTTGTCTTTCTTTCTTTGTTTTCCGTTCTCCCTCGTTTGGTTGTGCCGTTCTCTGAAGGGAAAAAAAGTAGGATAACTTTCATTTTACCCCCTAAATTTATGGATTTTATCAAGCTCTTTCAAAAGGTTTGTTTTTTAGTCACCTACCCTTCAATTTCTTCCAAAAGTATAGATAGTTATCGATTTGACTTTTTAAATAAAATTTTCACATCATTCGATTTTAAGACATACACTAAAAAATTGATTTTAAAAGCAATTTTTCATAAGAAAAAAAAAATATAAAATTCAATCAATTGAAGATATATATTGATGAGAGATACAAATTGTTTTGTCACAATGTCTAACGAAGACATCAAACTAGAATTTCTTGGAAATTTGGTACGGGTCAAGTTTGATAATAACCCGCGAGATTCCATTTTATTTACGAATTTGTATTCCAATCAGATGGGTTCCATGGAATTAATCAACCAACTCTTAACAATGGAGTTTTCGATTCTCCATCGTCTACAAGTTGGGTTTGTAGGTGCTAGTTAGGGTAAATCCTCATTAATATAACCCAATTTATCTTTTCCGGAGATGTACATCTCCACAATTTAGGACCATAAAGAATATATGATATCGTTTAGTTTAATATCAATCTAGGCAGTAGAGTAGTCTGGTGTTTGGATTTGTATTTGAGAAAGGATTTAGTCTATTTTTGAGGTGATATTATTTAGGGTTTCTGGTGTGTCTATGATCTCCATTACAGAAAGATATGAGATATTTTTAAGATTTATAGCATGATCTTTGCTCTAATACCATGTTAAATCAGATCAGCGAGCCTAATGAGCCTTAAAGACTTAGTCTTTCCATTGATACATTATATTGTATGATTATATATAACAAAAAACATGTATGATTATACACAACAGAAAACATATCTCAACATTTAGTATGTAGATTTTTCAGGCTACTATTTAAAAATTAATACAAATAGAGCTCATGTTAACATGATATCTTCTTTTAAGTATGAAGTTTTGTTGTTTTGATTATGTAATCCATGAAAAATGTTAGAGAGAATATTTGGTGTGGGAAAGCCCTTGAATCCTAAGAAAATCAACCCTCGGTGTTTTCAATTCATGTTTTAATTAGGAGGCATGTTTGTTCTTTGATTTGTGAGATGTACCATTAATATGATAATATAGGGTTCTTATGATCTAGGGATACTTTATTTAATTTAGAAATAGATGTTTTGGAGACTAAAAGTCACTACTGTAGGGTTTCTCTGTGCATTAATTTAAATGGAGCATGTTAGATCTCCTTGATTATATAGAAGATGTAACGTCTCATCTCCATTTTTTGAAAACTGAAGTTCATGGGAAGGGGAACCTGTAAACCCAAACAGTTTCATCTGATTTGATAAATCAGGAGCTGCCATCCATCCCTCTAACACAAAGCAGTAACATTCTCTCTATCCATCGTGATATCCTTAATTAAACGGCTGGTTATCAATTGTAAAGCTTAAAGTCTCCACTAATTGATCAAGGCTCTGCCTAGGGATCTTAAATGGGGACGAGGAAAGGGAAGCTTAGAGCATCCTAGCAGATGAGCAGTAGCAACCTTGAAAATTAGTACAGCGAAAATGAAGAGGACAGCCTCCTGAATCCATAAATCACTCAAAAAGATTAATGATGTAAACATCATAGTCCATAAATCATTGATCACCAAAGTTCTCAACTAAATTAGCAGAGTTAAACATCTCATCATATGCAGCCAATCCTGCTTAACATAATTTTGGTTCAAAATTGACCAACTTAGACATAAACACCAGAAGCAAGTAGCAGGAACAAGGACCCAAAACCCTGCACCAGCGACATCAGAGATCAGATTGAGCAATGAACCAGAATTAACAATAACAAATCAGAAGGTGATGGGGGAGTAACAAACATAACAAATCATACCAGAAATAAGGAGGCAATTGCTCCTGTTGTAAGCTCCTTTGCCAAACTGCGATTTCTCCTAGAAGAGGTCGCTTCGTAACTGCATAAACCACGCTTGTATAACATCAGAAACAAGATGGCACACGTTGGAACACAAACAGATCTTTTCATTGTTCGTCAACAACATGATTAAACAAACTAGCAGATCTTTTCATAATTCATCAACATGATGTTTAAATTTAAATAAAATACTCCTTGTTCTAGAAAAGAAAACGAAATGCCTGCTCCATAGAGTGTTAATCTTTGTTATTACAGTATATTAAGTATGCCGATGATGTTTGTAATAATTAATCTGAAGCAAATTTTGGTGGTATTATCTCATGGAAAACCTAAATAGAAGATTAAAATGTGAGGAATAAATCAAATTAAAGCCTCGTTTGTTTGCTTGGCGAAAAGTTCCATGGAGGAAAACGTTTTCCTAATAATAACAAAAAGCCTTAATTTTTAAGCTGTGACTAGGAACCATTTCCATTGACTAACTTTCCTAAAATTCAACGTGGGAAAATCTAGAAAGTCGTTTCCAGAAACCATTCTATGAAAAACAAATACAAAAAAGCGCTAAATTAAAATCACAAATCACCTTGACTGGTAATTGAATTTTTTTGGGCAAATTACATCACATGTAGATCTGATCTAGTGGAGGAAAGGAACTGCTAATGAAGCAAAAGCACAACAATAATTCCAGCAACAATTCATTTCAGCATAGCTTAGCTTACATGAAGAAGGAAGCAGTGACAATAAGGCCGATGGCCAGCATGAAGACTGCTAGGGTTGGGTACCATGCCACCGGGACTGGACTCGATATTGCTGCTGCCTTTGAACCCTTCATTTCAATAAGAAAAGAAAAAAGAAAAAATCAAGAAGCAGAACAACAACGTAAATCAATCCAATTCTCAGCTATTAAAATAAAAAAAATAATAGCAATTGATCTTCTACCATTGACTTGGATCAGTGCTGTTTGTTTTGAGAGATGTTTTGTTCACTTGACGACACCCCCAGACTTCTCTGCTCTGCTTGAATGCTTGGTATCATAAAATTAAAAGTAGTAATAAAGGGAGGGACTGCGGACTTCGCCTTTGGGCCGATATCCAGTTGGGTGTAGCCGTTTCTTTTTAATGCGATGGCCCAGGATAGTTGGACGTGCTTCCTTAGTCCAGCCCGTTTTAATATTGGAGAAGAGATTAGCACTAAGAATTGGGATACTATTTTTTTTTTTTTTTACTATGGCCTATTTATTTATCGGAAAGTATTTATTTCATGAAAAGTGAATTTAATGGAAAGTTTATTCCTTTTCTAATAAGAGGAAAATGTTTTCCTAGCAAAAATGTTTATTTTTTAAATTGAGAGGCTTTAGAAATGCATATGTCCATTGATTTCCCAACCCAACCCCCAGAAATTAAAAGAATAATTATTAAAAATTTACCCATGCTCAATTTAATATTCCATGTAAGTGTGTGATGAACTGAAAACCTCCGGATTTCTCATGATAATTTTACTTTTAAAAATGACTGTTTATCTGTGAATGCATCCATGAATTTTATATAAACGAGACCCTGTTTGTTTGCTGCAAAGTAATTTTCTTTTAAAAAATAAATTCTACAAAAGTGAATTTCGAGAAAATAAATTATTTTTCGATGTTTGATAGTGTAATGAAAAATATAATTTGAAAAAATCTTATAAATTAAAAATTTAAATAAGAATGAAATTAAAAAATATATAATTTTATAAATTATTTTAAATAAAAATAATTGTTTATCGTGAATATTATATAAATAAATGACTTGCGTGTTAAATGAATGAAGCCTACAAGTAGTGGGCTCGAAATGTTTGAAGCAAAGCTGAGAACTGAGATGGGCTATGAGCTGCGGGCCTTTGTGTAAAATGAAAACTCCACGTTTGATGCTTCTGCAAATGGGTGCGGCTGCTTCAATTCCATTACATATGGAGAGCATCATTCGTACTAAACTGCATGTCGTTTTTTGAATGAATTCTTTTAAAAAGTGAAGACTATTTCTTTTCTTTGATTGAAAACAACGTTGAACATGCAATTCAAAGAATTTTGATATATTTAAAAAGGTCTTTATCATGTGTTTGAGGGTAAAATAATCTTTGTTTTGGGAAAATTTTGGTGTTCTAAAATTGATTGGGGGCAGGACAAATAATTTGCGTTTGGATTGTACAGTGAATTTACAACACTACCCTCAAAAGAAATCAATTTTTGAATTTCTACTTAGGGATAGTTTAGTATTTTCAATTAAAAATATACAATAAAATAACATTTTTACTCTTAGAATAAAAAAACTAACAAGAAAACGGAGGGCCTTTTCATTATTTTTAATATTGTTGTAGAGTAAAAAGACCCTTGGTGCCCTTGATGTCAAATTCTTACTAAATTGTCCGGAATCAATTTGCAAATAATATTTATTATCCATGAAAAACACGATTTTATCCTCGCTAATAAGATAATTATTTTTCTGTAGAAAAAGGAAAAGAAGTTAAAAGACTACAAATCCCGGTGTTTTCCTTACCATCCACGGCGCACCACATTGCACAACCCTCCTCTTTTTTTTTTTTAATATAATAATTAATAATTAATTAATATAAAAAACAAAGCACGAATCATCCTAAGGTTGATTGTCTTGCTCTTATTTTGTCTGATACACTTTCGCCATCTGTTGCATCATCATCAAGACAGCAACAGCGAGACTGATGTTTGTCCGTCTTTAGTCCCTCCTCGAATCCCAGTCGAGACTTGTTTGACTTTTGTTCTTGTTTGTTGCATAGAGAAGCCCCTCTTTTTTTTTGAAATTGCCTTTTGGTCCTCATCTGTTTTGGTTTTCTCGAGGCTAGCGACGACCTTTTCCAAAGATTTTTTCCCCATTTTTTTTTTATATATTCGATAATGATGACTGGATGAGGTTCAAGTTACTGTACTTGAGCATGATCTGAATACTTCATCAAGTCCATAAATAGTTCTCATGGTATAAAACTCTATAAATTGATGCTACCATAGATATATTAACATGTCAAAAAAACCTATCTTGTGTTTTTTAGTTGTCTTTTTTTTTTTTTGGGTTTGAATTTGACATGTACTGTATTACTTTAGGTTTTAATTTTGGAAATCTCATCATGGAAAATGGAAAGATTGAATCCGAAAAATGAGATGTGAAGCTTACTCTTCCCAAGTCATATGATTTGTTGACAAAAGTTAATTAAAATATGCCTTTGGTCATTTGATGTGATGTGATGATGATTTGTATCATGTTTAGCCTATAAAGTTTAGAATTATTTTTGAGAATTAATAAAATAACACGGTTTGAAAAATAATTAATTTGACAAATAACACAATTAGTACATGTTGCGATTGAAAAACATGATATGTTAAGATGTTGTTAATAGCAATAATAAAATGTTCAAAAGAGTCGGCACAAATTATTATGAGAAGAGAGGAAAGAGAGAAAAAGAAAGCAAGTAAGAAATAAAATTTAGATGCATATCGAAACTTCAATTACAAAACCATCAATATCATTGAAAAGACCTTGACGAGATAAATCCAACAACACCAAGAAATGCCACCAACGATGATTAGAGTGGGCTATACTATGTGTCTAAAGGCAAATGAGCAATTACAATGAGGAGCAAGAACAAAAAAAAACAAAAAAGAAATAAAAAAAAAGACCTCAAAGGCACACAAAAGCTCTGATTATGACACCAACGATATCATAGAAAAGATTTCGACGAGATGAACCCAATGACATCAAGAAATGTCATCAACGGTGACCAAAGTAAGTCACACGTGACAAGTGACTCACTTTCCTTCGAAAAGAGAGTGTGACCCACTCTAGTCACCAGTAGTTACTTTTCTTTGGTGTTATTGGATTTATTTCATAAATATCTTTTCGATGATACATTTGGTGTCGTAACTGGAGCTCTGATGTACTTTTAGAGTCCTTTTTCCTTTCTTTCTTTCTTTATTTATTCTCTTTATTTCTTCTCTCCTCATTGTAATTGTTCACTTGTCTTTTGACGAAGAGTGTGACTCACTTTAATCACTGTTGGTGACCTTCATTGATGTCGTTGAATTTATCTCATCAAGATCTTTTTTATGATACTTGTGGTGTCGTAATCGGAGTTTTTGATATGCATCTATGATATTTTCTTTCTTTCTCTCTCATCTCTTATTATTATAATTTGTGCAATCCATTTAATTTTTTTTTTGAAATGCTACATTTTACATCAACGACAACTTTAAATGTCATGTTTTCTAATTGCGACACATATAAAGTTGTGCTATTTTGTCAATTTTTTCTCAAAATGAATTATTTTGCCAATTGTTTTTTTAAAACAATGTTAATAAGCAAAAATACCCAAAATTAAGAGTAAAGAAATATTTCTATAAGCTCTACAAAATTTATAAATTATAAGAGGTAGGAAGGAGAAGTGTTAACTTTTTGAGAAAATTACATTAAATGGTACTCTTTCTTTCACATTTAAAATATTATACTTTACATACCACAAGCTACTTATAATTGTTGTTGATAAATTAAAAACTCTTTTATTCTAAAGAAAATCACCACAAGCTACCCAAAACAACCTCGAGATTGAACCAAACCCGAACACCTGAGCCACACCACATGCCATTGGATAGAACAAGTTAAATAGAGGCGAAGTTTATGCAAATGTTTGGTTTTTAAATCATTCGAGGTGTAATCATTTTCTTTCATCGTCAACTACAATATCTTAGCTAAAACCCTAACAACGTTATCAGCTAAGCCCCACTAAAAAGACAAAAGAAAGAAGTAAGGTGGGGTTTTACTTGTGATTTTTACTCGCTTACTTGTAATTGCATTTTGTTCTTATTCTTTTGCAGTCTCAAAAATTAATTAATCACAGTATTTTGGTTTGATTTCACTTACTAAGAATGATAATCATAAACCCGAACATAAATATTCTTATCTTTTTAAATATACGAAAATATTCAAATATTTTAAATATACAAAAATATCTAAATTAAAAATAATAATAACCAGCAAGCGCGAAAGAAGAGGTCGAAACACTAGAGTCAAGTGCAGCCTGTAAAGAAATTGACGGCAATTAACGACATCCTTTACATTTTAACAACATAGAAATAATAATATACTAATATGTTTTAATTAACAATATAATAATTATCAAATGGGTACAGCCTGCAACATTTTTCTACCTTGGCTTGCCAACCGTTGAGAAATAGAGAAGAGCGCTAGCAAGAATCTTTCTTGTAAAAGAGTCAATGTTGATGATGACACTTGTCTTTTACGTTCTATAATATTTAAAATTAATTAATTATATTCTTACTGTAGTTTTAATTATAAAGAAGTAAACGTATAGCCTCTAATCCCTTTCAAATCAATGATATCATAATTAAGTTGAAGAATGGATAGAAGAAGGATTCTTAACTTTGCTCAAAACTTTCTTTAAATATTATTAAACTTAAGCCATTTATTTCGAAAAGAGCTTGTTTTTCTTACCGGAAATTTGGATAATCTTCCTTAATTATAATTCCTTTTCCTTACAAGATTTTTCTAACATTATCGAGCATAGAAAAATAGAAAAAATATTTGAGAAAAATATATCTTTATATATTACACTAACATTAAAAACCAATTAATCATAATCTTTAATTTATTTATATTCTTAAATATTTTCATCTATTTAAAATTAATGGTCAAACTTGTTGTACAAAATTATCATGCCGCTGAACATATGTTGAATAGTTTATCATTACCAATGCATATTAATCAAATTAGTTATCCAATTTGTAGACTAGTATTCATACAAGTTTAGACAATTTATATATCAAAGCAAACTTTTCATAATTTATTTAAATATATTTATAAGCAAGGTTTATAAACAGAGAGAAATTTGATTCAAATTATCTTAGATATAAAGTATATGATGGTTATTATCTTCTTTATTATTTAATTAACCTCTTATCTAGAATCTCTCAAGACCGTCAGAGTTTTTTACTAATTATAAACTAGTGGGGACTTCTTTTTTCTTTTATCCCTTTTATGTAAAGTTTGATGAGATGTTCTTTAAAGGCTTTTACTTAAAAAAATATGTTATAAAATAATGTAAATCATAACTTGAGATATTAACTAATAACTTAAGCATTTTTTTTAAACTAGTTCTTTGACAAGTTATAACCGTATTGCTCATATCACCTTTATTTCTATTTGAATTCTTTTATTAACTAAAAACTAAAAGAGATGATGTTTTTACTATACATCACCATACAAAACATTATTTATTGTAATTGTTTTTTTAATTGCCTTTTGTTTTTTTATTCTAATTTCATCATTAAACATTTGGTTTTTTAAAGATTGGACTTCATAATTTATTGCGGTTTGCTTTCTATATGGTTATTTCAGTTTCATAATTCATATGATGAATTTGTGGGTTAACTCATTTGACTCAGGTTTTTATTGTCTTTCTTTTTAATTGATATTTTTTCTCAGTTTTATCATTCAACATCCTCAACATTGTATTGATTAGGAATTAGCTTTTGTCATTTATTTTGGTTTTTTTTCTAGAAGGTTATCATAGTCTCATGATTCAGGTCATGAGTTTTGCGAGTTAACCTATATAGTCTCACGTTGTTTTATTGTGTCATTTTTTAGATTTATTTTTTTTTAAATTTCACTATTCAACAATAGGTTTATTGGGATTTGAGCTTCATAATCTTTTTATTTGTTTTCTATAAGGTTATCCTGGTCTCATGACTCAGATCGTAGATTTAGCAGGTTAACCCAAGTTGTTTTTTTAATTATTTTTTTCAATTTCATCCTTCAATATTGAATTGATTAAATTAGGATTCATAATTTATTTAATTTGTTTTATATAAGGTTATCATGATCTCACGACCAGGGTTGTGAATTTGAAAGGTTAACTTGAATTGATTCGGGTCTATCCAAGATGTTATCTGAATATCTTAAAAAAGAATGTTACCTTGAATTATTTTTAGTCAAATTATATTTTTATCAATCGTCCAGGTTACCTTTAGATTCACTCTGCTTAAATTTTCTACTAAAACAATATTGGCTACATCTGGTTATTTCTTTTTACATTAATTTTTTTTATCTAATTTGCAATGCAGCGCGAAGCAATAATCGAGTATATCCTAAATTTGATTGCTATATTACTAGATTTGATGGTTTTTCATTTATTTTATCTAATGCTTGTACTTACTTTTTAGGATTTTATTTTAGTTATTAGTTTTTGTTGTTTTTGAGCTACTTTGATGGATTTTTTTATGCTATAGTGAGATTTATTCAAGATTTAAGTAGTTTGGAGTTTAGATTGTTTAGGTGAAAAGTGAGCAGCAATAAAAATATTTTTCAAAGTAGAAGAGTTGTTGAGAGAATTGTTAGAAAACAAGAGCAATTTGCATATTAAACCAAAAGTTCACGTTCTTGGTCTATATAATAGTACAAATTTTTTAATTGACTTGATATTTTGATTTCTTATTCTCACGGCTCAACTCCAATACATGATTATAAATCGATTACATCAAATTAATTATATGGGCATGTTTATTTTTTAAAAGAGATAAATATTAATAGAAGATCAATAACATTTTTTTTTATGTCTTGCTAACCATTAAACTACTAATATATTAATCCTCTAACCATATATAATTAACTTATGACTGCGGGTTTATGATCTTATCTATGAAAAAAAAAAAAAAAAAAGAAGAAAATGTTGGTTATTAAAATGTCCAAAGGCTTCAAGAAATATTAATGAGAAGTTGACGATTTCAGAAGAAAAAAAAAAAAGCTGTTTCACGCTGGCGATGACTACAATCAATTTCTTAATTAGATAAAACAAATGGGCAAATGGGACCCCGTATATATATATCTCTTAATGATGTAAAACAGTTGTATGCAATTAAAAGTATTTATATTCATCCCTTTTGGTGTCGCTGGACAGAAATTTCAACATATATATATATATATATATATATATATATATATATATATATATATATATATATATATATATATATTTCTGTCTTTCCGCAATCTTTTACATGCTTATCTTTCTTGCGGGCTTTGCCACACTAGTCTCTGTTTAATTGTATTTAATCATCTCAAAATCATCTGTGTTTATCTCCCCCTTATCACCATATTAAAGAAAATTATAATTCCTAGAAGTCTGATGCTTCCAAGAAGCTTCAATCCCGTCCAGCTTCCTTCAAGTTGAAAAACCATCTATTATACTGATCAATTACCATGTTTAATATATATTATGTGACTAAAACGGTACGTGTCATTGTTTTTGTGGAATTTTAAGAGATAAAATTCCATATCAAGTTTGAAATTAAATAGGACCCTCTCCTCCGCATAAGAGAAAACTCCCCTAGATTTTTCTTGCTCTATAATAAAGAATTCAAGTTGCAAATATGACATTGGAAATCATGATCAATATTTCTACTTTTACTCTTATTTTTACTTTTAAGACTTTTGTCTAATTATAATAACGAATCGATCAGCTTCATGTCCACTACTTCCTTTGAGAGGCATTGCTTCTTCTTTTTCTACCTGTCAAGAAATTAAGGCCAAGGAGTTCTTCTCCAAGGAGTTGTTGGAAGAAACTTCAACCCAAAATATTGCAGAGAAATTATATGACGTTAAGATAGAGTTTGGTTCGTATATGTGTGTGTGTGTGTGTGTGTATAAAAAAAATAAAAAATAGTAAAAAGAGCACTTTTTTGGAAAAAGAAAGAAATATTAGAGCAGAACGTAATTAATTCCATCAAGGCACTGTCCTTTCAAAAGTGACAAAATCTAATCTTCAACAGATTTTCATCTCAAATTTTGAGTTGGAAGACTCCAAGCTCTCTATCATCAAATATATACTGTAGCTGTCCAGGTTAGTTTTCTTACATGGATAAAAACATCATCGTATAGAGGTCGGCTTTGATTCTTCCATCCTCTATTTGTGGATTTTCATGCGGCTGCCTAAATGACCCTATCTAGCCAGCTAGCATCAACAAAAACATCTATATTGTTCACTAAAAACATGTAACGTTTATCTTTCTGGTATGTCTTCTAAGAAAGCTTAGGAACACTGGCACTTTTAGAAGGATTTATATATTTTTATTTTTACTTTTACTTTTTCATTTTTATGTCCTACAAAATCGAGAAGTGTCCCTCCAAACTGGTTTCTGGGCCACTAGTTTTCATCCATCCCTGTAAAGAAATGTTGCAGTTCACTATAGCAAACTCTGTGACATTTGGTTGCCTATTTTTGCATTCATGACAAACTGTGGCAATAGCTATAATGAGTCATCAAGTCAAAAGAATGGCATTGATGAGTCAGTTCCAAGAACCTGATCAGATAAATTGAATATCATGCTTCGATGGCCCAACAACATATAGGTTCAACTGTAAAAAATATTTTTTGAGTCAGCAAACCATTCTTTTTAAGGTAACTAATTAGTTACTATACTGAACTAGCTGGGATGGTTAACGTAAAGATTACTGAAAAATATTAACTAGGGTGCATTGGCTAATTAATTATTTTCCACAAAGTCTCATGCATGCATGGTTCCATTAATTTACTAGCACCATGTTTAATACTGCAGGAAACACTAATAAGCACACATTAATTTCATTCCAGTGATAATTGAATTGAAAAAAAGGAGACAGTGTGTTCCTTATCAAAACTGCACAACACCTCTTCAAATAAATAATCCACAATAATATTATTGATAGAACTAAATGAGGTAACATTGGAACTTGTTTCAAAATCAGAGCATGTACAGGAATAAATGATATCATGAAGATCTAGAATGGTGTGTATATAAGAAGAGTTTATTTATGTATGCATGTATGACTTGTTAACTAGCAAGTTGAAGCCAGGTAGTTATATTTATCTACCAATAATTAGTCTAGGGTTTGGAAAATGTCACAATCCACAGGCCTGTAGCTATCAATTCATTTCCTGTTGAATTTCTAGTAATAAGACTTAGCTAGGATGCCTTTGAAAAATGTAGAGAGAGAGAGGGAGCTAGAGAGGAGGATGTTTTATTTAGGGCACCTAAAAATTTCAAGATGGAAAGTTCTATTAGCCTTGCTTATATTTTAGAGCACTAGTTGGAAACTGGTTGAACTTGTCTATCATTTTGACTTGTGTGTATATGACTATATGTTCGAAAAGAGGAGGACTAATATTTTTTTGTTTTACTTGTCTATACCCCACTCCAAGTCTATAATTAAAAGGCTCAACAGACCTCCACCAGTTTTTGTAGGAATTGAGACCTATTGGAGTTCCTCACAGTGTAGAGAGGATATCCAAGACGAGATCTTGAGAGAGAGAGAGAGAGAGAGAGAGAGAGAGAGAGAGAGATGGGAAGGGCTCCTTGTTGTGACAAGGCAAATGTGAAGAAGGGGCCATGGTCACCAGAAGAAGACTCGAAGCTTAAAGAGTACATAGAGAAATATGGGACTGGTGGCAATTGGATTGCTCTACCTCAAAAAGCTGGTAAGATCACCACTAACAATTAGGATCAAACCATTTCCTCTTTCTCTCTCTTTCTAATGGTTGTTTTTACATGGTTTTTGATGATCAGGGCTTAAGAGATGTGGCAAGAGTTGTAGACTGAGATGGCTAAACTATCTGAGACCCAATCTTAAACATGGTGAATTCTCTGATGAGGAGGATAGGGTAATCTGCAGCCTATTTGCAAGCATTGGAAGCAGGTGCATTGATTTTCACTTTAAAGGACTTCTTGATCCTTATTTTGCGTCTTTCTCTTAATTTGATCCATAATTTCTACTCAAATCACACAATTTCTTTGCTTATATCTCTTAGTATATGTGTTTTTTGGTTTCTTTTCTTTTCCACAAGTATCATCTGTGAAGTTATATATATTGAGGCAATTTATCTAAAAACAGCTAGCTCGGGAAGAAAAAGGTTGAAAGACAGAAAATTCTAGGTTGTTTTTCCTTTTAACTGAAGAAAACCATCCTGCACAAATAAAGAATCTGCCTATTTTTTGGATAATTTCTATGCATGCATGCCAAGTTAGGAGTCTACATCAATACCTACTTACAGCTGCTAAATGCGTACTTAGAGTTTCGTTCTTATGCAACCTATTTTCCCTTAACATGCAAATTGCAGATGGTCAATAATAGCTGCTCAGCTACCAGGAAGGACAGACAATGATATTAAGAATTACTGGAACACCAAGCTCAAGAAGAAACTCATGGCCATGGCTCCTCAATCTCAAAGAAAACCCCCAACATTCCAATCTCCTCATCAAACTCCACCATTGTCTCATTCACTGCCATCCATGTATAAGGACTCTGGTGGTTCTTTCTCTTATTACTCCCAAAACAGATCATTCACTGGCTTTGAGCCCATTTCTCAAATTCCGTCTAGTCTTTTAAGCACCAACAGTGTTTCTCTAGCCACAAACTCTTTACTTTTCCAAACCACCCAAGAGGGCTTGTTCAGTCCCATGCAATACTATCATCCAGTGAAAGATAATTACATGGTGTTTGGTAGTGAAGCAAGTTGCAGTTCTAATTCTGATGGGAGTTGCAGCCTGATAAGCTATGGAAGAGAGATCAAACAAGAAGACATGGGATTTCACAGCTTGATGTCGTCAAATGGGTATGGAGATCAGAACCAGAAGGTCATGCTTGGTAGTGGTAACAATGGAGTTGAAATTTTGAACCAATGGGTAGAGAAGCCAAATGGGAATATTGGAGAAACCCCATCAGACTATGATTTCATTGAGGACGTTAAGCAACAGGTTAGCAGTAGCGGTAATCATAACGATGTTAATGGGAGTAATAACAATGACAACCTGCTCATTGATGAAAACAAGACGCCGGAGACGGTCATGTACCACTACTACTACTGAATGAAATGATATATATGGACTGACTGTAAGTAAAATCAAGAAAGATTTGACGGGGTAAGGTGGAGAGATTTCAGACAAGACTTCGAATTCCTGGGGGATTGTGTTGTTTTATCTGATGAAATATATGAAACATTTCTTCTTTTGACAGTACATGGGTTTGTAAAGACCTCTCTTTTCTTTCCTTGTTCTCTGCATTCTTTTTTTGGGATAGGTGATAGATCTAGGTATAGATGATGATGATTATGATGATGTAGTTATGTGTATGTACGGTCCTCACTCACTTGCAAACCACCCCCCCAAATCACGATAAAGACTTGTAAAAACCAGGAAAAAAAAAAAACATGAATTTGATGCGCAAGTGTAAGTAGTGCGACAGCTTAAAAAAATAGATTTTACGAAAGTATAAAGCTATTAGTTATAGATTTTTTTAATATGATCCATTACACAATTATGAATATTAACTAAACGGGATTGAACAGACCCTGAACCAACCATGCATCATTCTTCTCCCTTCTTAAAGCTTTTTACATTCCTACTTCAAAGAATATTGACAGAGTTCTTGAGCGTCCTCTAGTTTTGATTTACATATAGGGTGACCATCATGCTATGTATAATACACACACGCGCTTCATGAATAGGTTATTCTGTCCAGCAAATTGGATTTTCATTGATGCTGTATGAAGGGGTAATTGTGGCCAATATAGATTATGAGAGGAAATTGTGTAGGATGTATATAAATAGAAAGGGTTGATAGGCTTAATATACATAAATAGAAAAGATTTGGCTAACTCATTCCTATTATTCTCAACTTAGATTGTTCACTTCTTTGGCAGGGACTTTGATTGAAGAGCCCAGAATCTATTAGTATAAAAAAAAAGCTAGCTAGCTACGTCTGACTGAAGGTGGGAGCTGGCCTACTATAGTTTTTTAAAACAGGAGAGATGATGGTGGGAATTTTGGATTTTTGTGGAGGCAAAAGCTTTTAAAAATGGAGTAATAAATTATCAAAATCTCAGTCTCCCTTAACACAATCCCCATTATTTATTATACATGCTTCCTTTATTTATCTTCCCATGGTCCCGTCTCTTTATTTTATACAAATACATTTAATTTGCATTGATAAATAACATTTAATTTCAATATGTTCATAGGTACATATAATAATGTGTGTATTATTTATTTTTATTTAATTTAATAGAAAATCTGACAAATTTTAGACTACAAGTTGAACAAACGTCTCTCTGTCATTTTAATGTTTCCTGTAGACCCCGGCTTTTACATGAACGAAAGTTAAGCACACCCGCAATGCTCATATGTATTATGTACAGCTTGTTAGAGTTGAAGGAAAGCATTCTGACAATTGAACGTCCTTAATATTCTAATGCATATAGCAGAGGTGCCAAGATTTGGACCTAGTGGTTTTATATATATATATATATATATATATATATATATTATTGTGGAATAGTTGTTGAGAGTTTCTTATAGAATATGTTCTAGCTCTTGTTGTATATATATTTATATTTTGAGGAATAGTTGTTGAGAGTTTCTTGTAGGGTATGTTCTGGCGTTGTTCCATAGAATACGATCATAATAGGAAGCATGGAATAAATATTTTGTATATTAAAGGACTTGAAAGGAAAAGTAGAAAAGGCAGCAAATTGCTCCTTGTTACTTGAGATGATAATTTATAAGAATCTTTACTTGAGTAGTGACAAAAACTAAAAACACGAAAAGAATGTATATTTCATTCAATATTACAATGATTATATATACATGGATAGACCTAAGAAGCCGTACATTAAATGGTGAATATCTTGTGCCTATAAAAGTAGGATTACAAGATATTGAGATCAACTCAAAATATCTTATCAAAAAATGACTCCATAAATTGTGAGAAATTAAATCTCAACACTTCCTTTTAAGTTGGAGCATGAATATCGAGAATGTTCAACTTGCTCATGAATTTCTTAAAAATGTTTCCTCATATGACCTTAGTGAAGATATCAGCCAGTTGAAAATAGGAGGGAACAAATGGCATATGATATTTTAGTGAATCCCTTTGCTACGTACTAGACGTGCTTTGTATTATTCCACTGAGCCATCTGATTTATACTTGATTCAAAAAAACCCATTTGTTGCCTATGAAATGATAATTGGGAGAAAATAAAACCAGGGACCATGTATTTTATTTTTCAAGAGTGGTGAGCTTAGTTTTCATTGCTACATGTCACTTTGGAACACGTAGTGTCTGTTCATATATTGTAGGTTCAAGAGTGCTAGAAATTATGTTAAGAAATAATTAATAAGAAGGAGATAATAACTGATATGAGATAAAGTTGGATAACTAATATTTGGTACCTGACCGAGAAGAGGATGGCTTGCTCATGGTTGTTGAGTAAAATGACGTACCAACCTAGCCACAATAAAAGTCATGAAGAAGAACAGAGGGTTGTTAAGGTTAATCGTTGTGATGAAGAATACGAGCAAGTGTGTTTGAGGTAGGAGAATGAGAAGATAATGAAGAGAGAATGTGTGTTGAGTTTGATGATGATGGTGATAAATCATGAAAAGAGGGAGATGAAAGGGAATTAGGTATCTTGGGTGATGAGTGAGAGGTAGATGATGGAATTGGAATTGGAATAACATTTAAGTCAAAAGATATAGTTAGTAGAGAGGTTAAAGGTGAAAAATTGGATGGAGTGAGAGTGGAAAAAGGAAATGTATTTTCATGGAAAATAACATCACGTCTAGTGAAGAACTGTCAAGTGGTAAGATCACAAACTTGGTAAGCTTTTTGGCTCAAAGGATATCCAACAAAAATGCATCGATAAGCTTTTAGTGAACATTTGGCCAAAGGCTGTAAGTTGGTGGCATAATAGAGAAAGCTAAAAGCACGTAGATGTGTATATGTGGGAGGTTTGCCAAATAAAAGTTTATATGGCAATTTATGGTTCAAAACGGGGGTGAGAAGTCGATTTATAAGATAAGTGACAGTGAGTAAGCTTTCACCCCAAAATTTCAATGGTAAATTGGTTTTGAATCTCAAGGCATGACCAATATTGAGAAGGTGTTTATGTTTTTGTTCAACAACACCATTTTGTTAAGGTGTGTGTGGACATGAACTTTGGAACATGATGTCGAGAGTAGAGAGAAATGACTTTAAATAGATGAATTCTATATCATTATCACTCCGTATAGTTTTAACTTGATAGTTAAATTGAGTGTTAACAAAAGTGATGAGTATCATTAACAAGCCTTATGTTTCATATTTGAATTTCATTAGAGAAATTCAGGTAAAACGGGTGCAGTCATCCATAATAGTTAAAAAAATAATATGCACTAGAGTATTTTTCAATTTTATATGGACCCCAAATATCACAGTCTATAAGATCAAAAGAATAAGTACTTTGAATAGAACTTATTGGAAAAGATAACTTTGTTTGTTTTACCAAAGGACAAAACATCACATGAATGTTGAAAATCATAAACAAAATATAGAATTAGTTTTGACAGAAACTAAGAAGGCAATTTGGATAGATATCTCAATCTTTTATGTCAAATAGCTTCTAATGGGAAAGATACTCGATAAGAGATTGGTGAAAATGGATGCAACTTTGATTGTGGTATAAGATAGTATATCCCTTACTCTGCTTCCTTGGGCCAATCAGACTCTAGAGCATATGAAAAGAATAATTAAGATTGTGTAATTGTAGCCATCCAGCGTAAAAATGATGGATCGTGTGAAAAGCTTATCTAGAAAAAAAATAGCTTAAAATTTTTTTTGTGGTTCTTTTATTCAAGTATTCCTCAATTTCTTTTTAAAATGTTACTAACATTAATCATTTATATAGTTCAAGTTGACTCTCCAATAATTTCAATTGTCTTGCAATATGTTTTTACTAGGTATTGTTGCATCAGTTTACACGTAATTTCTTTAAATTGATTTAAAAATTCACCTATATTATTATTATTATTAATGCTTTATTTTTATTTTTTTAAGAGTACATTTAGATTCTGTTTGCAAGATTTAAGAGAAATAATTTTAGATTTTGAGTTATAATTCAAAAATAATTTTTTTAAGATAATTTATGAAAAAATAAGTTCAATTCTAAGTATTGTTTATTGAGAAATAATTTAAAGACATTTTAAGAAATAAAAGTTAAAAAAATAATTTTAATTAAAGAAAAAATGTATACAATTTCTTAACAACTTTTGATTTGAATTAAAGATTTATTTTGAACCAACATATTTATAACCCATACTTAAAATTAAAATTAAAAAATAACTTAAATCAATTATTAAAATCCATACCAAAATGTCGTGCACAAACCAAAAGATTTGGTTTTGCAAATTTTATGGCAAAAAACCGTATAATGACATGAAATCCCCATCGGGCAGTACTCCCAACCAGGCCCATTTTAGCATCTCCTAAAGATCTTATAGGCTGGTCACCACATTGCCCTAGGTGCAGGTTAAACTATATTTTTTTATATTAGAATATTAAAATTATAAAAAAACTATATTAACTTAATGTTTATTTTGGATAAAACAATTTGAAAGTTAGAAACAAAATGTCAAACATAAAAAAAATGAAAGAAAATCTAAAATACAAAAAAAAAACCTGTCTCTCCTATGAATTATTAATTAGACTACCATGATTTTCCTATGATCAAATAATTTTTCCATGTTTGATAGTTAGAAAGCAGTTGGCCATGCCCCGGAGATCTTATTTTTTTCTAGAATGCCTTTTCTAGTGAAGTGTAAGGTCAAAAGGTGCGTCACCTACTGACAATTCTGTCACATTAAGAAATTTACTAATTATAAACTATCAGTTTTTCTTTCTCTTCTTATTTTAAGAATGTGATTTGATGCCAACACATATAGTATTAACTATTTTTTTTATAATTAATATTAATGTTCAGATCAGCTTGAGCGTATCTCGACTAATCTCACAGGTCCTGAAGTTAACGATCATGTAAGATTCTAGTGACCATTATATTAACAATCACAGAGCTCAAACCTGAAATCATAGGAGGTGCAAACCTCTTGGTCTCGAGCTCAATAGATTGTTAATAACGAAGAATTAATTATATATTCGCAACTATTTTTTTTCATATATAAAACAGTTGTACAAAGAATTAATTGTATATTCAATAATAAATATTATATCTTTTAAGAGAGTTAGTAACGAAATTCAAATTTAAAACTCTGAAATAAGTATTTTATGCTCACCACTTGAGCCATAGTTTTTAACCAATGCCTTTAAGTACTGTTATAAATCTTGGAAGCTTGCGCAAAGAACTGTAGCATAGAGTTTATTTTTTCCAGGAGAGCAAGGAATTATGTGCATCCAGCAATGAGGCCTTTTCTATCTTTTGATACAAACACTTGCGTGTGAACCTCAAAAGTCATAATTGGTACTTTGGTTGACTATTGTTTGTGACCACAAGTAACCACTTAATCATATGGGACAAACAACAAATTAGATTAGTTTCTAGAGAAATATTATACCATCAAAGATGATCAATAATAATAAAACAAACTCGAATTAGTTGTAATGTATTCACTTAGCATAAACATAGTGATAAAAACAAACATGGAGTCTACTTGTTTTAAAAATCACGATATAGAATCATCTAGTAAGTGGGCAAGTGGTAAGAGTTTGGGATCGAGCCTATGATCTCAAGTTCGAATAATGTGGTAGCTAATATGATGATTACTAGAGGCTTCCATGGTCGTTAACTGCAGGGCCTGTATGATTAGTTGAGATTCGGGCAAGCTGACCCGGACACCCACGTTAATAAAAAAAATCGCATTAGAGATTAAACAGTTTGACTCGTGAATAAAAAAAAAATACTCATAACACAGTTAATTTTTTTTTAAGAAAAATAAAATGACATTTGAAGTAAAATCTGACTTGAATTAGATAATAGATTAACAAATCATTTAATTAACTTGATAGGCTAGGTTGGGTTTAATGTCTATGTTATTCAAAGTAAGCAATTCTTATTTTGACAATGGACAAAATACAATCCAGGGATGTGAAATTGGAGGATAAAAGGTAGGTTGGACTTTAGGGATAAGAAGTACCCTAATTTGACTAATTGTATCTTTTTGTTCACGGATCTTTCTACAAGTGTGGTTAGATTATGTTTGTTTTTATGTTGTTTTTGAAAAAATTAAAATTTTTTAATTTTTTTTTGTTTTAAATCAGTTTTTTTTATGTTTTCAGATTATTTTGATGTTTTGATATTAAAAATGTTTTTAAAAAAACAAAAAAAAATATTTTTTAAATATAAAACATTTTAAAAAAACAACCGCAATCACACTCGCAAATACCTCTATAAGTTGCCAAGGGCCAGGGTATACAAAGTCTTGAAGAGAATTGTTGTAAGAGGGTAGCGTAAATGGAAAGAAGGACTCCTACTGCCATCATTGAAAATCATTGTAAAGGGCTCGTACTATTCCCACATGGAGATGGCTTCACAAATCTCTGCCGCATCAGGAAATATGAAACACAGTTTATTCTTCGTCTACCAAACTTTGAAGCCTAAGATTTGAGAATGGTCACACCTTCAATGATTTTGCCTCACAAGTGACAACTTGAACAGGCAAAGGTCAAAATCAAATTTATGAAGGAAACCGTGAGATTTAAATCTTATTTTCTGACAAAGGGTAAAATTTCATTAATCATTGGAAATTACAAAGAACAAAAACTCATAACAAAATAGATATGGCTCAATAAGACCAAAACAAATTGTGGAGAATTGGCAAATGTTTTTTTTTTAATTATTATTAGCATAAAAATCGGGGCCAGTTTGTACGCATCTTAATTAATTTTATAAGTCCTGAAATTAATAATTATGTAAATTTCTAGTAGCTCTAAGATTTGTAGGACCCAAAATAATAATTTCTAAAAAACAAATCTAGAACTTGATCAATTAAACTACACATCTTCAAATTAAATTGACCATGTTCTTGAAGCTATTGAAAATGGCTCAATACCTATCTGCTTTCCGATGAGATATAACGTTTGTTTATGTAGTTGGATCAATTTATTTTTTTAGTTTTAAATTCAATTTGTTATGGTATTTTTTGAATTGTTTTGATGTGATAATTAAAAATTAAAAAAATATATTATTCTGATATATTTACCAATAAAAAAATATTTTTAAAAACAATATATACCATAATCTCAAACACATGCTAGTAATGTACATCTATATGCTAGTGGCAGGTCATCCTACAAAATTACTTAGAAACCGTTTATAAATGTGATGCAAACCGCGTTTCTAAAAAATTCAATTTTTTTTTATTTTGTTAGAATTTAATATGATTTGTATGTTTTAGATCATTTTGATGTGCTGATATCTAAAATGATTTTTAAAAAATAAAAAAACAATGGCGTGACCGACATTTGGGAGGATATTTAGATTACAATAACAGTTATTTTTTAAAATATTTTTATTTTAAAATATATTAAAATAAAATAATTTAAAAATATTAAAAAAAATTAAATTTTTTCAAAAGTATTTTTCAAAATACAAAACAAATAAACTCAAAATCTTGTCCTACTCACAAAAAGAACATATTAGCTTGTTTGGTTATGTTTAGTAGTGTGATGAAATGTAATAAAAATAACATTTTACTTTTTAGAAATATCTTATTAATTAATTTAATTCATAATTTTATATAAATTCAACTAAAAACTCTTTTAAAACTATAATTATAAAAAAACTATAATTTATATTTTTTTCTAAAATTATTTTTTAAAACTATAACCGCAAAAAGAAAAAAACCTACAGAAGAATGCCAATTGCTTACAGGGAATGCTAAGCTTGATAATATAACAATCCCTCATTCTTTCATCCAGAAACAATTTTCTTTACATGCATCTACTTCTACCTCGCACTAGTAATAAATGATAGTTCCTCCAAAACCCCAATTCACACATGCACTCTCTCGCCTAAGAAATATTGAAGAAGTAAAAAAAAGCCACAAAAACCTTGCCATTTATTTACAATTCCTAGTACATTTCGGGGTGCCAAACCCCAAATTCAACTACATAAAGAGAAGGCAATAAAAGAAATGTTGAACAAAAATATAGGTCATCTCCATCACAAGAGATGCGTGCATTGAAAAGAAAACTTTAGTCCTACTCTGCAGCATCTTTTGAAGAAAGAAATCTTGAAGACTGCAAAATGCCCCCTTTCCTGCACAAAATGATCAACGCCGAAAACATGGATAACAAAATGAACTGCTGCCAGGCCACCCTTACACCCAACACTCAAAAGAGAGAAGAAAAGGGAAAAAAAGAGCTGGATCACACTGCAGAGGTTCCAGTTAAATCTAGCTAGGATCTCATCGCTTGGGAGCCTTGGGCCAAGAGTGTGCATTAAGGAGGCGGCAGTTCAGAGTGTATTGCTTTACACATTACCTAGATACAAGACTTGATACCATGGGGAGTATAAATTGTTGGAGACCAGATATGTGACTGCACAATGATCATACTCTCATGGGGGCTCCCTCTAGATTATACATGAATATTAGAAACAAGACAGGTATAACATGTACCACTGTTGAAGCGTCTCAAAATACATGGAGCATCAAAAAGGGACACGAAATAATGCGTAAGCAACACATGCAACATATATGCAAGAATAATGAGGTATGGAAGAAGCCAAGAGGCATGCTTGGATGGTAAAGGATGGTCAGTGTAGTCATGCAAGCCACATAGCTTTTTAGCCCTGCTAGACATTCCATTTGTTAAGGAGGTTGACACTTGATTCCCAAAAGTGGTTCAATGTTGCCTAGCAGGGTAAGATTATATGGAGGTTAAAATGAATAAAGCAATGGCCACCCACCATCACAATAGTATTTCATAAAATTTATATGGTAATACAACCAAACACCCTAACAGTTTGTACCCTTAATTCCTACACCCGCAACATTTACATCTTTCACAATTAGCCAGAGAACATTTCACCACTTCTTTCATCTCACAAACTCTTAACCAGCACACACTCGAGTCTTTACAAGTCAAAATAAGTCAGAGGTGATACAGGCTTGAACTGGGACTTGCATGCTAACTATAAAGATGTCTTTCCCCGATCTAATGTCTAGATACAAATGGCTGTCTGTGAGTATATATGAACACAATTTTGCATCTTGAACAGTAACAGTAAAAATTTGATTACGTTGCCAATCTAATGAAGATGGAAGACAAATAAGAATAAATCAACAACAACAATAAAAGCTGTAGTGACTCACATGATTTCAAGCAGCGGTTTCAGTTACTTTTCCAATGGTCTTGAGATCGAAGATCTCAGTCCAATAGCCATCAGGATCCTTGATGAATGCTATCCCTTTCATTTTTCCTGCAACCAGACTCACAGATCCGAGGCAAGTAATTATAACATATAAATTAAATGATGAACCGATGGTAATATAAATGCCTACGTTGCACCATAAACCCAAATAAAACAACTATTTTCCTAATCATATTAAGTCATTGACGCAATAATTTTTTTGGCCTATGATAAGGAAAAGAGGAAAATAAAATACAACTGGACAAGCAAAGATAAATTGGGTTAAACATCAGTAAATTTGTGTTTGGTGACGCCATTGGAAGTGCTTATCAGTTAAAAAGGCACCATATTAATGCTTTTTTGGGTACCTTTTAGATGGTTTTAAGTTGAGGATGTCAAAACCATTGAAAAGCACACCAAAAAGCACTTCCAACCACATTACTAAGCTAAGGTAGTGTTTTGGAGATGGTCCTGCTCCAGCCAAGCAATCATAACACTTATCAGTTAAATTCAAACTAAAGAGAAAATATTTATATCAATTCCCTTCCTTGGACTATGGATTAGTCAGGAGATACATATAAAGACAACTGCAGAGGTATGAGGGCAGAAGTAACAGCCACCAATATGTGTGTCAGCACAAGAAGCAGATGGGTGCATCATCCAGAATGTTACCTTCTATTTCAAATTAATATAGAGAAAGTTTGCACAGAACAACTTGCAGGTTAAACCACTGATTGATGTCATGTATAGGACATAACCCATGCCCAAGATTAACATTGATTTTATCTTGCCAAATAGCAAACAATTTAACCTGATCACTCCATTGAACATAAACTACCACCAACAATGTGCAAATGAGATGCTCGTATTAATTAAGGGCTAAACTATTTTATTATCTAAAAGAGGTGTCTTACCATCGTTAGGTTTTTTCATAAACTCCACACCTAAGCGTTCAAATCTCTCGCATGCCTTGTATGTATCATCAACAGTAACACCAATATTTCCTGAAATGCGAACAGAAACTGTAAATGTTACTTCTTGCTTGGGATAATCATCCTTTACAAATACAGTAACATACATATAAAGAAAACAAAAAACTAATCTTGTATGATATCTAATTAGGAGAGTCAAAGAAATATTTACACAAAGAGCAGTGTGTTTTGAGGATTTGCACCTGATATAAAAATTACTTCTTGCTTGGGATAATCATCCTCTACAAATACAGCAACATATTTCTAAAGAAAAACAGATCTTGTATGATATCTAATTAGGAGAGTCAAATAAATATTGACACAAAGAGCAGTGTGTTCTGAGGATTTGCACCCTTTTTTATATCATATAGAAACTAAACTGTAAGAACGTAACAGCTTAATTTGAGCCATGCCTACTTGAAGCAATCAAAAGCTCTTGTCACAACCTGTATTGACAGGAAAGTAATCCTTTCTGTTCCAGGGCTTCATTATGATGCTTTAGGGTGCAGGATTGGATTCACCTACTCTTCATTTAAGTTTATCAGTTTATGTTTTAACATTTCTTCAAGGAAAAGTGAAAAGCTTTTAAACTCTGGGTTATCGATGACTCAAATTTAATGGAATCAATTATCAGAGAGACACGAAGAATATGAATTTCAAAGCATATATTATAGCATTGTTGCCAAACATATTCATCCAACTTAAAAGCATTTTGCTAACATGACATTGATTTTGTGATCCTAAGAAGCCTTATAAGCCACCGATAAATATCTTGTTCACATCTTGTGTTCCATTCCTATTAAAAAACCACCAATAACAACATAAAAAACCAGTCCCGACAGAAACCCAAACTGCACTGATAGCTTTCTCAAGTAAACTCCATATATCTTTGTCTCACTGTTCTCGTATAATAAAGGTGTATACAAAGTCACAGCGCATTGAATTTCACAATAATAGCATGCCTTACTATGCATTCATCAATTAAAATGTACTTTTCCTTTAAATAATCAAGATGATAGGAGGATGGTGGTAAAAATAAATGCATTCTCAGAAAGTTTTACCAGCCAAATTGCATTCAAGTAGTACAGAGTCCCAGAAAGCAGAAAATCAAAATCATCAGTCAACACTATATGATGGATGAAAACAGTATTGAAGTTGGAAATTACATGTATTACATATATTGACAAATTCCACCTGAATCATAAGATCTTACATACCAAAGCCACGAGGTTCTGAATTTCCGTTGTGATATTTGAACCCAGGATCACTTTCAGTGCCCCAATTACTGTTAGAAGCATTTTATTGTCAGAACAGATAGGAAACAATAGGCGCTAATAAGGAAAAAAGAGAACTAATATGTTTCAAGAAACAGTAAAGAAAATGATCTGCATCAATCATTCTTACTGGGTTTCAGGAGAATTAAAGATTAAGGATATGGGATTGTTGTTTAAAGCATGAAACGGTGACGGTCTTACAAGATTTTGTTGCTTGAGGGTGTTCTTCTAGTTGAGAGTCATAAATAATTAAACAAAACCTTAGTTCTGGAATGGAAACATAAACGGTTCGGTTTTCGATGTGAAGAGGATGAGGTACGAGGTGTGAATTCAAGAAAGGGGAGGCGAGCTAACAATGCTGTAGCGGTGGTTAGTGAACAAGCGGTATAAAACTATGGAAGCTGCAATGAAATAAAATAGAAAGCTGAATTATAAAAAACCAAATATAATTTAAATGATTTTTTATTGTATGTTTTAGTTACTTCTTATAAGTGTTAAACTTGATAGCGAGGGATCTAAGTTTGGTCAAGGATGAACCTCCAAACTTTTCTTTTAGTATTCTCATACCTTTAGAACTCTCACTTGATATCATCATCCATACTACTTAGTAGCGTAATGTGAGCAATAAAGCTCCTTTTCTTCCAAACCTCATAAGCTTTACGAACCCTTCTATATATTGGGTCGTATTGCCATTTTCTAGCTCTTCCATGAAAACATTCAACATTTCTAAAGCATTTTGCTCCTCAAGCACTTATTGGATTTTCATACTCCAGATTTCATAAATTTATATCTTTGCTACCTAGGAAAAACAAGACAAGCATTTTAAACACTAAATCTTGAAATTGTAACAAAGTTTTGGATATAAAAGGTATGGTCTCACTTATGAAATAGGTCGTGTGTGATCATAAAAGCCCAAGCTTTTCGTTGAGGGAGTGAAGTAAGCAGTAAATGCAAACCATTATAAAATATATGCATATATTCCCTTATCCCTGTACTTTTGCCTTTATATTTACCATGAGGGTTTGTATGTTATTCAAAGATTAGAAAGGATTTGCTGGTATTGTTGGGTTATTTGTGTTAGTTTAACAAGAATCATAGATTAAGTTCTTGGAACACTTTATTCACCCCTTCTAATTAAATGCTTCGAGACCTACACATCAAGATACATGTGAATTTGGTTCACACTTGTATAGAACTAAGCTAGATTTGAGAGTACGAAGATGGAATGGTGAAGAGAATTTCTTCCCAAGTTTGCTACATGATTTTTCTTTTCCTCTATGATTATCTTGATCACTAACAAACTACAAAGCAATAGTACCGTTTTTAAACAAGTATAAAGTGATTACTTGACCTTTGTAATCAAATTACAGACATGATAACTTGCTTTAAATATAATTTATTAACTTTTTCTATGCACTAAATACACAGCTTTGTAAGGCTTGTTTTCTTCATCATCATTTAAGAAGACTTTCCTTTGTTTTGTAGGTCTTTCCTTGAACAAAAACTTCAATTTCTCTATAATTATAATTCACTTCAACCTAAAAAAACACATTTTTAGTCTTTCTATGGCCTCATCAATATACATGTGAATTTGGTTTACACTTGCATGAAGGTAAGCTAGAGATGAGATAGAATGGAGAAGAGAATTTCACCCGAAGATCTCTATACAATTTTCTTTTTCCTCTCACAATCAATCCACCTTTATCACTAGCAAACTACAAAGCAGCAGTGCTGTTTTAAAACAAGAATAAAGTGTTTTCTGGGCCTTTTTAATCAAATTGTAATATTAATGCACAATCTATTGCCATGTACTTGTATATATAATTGAAGCAACTGTTTTGATCGCACTGATAAGCAAACTCCCTCAGTTTTGTATTAATTGATGTCCTCTAGTTATTAGTTGGACAATGATAAGTGTTTAACATGATCAATCCACAGAATTAATGTGTGTGTGTCTATATATATATATATATATCACAGCAAACCTGTATGTGGCTCAGTTAGCATTCCTATCTTACTTATCCTAGTATTTGTCTTATCTAATGTTCCGCGAATCCCACCCAATTACGAGTAGCCACTTCCTTCAAGGCAGCTCTCCATTTCTTCACCTTTTCCATCTTTTCTGTTAATAGTTCATGTTCACTGATTGAATCCCCAATAGATTCAGTTTGATTTCTTACATGAGATGGATTGACCTGGTAGATTAACCGTCTGTCCATTCATTTCCTTGCTTTCCAGGATCTTTACAAGCTCGTCCAAGCACCATTTGGACGATGCATAGTTTTCAGAGAAAACAATCACATAAAGCTTGGATTCTTCAATCGCTTTCAAAAGTGATGAACAAAACATTTATTTTAATTTTTTAAAAAAAGTTACATGTTGATCTGTCGAGATGACTCACATCAGATAAACTCTCATACAATTTTATTTAAAATTTGTTCTGGGACAAAGGCTAAAATCATCAGTTTAGGGTCGAGTTTAATAACTCTGTAATCTTTAGCCATAAACAGAACTTACACATAGTATAGATTGCATGCAAATATTCTTCCAAGTCATCAGTGTTTGAGGTGTTGCAGGTGATCTTATTGATAGAGTTGTCAATATTTTCTGCACCTGCATCTTCCACATACTGCTTTCAAGTTATAATACTTTCGATCCACATTAACTAAAGAACATGAAATGATACATCAGTAAGTCAAATGTTTCGCTTAGGCGACTAGCTTGAATGAGCAATGTAGGAAAGCAGCTGAGAATATTATTCTCTTAACTTTTTATCAGATGGTAGAGTGCAGAGGCAATTAGAAATTTCTCGGATGCAAAGAGGACAGCAAGAGTAATAGGGTGTCTACATGAGTTGTCTGTGATCATAGAATTTATTATTGTTTTTATTCCTCGATGGTAGATGATATTTTCAAACTTGCTTATCAACCGAATATAATAAATATCTTTGAAATATTAATTGTGGGTAATTAATCAGCTAATTAAGTACCATCATTTATGTCTAATCCCTTCTTGTTCTTACTTGTAAACTGATATTCAAATCATTAAAGCTCGCCATTGCTGACTAATACTTGCACCTTGCCCTCCTTTTAAGGTGTTTAATTTCATCAAGTCTTCTAGTCGCTTTTTTAAGAGGCAGCATGAGTGAGAACAGAACTGCACCCTAGTTTTTGGAGTTATGCAATCACTTGATAAAAATATTCTATATCATCCAATCATTCACTGCTTGCTGATCTCGTAGGATTTGTGAAATCCAAACTTTATCTGAAATATATATTATTTTACGTTGAATAATAAATAATATTTTGGTAATGAATATCTGAAACTTGATAAATATGAATCATTTTTTTTTTTATTAAGTACTGAATAAAGTATTTATATAATAGAAACTCGACATATATAAATGCTGATGAAGATTGGTCGAGCAGACTGTCTTTTTCTATCATTTCCATGCTATTCTAATTAAAGCGACTTTATTTTTTAACAAGTGTATTTTATATAATTAAGTTTATTTCGTGACTCTAAATATCATGACATGGGCAGAAAGGAGATGCATTAATTATTAGATTCGAGATGAAATTTATTAGCCGATTAGTTTAATTTTGTGCTTAGTTCGATCGAGCTTGTTGAGTCGATTCTACTATTTAATACTACATTGTTTAATCCCGTCTTGTAGATATTCGACCAAGATTTTCATCAAATCGAACAGAAACATAAATATTTAATATCATGAGCATATATATATATATATATATATTTTTCACCCAAAACAAAATCATAAATATTTGTGCTCGACTTTTCTTCCAATCATGGAGATTTTTAACTGTAGAACAACCAATGTCAACATTAGAACTTAGAATGGATGTTCCTCCTATTTGGCAATGGTACTGCCTGTGTGAGAGAGAGAGGGAGACAGTGAGAGAGAGGGAGGGAGGGAGGGATGCAGAGAGGGAATGTACTTTCTATATATATTAGCTTGAAAACCCTAGCTTCAAATGGAAGATCAAGAGATCTACATATCTAGCACAGGCGCCTTGCGTATTGATCATGGATGATCTGTCCTCCAAGTACTTAATTCAAAGATTACTGGAAAACCCTTGAAATATTCTTCCACATCCATTGAATTGTGGCTGCACAATCACTTCAATTCATCATCACCTCTATAAACACCAAGCACCTGCATAAAGAATTTTATACATGGCCTGTCGTTGTTGAACACATTAATTTGCTCTCATAGTTAATTAATAAGCACAAGAATTTCTTGCCCTTTCTCCTTGATGATTACCAGTACAATATTTCTGCCACCATGAAACTGCAAATTAACCACAGACAGATGAAAAGAAAAGAGGCAGCACTGCTGTGTATATATGTGAGTGAAAACATTACCAAAATGGCATTCACCTGCACTTGCACCTGCACCTCAACTAAGCTTATTAGTTTCCATATCTAATTGTCCCACATACTGTATCGACAGAACTTGATTTTGTTTGTGGAGTCAAAAACAAAACAAACGCAAAAGATGCAGGTGCAAATGCAGATAAAGGCAACATATTGGCATGCATAATATTGCCTGTATGACCTGCAGCCTGTTTATCATATTATATCAAACAACTGCTAGCTACTAGTTGTCACTCACTCTCTATAACTAGTAGTATTATATACAATGAGACTGGCATCTCTTGTTCTTCCTTGACGAACTTCCCGAGTACCACGAGATATTTATAGGGGTCGGGAGAGAGATACACAACACAGAGGCAAGAGGACATGCATTTTGGGTTTTTTTTATATATAAAAAATAGTATAATATATAAAAAAAAGTGAAATAACATATTTTTATTTTATGTTATATTTTAAAAATATTTTTAAATATAGTAAGATAATTTTCACGTTTCAGAATAATAATGTTTCAACAAATTATATTTTTAAAACGTGACAACTTAATATATATCTTCATTGTTAATTATTTGATTTAATTAGTTATTTGGTTAATTTAGTTGTATGAATTGAATTATTGTTTTATATAAAAATTATAATTTTATAAATTTTTTTTCAAATATATTTTATAAATTAAGAGATATATTGTTATACAATTTATAAATTAAAAAATATATTTTAATTAAAATCATAAATAATTATTATTTACATAATAATTATTCTCTATTATCATAAATAATATCGTAATTTAAAAATATAACTTTTAATTTGAAAAATATATGCTATTTGGATTTTTTTTTCTGATATGTTAATTTTTTTTCCGCATTTTGGCAAGTAAAAAGCCATAATCTGCGGATTTGACAAGCACCATCATAGCATCCAACAGTGTAAAAGGGACTGAGGAGGAAGGAACCTTTGGAGATATATATCTGTCCAATAGCACAAAACATTAAAAACATCTGTGATGCCCACAAGGCCACGTGATGTAAACCCCCCAAGCACGTGGGATTTGATGTCTACACTAATCACAGATTGCCATCTGGTGATATTCATCTGACAGTCCACTTGAATTGACTGCTAACCTCGTGATCTTAGGCGAATATGAGAGGGATAGCAGTAGGGGCCGGTCTGCCCTTTCAAAGATTGAGACAGAAAGAAGGAAGAAAAAATCAAACTACATGGTATTTATTTATGTCCCCATCGGTTTTTTTTTTTTTTTTTTGAAAGAACATAACGCAGCTAAAATTATAATTTTAAATTTGTTGTAATTTTTGTTGATCATCGGAGACAGATCATGAATATTTAGGCTTTGGAGAAAGATTATAAGATTTTTTTTCTAAGATTTGATTAAATTTTCAAGGGTTTTATTAAAAGTATATTTGTTTTTGTGTTTCAAAAGTGTTTTTAAAAAATTTAATTTAATTTTTATTTTTTTTCATACTGATATGTTAACAATAAATTTTAAAAATAAAAAAAATATTTTAATATAATTTCATTTAGCACCTACGAATTCACTGTAATAAACAAAATTAGTTAGAGTGAAGCGACTTGTCGGGTTGCGGGGCAATACAAATTGCATTTTTCTATTTTGATTAAGCAACAGATCTTATTTGCATTTAAATTATATGACCTTTGATGTTGTGAAATATAATTTTGTCTTTAATATTTTTGTTATTTTATAATTTAAATTTTGAATTTTACGATGAGACTACTGAGAGTGAGAGTGTATTTAGTAATGTGATGTATATTATTTTTTAAAAATATTTTTAATTTAAAATATATTAAAATAATATTTTTATACAATTTTATTTTTAATATTAACATATTAAAAATATATAAAATATTAATTTAATATTTTTCAAATAAAAAATAATTTTAAAAAATAAAAGTTACCGCAATGTAATAAACAATAAGAGAGCGGTGGACTCTTTTATTATAGAAAGGAAAAGGGTGCCTAAACATGTACATTTGAGCGGCTAAGAAAATAGGACCGGGCCTTTTTTTTTTTTTTTTTTTAAGTGGTTGGTGATAGGATAACCAAATAACTGAAAAACTGATTAAATTAAAAAAATAAAAAAATAATTATAAAAACTGAATTATAAAAAAAACCAATTAAAATATTTTAAAAAACTGACTGGTTCAGTTTGGTTTTGGTTTTATAGGCTTGAAACCAAAAAACCGAACCGAAATTAATAAAAAAACCGAACAAAAAAAACCGAGCCAAACCGCAACCAGACCCATTAGAAATTATAAAAAACCCAAAAAAAAATAGTATAGTTTTTGGTTTTTAATATAAAATAACCGAACCAAAACCAGTCGATTTGAATCGATTTCGGTTCAGTTTTGGTTTTTTTTATAAAAAAATTCGGTTCGGTTATTTTTTTTTGGTAAAAACCAAACCAAATAAAAAATGATGACTCCTAGTTGGTGGGGGTCCTGAATGGTCTGTTTAATACCTGGTTAAAAAATAAATTAGTTTTAATATATAAAAATTGAACTTAAAATTCCCTCCACTAAAACCCTAAAACCATCATCAAATAAATAAGCATATGGAAGTTTAAAATATTCTACAAGTTGATACACTTATTTAATTTAAAAGATAAATTATAAATTAATATATTAACATTCTATTTGTGACTTATAGAAAACACTTAATATGGAATTAATGAAGTATCAAAGAATCATCATGATGATTTTAAAGTTAAAACTACGAGACTTTAAAAATAATTTTATCATGTTACAATAAACTTATGGATCACTTAATTAATTTTTTATCGGAGTTAATCCAGTTGAGTTGGTGAATTAAATTATTAAAAACCTAATCATGTTAACTAGGTTTTACTATATAAATTGTATTTTCTTGTTCAACTTGAAACGCGGGTTAAACTTCAGATCATAGGTTCTCAAAAACAATTTTCTAGATTAATATCAAGTTTAATAATTATAGTTTTAAATTCCCTGTTCATGGTTCTTGTGTTGTAAACTTATCATTTATACGTTTTATGTTTCAATAAAATAACGTGACAAAATAAACAAAAATAGAAAACTTGAAAACATTAAGGCTTGAATACCAACTGCATGCATAATTAAATTGTGTGTTACCGTATCTTTAGACGATCATATGCCATGTGCACAAATATATTCAACCCAACCAGGGTTAAATTATTGATTAGTAATTATCCAGTAGGTGATCTAGTGTTTAGAGCTTGGGATCAAGGAGTTTGCTCTCCTTGTAATCTCAAGTTTGAACCTTGTGGTTATTAATATGATGGCCACTGGAGACTTACAAGGTCTTTAACTTTAGGACCCGTGGGATTAGTCGAGGTGCACGCAAGCTGACCCGAATACCCACGTTAATAAAAATAAATTATTGAATGGGCCGGACTTCAAATTATGTTTAACTAAGGGTTAATTCTGTTTCTTGTGAGGATGTGGAATTTAAATGTGTATTTTTAAAGAAAACTAGCTTAACTAGCCGCTGCGATCATTAATAATATTATTAAAATTTAAAATTTTGTATTTTAAAAAAATAATTTATTCATATAATCTGTTAATTAATCTCAATACATAAAAGATAAAATTTTTTGTTTAGAATATAGTCGACCCTGATCTTTCTCTCTCATCTATATTTTTTATGATTTTTTTTAATATTTAAAGATTAAAACATAATAAAAATAAATTTTAAGATCAAAATATAAATATCTAAAATGGTAGAGGCTAGATATATAAATTCTTAAAAATAATGAAAGAGGTTTGGGTGAAAAAATAATGGGAAGGTATCAGCTATTTTTGGTTCCTTTTTCCATGCTGGAAGCAAGAAATACAGGGAGCAGGCAATTTTATTTTTTTTTATTTTTTTTTTAAAAGAAGATAACATGAACGATCTAGAGCCAGAACGTTGCCTGCCACTTGGCCATAAACTAGTTGAGAGTCGAGGAGGTGGTCTGCTTATTTGGGTTAGTTATCTGACTTACTAGAGCTGTATCATGGGCTTGGGTCCATGGCGGAGTAGTGACAGGTTCAGTTAGAATTGGGCTATGATTTGAAGAAGGTAAAGCTACAATTATAGGGTTGGTGTCCAACTTGCCTTTTTCAAAACGATTATATTTCTTACAAAAGGATTGCCCTTCAGCTAGATTCTCCTTCAATACCTTATTTTCAGCCTCATTAATTATTTGAACTTTTAAGATTTTGAATCCCTGAGTAACTTCCTCAGCATGATCTTTGCATGTTTTCTTAACGGGTCGTGTCTCATTCTTGGAATCATGCTCATCATCTGGCACGTCAGTCCTTTCCTGGTTCTCCTCTGTAGAGTCGGCCGCCATGGATTTCCATATAAGAGCTTCAGGTTTGAAAACCATATCTCGTATTATATTTTTCTCGGTAACCGTCCTTTCGTAGCCGTTTCACAGGAGAACTCCGTACCATCTTCATGGTGTCCAACAGAGCCCCAATGTTATGTCTTATCTGTCCTTATTACTTTGCCTACAAGACATATACAAGACTGTTCTATTGGTAGATTGGACTGGAACGACGTGCCTTAAGTATCACTACTTCATGAGACTCATCCTTGGTGACACTCAAGAATTCGATATATTTTATGATTCAAAGAGACAGATAAGAGGATTAAAAGGTAAAGCTTTGCCTAGATCGAGAGTGTAGGAATAACTCGCAAGCTAGGTGAGAAAAGAAACCCTAGAAAACCTAAGGAGAGACTCTCAATAAGGGAGAGAATAAGTTGTCAATTTTACAGAAAGTGGGAAGTTAGTACACCAATATAAATTAAAATGCATTAATGCTAATTATTCCCATATTATTCAAGTCTTAAAGGGCCATAATAAACTCCCGCAAGTCTCTTGGGCAAACATTGTGCATGAAATGGAACAAGGGCCTTTCTAGTATATGCAACTTGAGTTTTTCAAACCAGCAAAGCAAGGTGGATGAATTTTGGTTTCTCCTCCAAGTGAAGTGGCAGCAGCTGGTCAAGCCTAATAGGAATGCTCACTAGTAGGTCACTTTGTTGATTGCAAACTTCCATTCTCGCTTGTTAACAACATTACCTGCAGGTTATGGGGTAAACTCGGTCTGGGGTGTTGTGGCTAATGGCGAGGGCTTTTATTTCTTTAAGTCTTCAAGTAAAGAGTTTATGAGATCTGTCCTTGATGGAGGTCCATGGCATGTTGTTAACAAATTATTGGTACTTAAGAAATGGGAGCCATGTATGTCCCTCTCACAGGAGGAGTTGAAGAAGATACTTGTATGGATGAAATTCTACGACAATATTCCTAATGAATACTGGCATAGCTTGGGGTGTAGCTATGTAGCCAATGCTATTGGGAGGCCAATGTATTCGGATGTTATAACTAGTCAATGAAGCGAGATATGTGAGGAGATTGAAACTACTGAGGAATTACCAACTGAGTTTGATCTTCAAGTGCGAATGGAAGAGTGGTCAGTATTGTTGCTGAATGCCAATGGAAACCAACTTTATGTACTTGTTGCCAGGTTTTTGGACATGCTACTAGTAAATGCCTAAAGAAACTTAGTGCGGCTCTTATGGGAGGAGAGGAAATGATGAGAAGGGTGAAAAACAACAATGGCAAGTCATATCAAGGAAGGGAAATGGAAAAATCATACGAAAAGTGATGGAGATGGCCCTTAATTAATGCTCCTTATACTTCTGAAATTGATCTGAATAACGCCATTATCCCTAATATTACTAATGGGATAAATGAATCTCGTATGCAAGATGTGCAGGATGAGGTGGTAGTAATGAAGAATGATGAGCCTTTAATAAAAAAGGAAGATATTCTTGAGAGGTGTAAAGATCAAATTAGATGAAGGGGAAGATGCAAGCAAGGGATGCAGCTGATGCACTAACTTTTATGTAGGGGAGCACTATACAAACTGAATGTGAATTATCTCCAAACACAGCTTCTTCGACCTAAACCTTTGTCAATGTTGTTGACTCTTGTGAAGATACGAATCGGAGTAAAAGGAAGGGGAAAGGGAAAAATGGTAGTTCTACTAAGATGGTGTCTAAGAGCATCTCAGCTACTCTGTAAACCTTTTTATTGCTATAAAGCTTGTGTGTGTGTGTGTTGTTAGTGGCCTTCTTCTATTTTCTTTATAAATATTGTTTGCTGGAATATTAGAGTTCTTAATGACCCTTTTTTTAAAAAAAAAAAAAAAAAAAAAAACTCAAATGTTTCATTAAAAAGAATGAGATATATATGTGTTAGTGGGATCCTAGAGACTAAAGTAAAGGTTGTTAATGTACACAAAATTCAGCAGGATATTGATAAAAAAAATTGGCATTTTGTGTCTAATGGCCATTCCGATGGCAAAATTTAGATTGGATGAGATAGGGATGTTGTGAATCTTAAGGTGATTTCCATGAATGCTGAAGAAGTCGTGCACTATCTAAGCGAACTAAACAGATGACCCGCGGGTTTATCCAAATTTTTTAAAGGTAAAAAAATAATATAAGACTGAAATAATATTTAAATGATAATAATTTAAGATAAATATCAAGTGTGACTTGTGATATAAAACTAAATTAACTCGTAAAAAAACAAAAATAAAATAAAAAATTTTAAGACCTAATAACTTAATGTTAAAGATAAAGAAAAAATCTAAAAATATAATGCTGAAGAAATAAACTCGAGTCAACTCAGCCTAACTTGATAAAACCACAACCTACAATATGAGATGGGGATAAAAAAAAAATTCAAAAGAAGCACCTCGCAAACGAAACAAAGTTTAACAAAAAAATACTTCAAAAAAATCTCAAGCTAACCCGAGTTAACTTTACTAACCTGCCATCGTAATAACCAAACAGAAAGAAAACAAAAAAATTGACAAAACTCAAGGGCAAATTATTTCATGCAAAACGATGAAATTAAAAAAAATCATACAAAATTAAGGAAAAAAATCAGGCCTCCAAAAGAATCACTTGGTCAAAAATACCAAAGTTAAATAAAAAAGACTTAGTAAGAAAATACAAGCTAACTCAAGTTAACTTTATTACCCTGCACTCGACATAACCCATCATGTGTGCATTGTTTTATAAATAATATTTAATAAACATGCTCAATGGTCAATAATTCAATGACAAATGATAAAATTAAAAATTAAAAAAATCAACTCAGGTTAACTCAATTAATTTTTGATCTGAGATATGAGGCAGGGATAATCCAACAAAAAGGAAAGCAAAACAAATCAAAAGGCTCGAGGACTAACAATTTAATGTCAAATGATGAAAACAAAAAAAAAACCCCTAAAAAAGATCAAATTAACTTAAACCGAGTTCATTGTCGAAACTAGTGGACTGAGTTATGAGATTGAGACTACTCATAAAAAAGCATACATGAAAAAACCACAGAGAAAAATTTCAAACCATAAAAAAATAAAAATTCAAAACAAATTAAAACAATGAGGACTAAACTATGCACAAAAATAATTGAAAGAAACTAATTAGGGACTAAATTGAAAAACAAATGAAGAAAAGGATTTAAAAAAGAGCAATAAAAAAATAAGGACCAAAACTGAAAACCAAACAAAATTAAATCAAACTCCAAAGGACATAATAATAATAGTGAAAGGGATAAAAAAAAATAGCAATTAAAAGAATAGGAACCAGATTAGATAACAAAATCTAATTAGATTAAACGATTCTGGAAGAAATTAAAAACAAAACAAACTTAAAGAAGCATCAAATCTAACAAAAATAAAATGAAAAGAATGAAGGTCAAACCTAAAATAAATATAAATTGGAGGACACAATTAAATTTATCAAAGCATTGAACATATATCGAGACATGGAAGAGAGAAAAGAAGGGTAGAGGAAAAAGATCAACCGTCGCCGAACTATCGCTCAGATAACAACACGTGTCACTCGAAAGATGCGTTGCTACCTTCTGCGTTGGGTGAGTAGGTGATCGGTCTTTTTTGACCAATGTATGTGCTCCCACGTGCCACCCGAATAGAGTCAAGGATGACAACACACCTACGCGTGCCACGCACGATAGGCCATCTTTACTAATTTATTAATATTATAATAATGGAAATTACTAAAATAGCCATAAGGCATATGAATATTACAAAAAAAACCATGATGCAAATATAAAAATACCCTCTCAACAACCTTTAAATTATTGAAGTCAAAAGGCAAAAGCAAAATTTTACTATACATAAAATGTGCAAAAATATAACAAACCCTTATTCAAAGGTTAATATTTCTCGAACTTGAAGGACACAAATCTTATTTTACTATACAAATAAACATAACATATGAGGACACAAAAACCCCTAAATCAAAGGTCAATTTTTTTTAGTAGCTCCTAGAATCAATATAATATTTTTACTGTACATAAAATGCCAATAACGACAATCTTTCCTCCAATCAAATCTTAATTAATATTTGGATTCCATAAAAATACAGTTTTATCCTCCATGTCAAAGCAATTGTTTAGAGAAATAAAAAGTAAAATTATACTGCTTGAATCCATAGTGAATCTGCTCATATTCATATGCTACCGTTAAACTTTACTGAGCAATTTTAGTTTTTTTTAATGATCACAAATGGAAATTTATGGCCGGTTTCATTTACGGGGCTGATAATGTTGTTGTTAGAGATCCTCTAAGGGAAGACTTAAAATCTCAATCCATTGTGTCGGTAGGACTGTCTCAAATTCTATCAGGTGACTTCAGTTTTATAAGATTTCAGTCGGGCAGACTAGGAGGTTCTCCTTCTTGGGCAGGGTACATGGACAGCTTAAGGACTTGTATACAGTAATCTAAACTTGATGATCTTTGGTGTTCCGGTATGCATTATACTTGGTCTAACCAATGCCATGACAATTTGTTTATGAGGAAATTAGACAGAGAGCTTGTGAATGAGAATTGGGGTCGATATTTCCCTTTATCTGAAGTTATTTTCTTGCCTTCTGGAGTCTCGAATCACTCGTCTCTGAGAATTGCGAGTTTGTTCATGGGATTATAGTAACTGGAAGTCATGAACTCATTGTCAACAGTGATGAGGATGATTTTTCTAGCTAGATAGAAGGGGATTACGATTTGAGGGGGGATGAGGTTAAAGTAGCATATGACGTGTTTGTTAAAATGTTGCAGATAAGTTCAAGCTTTAAAGGTAGGATACAATTATTAGATTGTTATTTTTTATTTAATGGTTTTTTATTATTATTATTTCGATATCTCAAGATTCTTTATTCATTAAATAGAATATAATGATAATCTTATAAATAATTAAATTTTTTTTAAAAAAATTTTTATGTCATGTAAAGAGTCATGACTATATAAATATTAAAAAAATACAAATGCACTATTGATTATTAATGATTGAACTTGTGAGACCTGTAAATAGATTTCATTTTAACAGCATGATCTAGCATTATACTCCTATTGTTAAAGTTTTTTCTTATTATATTTTTTTTTCAATATTTAAGTACAAATGGGGTAATTGACTTAGTGTAATTGAATAATGAAGGAATCTCTTCATGAACTGGGTAGCCAATGCCATCCACTCCAAGTGGTCTTACAATGATTTGAAAAATGTAGAAATTTCAAAGGTAATCAATTTTTCTTTTCTTTTCTTTTTTTTAGGAGAAATTTCTTGTTAGTCTTTAAATTAGAGGTGATTGTTTTCGGTTCGGTTCGGTTTTTATCAAAAAAGAGTAATCAAACCGAAATTTTTAAAAACAAAACCGAAACCGGTTCAAATCGACCGGTTTAGATTAAGTTCGGTTTTTTAGGACAAAAATCGGTTCAAACCGGTTTGGCTCGGTTTTTTTCCAGTTTTTTTATTTGGGTTCGGTTTGGTTTGATTTTATCGATTTCAAGCTTATAAAACCGAACCATTCGGTTTTTTTAAAATTTTAATCGGTTTTTTTTCACGGTTCGGTTTTCTCAATTATTATTTTTTGTTTTCTCGGTTTTTTGATTTTTTTACTCACCCCTGTTCGAGCAAACGTTTTGTTTATTTTGTACACTCAATTCATAGCTATAAGGGTTTTTTTTTTTTGTTCTTAACATTTAAAGATATCCTGAATCTAATATATTCAGAAAAACGATTGTCTTTTAAGGTTGGAAACAAAGAAATATAGAAAAGAAAAGTATCAAACTTTCTTAATTACTGTTCAATCCCTTAAGATTTCTAAAATTAAATTCGTATATTGATGATGCATGCTAGAAAACATAAAGATCACTTGGTAATTTTATTGATTAGCGACAAATGCAATGTTTTTATGCATGGGCTGTGCTTCTTTAAAATCTTGAATTTTTTTATTTTAAATTAATTTTTTTTATTTTTAAATTGTCTTAATATTGAAAATAATTTTTTTATAAAAGATTATTTAAATATTTGAATAAGTTGGGAAAAAAATACAACCGACACTTAAAAAGCATTCGGTTCCAATACGCAGAAAGCGACGGACAAGGAGAGAGAAACACACGACCCAACAGATCCAAGAATTTACATCTCACAGCACTCAAACATTTCCTGCCGCCTCCCACGAAATTACACAGTTGTTTCTTCTTGCCCACCAAGTAAAATACCCAAAACCTTAAAACCACATAAGTCCAACGTGTACGATATCTTATGGTATGGTATGGTATGGTATGGTATGGTAACATAACATACATATGGTTGATTTATCATCATCAACTTATATAACAAATGCCATCTCCATTCTCTTCCTATAAATTTAGTCCCACATTCTCTGCACAACTCCCCCCCTCAGTCTCTCCGATTTCTACTCAGAAACCGCTCTCTGACTCACAATGGCTAAGGTGAGTTAACCAACTCTAGAAAATAAAATGTGTTTTTATTTGCTTGCTTTTCATTTTCTCTCTAATCCAATTAAGGTTCAGTTATCATGGGTATTTGCTTTTCTATTCTGCAGAAGAAAAACAACAACAACGACAACAACAACAGCAGCAACGTAGTAGAGAAGAAAGAGGGAGGAGAAAACAAGAAAGGTGGTGATGGGGGAGGAAAAAAACAAGAAAATAAGCCAATCCCGGTGGTTTTGAAAGTCGAAATGCATTGCGAAGGCTGTGTTTCTACGATCCTCAAACATGCTCGCGCTTTTGAAGGTACCCGTTTTCTTTGATATTTATGGCTTTTCCCCCTTTTGATGCAAAATTCTCTGGTTTCTAGTCAATATTTTATTGCTATTCCCGTTTTGCTACTGGGTTTTTAATGGGTTCTGTTGGATGTTTCTTTGTCTAGGCGTGGAGTCAGTGGAAGCAGAGGCAAGTTCAAACAAGCTTACTGTTATAGGGAAGGTGGATCCCTTGAAAATCCGAGACTATCTCCACTATAAAACCAAGAAGAAAGTCGAACTCATCTCTCCACAACCCCAAAAACAAGACACAACCACCGCCAACAAGAACAACAAAGAGGACAAGAAGTCCAACGACAAAAAACCGGACTCTGATGCCAAGCCAAAAGAGGTATTGCTTAAAGAACACAGCCTGAGCTTTGTTTTCTGGGGGTTAATGCTGGGGATTCTTTTGTTATTAATTTAATGATTGCTGATTAATTAATTAATGACTTACCGTTATTATTTAAATCGTAACAGGCTCCGGTGATAACGGCGGTACTCAAGCTGGGACTTCACTGCCAGGGTTGCATCGAGAAGATTGAGAAGATAGTCTCCAAAACCAAGGGTATATACGTTTTCAAAATCTTCCCTTCCGTTTAATTAACGGCGTTAATTTCTTATCTTTTTAATGCTGGGTAATTAATTAATTAATTAATCAACTTTGTTATTACGATTAATTTTTGTAGGTGTGCATGAGACAGTAATTGACAGGCAGAAGGAATTGGTGACGGTCAAAGGTACAATGGATGTGAAGGCTTTGACCGAGACCTTGAAGTCCAAGCTTAAGAGGCCAGTGGACATTGTGCCACCTAAGAAGGAGAAGGAAGGTGGCAAGGATGGGGAAAACGTCGCGGGAGGCGGTGGTGGGAAGAAGAAAGGTGGCGGTGGAAATGGTGGGCAAGATGGTGGTGGTGGTGGTGCTGCTGCTGCTGCTCCTGCTCCTGCTGCAAAAATGGAAGAGAATCGGATGGAGTACATGGTGCAACCTGGGTTTGGGTCTGGATATGGGTACGTGGGTCAGCCACTCCATGGAAATGGGTATGTGGTTCAGCCAATCCATGGAAATGGGTATGTGGGTCACCCTGTTTATGCTCCATATGGACCGGGCTACGGGTATGGGTATGGATATGGGCACGGACCGGTTCAGGGTTACCCGGATCATTTGCGGTTCAACGATGAGAACCCGAATGCCTGCTCTATAATGTGAGGTCAAGGTGTTTTAGAGCAGTCATTAGTTAAAGAAAAAAAAAAAAAAAAAGAAGGTGCATGTAAATAATGAATAGAACAAGTAGGGAGGGGGATTTTGGGTTGATGGGTGGTGACAGATGTCAATTACTATCCTGGGATGCGTGGAGGGTTTCGATCTTGTAATATTGTAAGGTTTTGGATGAATGTTGGGACATTAGTTAATTTTGAGGTTTAATTTTATGACTGCTACTTTACTCTCTCTCCCTCTCTCTATGTCTCTTGTCACTAACAAAATGAATGTTACCTAGAATTACCATATGATAAAAGAACTTTATGTTTGTAAGTTTATTAAAATGATAATCTTTTTAATTTCCATTTATGATATTAAAGAATGGACAGGCGAGGCATAACCACCAAGATGTGGACTTGTAATTAATGGTGGACTAGAGAGTCAAGAAAAATGGAGAGAAATAATGCATGCACAGTAGATAGGAAGGTTCCCAGCTAAAAGGAATCAATCATGCTTTGCTGCACCTACCAATCACACCTAAAATCGGACCCTGGCATTGAACACAAACAAATGTGGGTGGTCTCACCTTTTCATGCAAATGTCAGTTGTTAGATTAGATGACACTGAGTTTTGTGTATTTATGGAACAACAACCAGATTAATGTTCAAATTTTGCAAGATCAGTCCTCTCATCTGCCTGCCCACCAAGAACAAAGGACAAATTCCTTGCACATAAGTTATGAGCGAATGCCCTTGAGCCATTGAAGGAGTCTGTCTCTTCTCTTGTATCAGAGGCTTGGGACCTACCGCTTATTTTCAAAAAATTTGGACCGAGGAGTGAACAGCCTGCGAAACACGCCCTTCTCCAAGGGTCCTTATCTGTTGTCCTGGAGAGCCTCGGGGAGGAGGGCCGACTACAGGACTGCAAAGTGCGAACATATACGATAAATGGGGTGATTGGCATTCAAAATATAATTAAATATCAAAATAATACAAGATAAAAAAATGTTTTTTTAAGATATTGTGGTGCAGAAACACGATATTAATAAAATCTTGCAGTTCGCAACCGTTTTGAGAAACGGTTGGATTGTAACCAAAACGGTCACATTGTTTTGGCTACTGCAAGGTTTTGGATCATTTTCGTATTTTAAACCTGAAAAAAATTATAAAATCATAGTTTTTGTTAATCTGAAATTTTATTTACTTTATGATTTTAAAGAGTTAAAATATTTATGATTTTATCAAAATTTTGACTGAGCATCCTCTATATAGAAACTATACTCAAAATTTTATCCTCTATATAAAAACTATACCCTAAATTTTGTTTTGCTTAAAAAACCTAGAATAAACCACAATAACTGCGATCAACAAATTCTAACTAAACCATATTCTCATATTTCATAATCACAAGTAGCCTAGGAATGTAAAAAAAAAAAACATTTATACATACAAAATGAATATAAAATAATTCAACAATAAAATATTCAAGTAATCCCAAAATATATAAACATAACTCATCTATCTATCTACGTCTACGTCGTCTATTTAATGATTCAGGCTCATCAGTAGCACGATCGAATCCAACTCATACTCCTACTTGAGTTGTCTCGTCTTCTGCCACAACATTATCAAGAATTAGCCTATCTCCAAAGGTTTTAAATCTGGTGCGGCAAACATTTAACCACATGGACGCTACGATGTGAACTTCGCTTTCTTCGTCAATACTACTAAGATAAGATGCGGTCTCTCGACCCTCCCGTAACAAGAAGCCAACCTAATATTAGTAAAACACTAATGTTAAATAAAAAACTAAATACATAAAACTCAATGGTTAATATATATTAATTATAAAGAGACTTTATTACTTACGTGATGTTGAATTCGCTGGGCATGTTGCTCATACTGCATATATCCAGGTGGAGGAACCTGCTCGAGATCTGGAGTAATGATCTGTCGTGTTATACTCGTGTACCAAATCATATACTCCTTATCAGTAATCACAGGATGCATCTCTATAAATATCTCATTCCTTCATGCATCTCACTATAATACATAAGTACTATGTTGGCCTAACCAGTTGTAATCATTATTTTTACCCCTACAAGTAATGGCATGCATAGCATCACTCGTATTGATATCAATTGGAATGTATTGTCCGTAGCCGAACTATCGCATTACCCGATCTGGGCAATGTAGCTCGACCATATCAAAACATATTCACTAGGTTCAGAATAGTCAAATCTATGTTGATCAACAAAATGATTGTCAAACATAGTATCATTTACCATTTACAGCAAATCATCCAATAATAAACTATTTTTACCTCTACCAACTGAATTTGAATGACCAATAGAAGTTGGGACACACACATAATTTGATCAACTACTTGCATACAATATCATCATGTTCAAAGCATTTTGAATGAAAGAATCAAGTTTTAAAACTACTATCAAACACAATCGATACATGATAATATTGTTGTTCATCAATTTAACACCTTCAAGTTATTTCAACATCAATATCATTATAATTCCATCTAAGTCCATGACAAATGATTTCTTTCATTTCTAAATACGATATGCCTAAATTACTAGTTAACAATAAATTGCTTCCGTCATTATATGTGATATTATTATTCACTCCAGGCACAATATTGTCACCATAATAACATAACATAAACATGTTATTAGATATTTTGTACAAAAAAATCAAATTCTAGTCAATTTAACATAATTTTAATTAAATTGCATTACTCAACTCTAATTGAAAAAATTCATAGCAAATTCAATCATATTCTCAAAATTTAACGTTAAAAAATTAAACATAATTCATGATACATTATCAATTGATATTTTTCATGCTCAATTGCATTATTTCAAATGCCAATTCATAGCAAATTAATTTAATTCCAAGAAAATACTAAATTTGTCAACTTATTGACAATTCAATGAAACATGTAATTCATTATAATTCAACTATATTTATGCTCTATTGCATGAATGTGTGCGCGTATTTAACTACATTATTAGTCGATTCCAACAATATACACAAAATCTCTAATTTGACAACTTAACCTAAATTAAACGCAACACATAATTAATTCATCATTCACTCAACTTATTTTCATGTTCAACTATATCAAATAAACTCTAATTGAATGTGTTTTTAACTAATTTATCATTGATTCAACAAACCCTAAATTTACCATAAACCTTAAATTCAACCTAAAAATTATTTGATTTCAACCAAACCAAATACAAATTAATAGCAATGTATGTTTACCTTGCTTATAGGACTATAAGAACGGCTAGGGCAGCAGCGGCAGCGGTGGTGGCAACAAAGGGAACGATTGATTTTCAACATAAAAACATCAAATGATGCTTAGAAACTAGGATGTGTTCGATTTTTGGTTGATTTAAGGGCAAAATCTAAGTGTTTAACAAGTTTTTTAGGAGAGAAGTGAGGGCGTCAGTTTTTTCCATGAGAGAGAGACAACGTTGTGTGTTCGATTTGTTTAAATGTTAATTAATGTCGTGCTTGTGAAGTGCAACATCTTAAGTTATCGAGCTTTAGAAGCACAGCATCTTAAATTGTTGAGCTTTAGAAGCGCGACATGTAGTTGTCGTGCTTCAGAAACATGATATTTAATAAATATTATACTTGAGAAACATAACAAAATCAAACAATATTATTTTACCAAATCTTTTTTAAACAATATCATTTCTTCAATTTTAAAGTTTGTTGTACTTATTTGACAAAAAAAGAAGAACATATAATAGGCCGATAGGTTAACAAACAGAAATATATTCGCGCGCGTGTGAGAGAGAGAGAGAGAAAGGGTAGGAGGATACAGGGTAGCACCAATTCTAAATTGTAGTGTTATTTGTCCTGTTGCCCCTAGGCATTGAGCAAAAGCATCTTCCTGGGCAATCACTACCCCCCCCAGTTACACTGACTCTCTTCCTCGTATGCCACAGTTTATACAAGTCGAAAACATGCATGCATGCATGCATGTACATGAGATTTTTCACATCACCATCACCATAAAAGGTTGGTAGTGGTACTATGCTATACGTACTGGTGTCATGATCAAGTGCTAACCTGATGCAGAGCGTGTCATTGATCGACTCTGAGTCCTTGGCAATTAATTGGCTCCCCCTTTGGCATGTCCATCAAAAGCATCTGTGGGGGCGGGGCAATTTTCGTGCCTCTTCCTTCGCTGTGCGGGGCGGCGACTAGCCGGAACTTGTGTGTCTGTCTCTCCGCATCGCGCCGTGTGGTTAAAATTGTATTTTACTTCCATCATTTTTTTTTGAAATTATTTAGTTAATTAATATATATATTATAATTTTGTATAAATTCTACTGAATATTTTAAATTTATAGCTTTTTTTACATGTTTTTAAAACTACAATCATAAAATTTACCACATAATTCCATACGACTAAAATCTGATTCTAAATTCTAATTAATCTAACCAATGAATACCCATTATTCCATTAATTATTTGATAAAAAAATTCATTACTTGCTAAAAAAAGACATGATTTAAGATGAATGTATGTAATGATAAGTATAGGAGAAAAATAAATTTAGAAAAGAAAATAGATAGTTTTGTTGTGACAAGGTAGAGTTTGAGAACATGGTGGTCCAAATATTATTGGGTAAAATTTTAATTTAATTTATTTGTTTAAAATTAATTTTTATTATTATTTTTTAAAATTATTTTGATGAAATAAAGAAGAATATTATTTTAATACATTATATGAAACATTACCCACAGAGGTAGAGAAAAGGGTGCCCCAACTACCCATCATTAACTAGTCTATGGCTTACACGTGCATCACATGGTGACCCTACAAAAACAGAGGACGTGCAACAATCATCTACGAGAGTGGCAAATACATGGTGATGTGATTATCATGATGCACTGCTGCATGTTTTTCTTTATATTTGTATTTTTTTTTGTTTTTTTTTAATTTTATTCTATTGAGAATTGCATGCTCTCACTCTGTCTGCTTTTGTGAAGGGTAAAGGAAACTTCCATAAAGATGGGGAAAAGCTGTTTAAACACTTTTATAAATCATCTTGATTTGTTAGGTATAGAATTATCGTTAATTTCAGGCCCTGTAGGATTAATCGAGGCATACGCAAACTGACCCGAACATCCACATTAAAAAAAAAAAAATGAGAAAGATTGAAAGATAAAAGAAATGGAATTATCTAATAAAAGATTTGCCAATGCTATACCTAAAAAATCAAGATGATTTATAAAAGTGTTTAAACAGCTTTTCCCCATCTTTATGGAAGTTTCCTTTACCCTTCACAAAAGCAGACAGAGTGAGAGCATGCAATTCTCAATAGAATAAAATTAAAAAAAATATATGAAATGTGTTATTATTTGAAATCTTATATATAAAAACGGATTTAAATGGAATGAGTTGATTCAAGTTTATATAAGTTTTTTTAAAAAAATAAATTAAAAAAAACTATAATAAAAAAAGAATCGAGTTTTTGAATGATCCAATTTTGTGCTAGGTAAATGAATAACAAGATTAACTTATTAAACTATATATAATTGTATAAAGAAAGGAAATTAAGCAAATAAAAAACAAATGATCAATTAAAAATGACCCGACTAATTATTAATTTTACGCAGTAGAGATGCGCGCAAGCTGGTTCAAACATCCATTTTGATATAAAAAAAAAAAAACACCTTCTTGAATCTCTGTCTTCCGGATCAGAAATTAGAATTTCTTTTTAACAACAGCATATATACAACATTAATTTCAGTCAGAGATGAATGGCTACAGATGTACAATTTGGAAGTTATTAATTATTAATCGAGAAAAGGCACATACTATGTATTATGGCAATTAATACTCAAATTTCTTATGTGGAGAATGATTTGCATTGACGCACTATGAAATTAAAGTATGCTTTTGTATATTTGAATTAATTATAATATACTGAAAGAAATTACAAAAGCAGATTCCAATACCCATGTGATCAAGGAGTTCTTTTAAATCCTTTTCCTCTAACCGTGATGATTGCCTGAGTTCCATTCCATGTGAGCGTCGATGCAGGTTCTGTCAAAAAAAACAAAAAAAAAAAAAAGTGGATAATAAAGAGGGTTAAAAAGAAACAAAAAATAAAAAAGGAAAAGCTTTGTTTTGATGGAGAAGTCCTTTTCATTTTTACATCCAGAGAGTACTTTAAACTTTATGATATAGCTGTAAAACCAGACTTATTGCAGATATGTTACAAAACCTGTGAGTTATGAGTAGAAAAAGTTAAATTTTATTTTTATTTTTTAAAAAAACTAAAATAACATAGTTTTGATAAAAAAAAATTCAGAAAAAATTAATGGATTAAGGATAACGTCGACTATGTTAGCGGGACTTTTTCTACCTAAACGGGTTCAGGCCGAGGTCAACTAGATTCTGGATTAATCTACTGGCCGACTTATCTTTTATAACATGGTAAATGTTTAATCTCTATCATTAAATTCTCCTTATTAAGTTTTGAAAGATAAATTTATTTGTATCCTTTTTTTTTATCAAATATATAGTTTATTTATATCTTATTAAGTGTATAAGACTTGTAGATTGTGCAACGTATTATTTGATCCTGTGATACAAAATGTGTTTTAAAAATATTTTTTGTTTGAAAATATGTTGACATAATTTTTTTTATTTTCAGTATATTAAAAATATCAAAAATCATTAAAAATAATATTTTTTAAGGAAAAAATATATATAAACAAAAGTTATCTTAATATTACACGGGCACATGTATACAAAACACAGTTCTTGTGATTCTTCTAATTATGTGACTGAGACCCATCATGCTATGCATACTTCTTTTCTTTTTTCTTTTACTTACTTGTAATGATTGTTAGAAAACAAGGCACAGACTTCATGGTACGTCAAAATGTTGAATGAAGACTGTCTGAAATCATAATTTTTGGCACGGAGATGAAAGAATTTGGATTCTTGAGTCGATATTGCTGTCTGGGATTTTCTTGGGCTTAATTTGCTATATAGTAACTCATAATTAAGCCGACTGCAATAATTTCCTTTGAACTTTCTAACTTAGGCAAGTTTACCATGTTAGAATTATACATTATAATTTCATGAATCCCAATAAAAAAAGATTAATATTTATTAAAGTTTTTTTTTTAAATCATTATTGTGAATATGGGACGGAATAAAAGAGTTGGGTGAGGTTAAGGATTTGCTAAATCTAAAGGACAATAATATATAATTATTTTATTTTTATTTTTATTTTTATTTTGTGAAGGATTGAATGAGAGATAGATATGGCGGGGGAGGTGTTAGTGCTATGAGTAGAGGAAAGAAAAGCGAAACAATGAATTAATTACGGGTCTTTATTAAAAGGTAAATTTTCAAAGTTGATAATCACTTTATAGAAAAAGTCCTAAGGTGATATTTAGTTGATAGAGACCTAGGGCTAGAATTTCTCCTTCAATGTGGATAGCAAGCAGACATAATTATGAAAGGCGAACCCCCCTCTACACAAGTGTTGTTGACGATAAATTTATAGGGTATGCATGACAATGAAACATTATTAATTCCATGTAATTCCACTACTTCATTTCATTTTGGCTACATAATAAATCTCTTGTGCCCTATTCTTATTTATTTTATTGTGTGTTTTTTTTAATTAATATAGGTATTCGGGTCAGCTTGCGCGTATCTCGACTAATCTCACAGGCCCTGAAGTTAACAACCATATAAACCTCCAGTAGTCATCATATTAGCAACCACATGGCTCGAACTTGAGACCATAGAAAAAGCAAATATCTTGATCTCAAGCTCTTATCACTAGACCACCTAGTAGATGATTTTATTGTACGTTTTAAGAAAAAAGCAAGATGAAGTCGTGACCTTCAAAATCTATACAAGATTTTGGTGATAAACGGATTGGTGAACGCATTCAAAGAGCATGAATGTGATAGCATTTGTTGGAGAGCAAGCTAAAATGACTTTCTAGCTACTTAACTAAAAAAATAAAGAGTATGAATGTGGATATACTTTAAGTCCCAATATATCCTGTATTTTGGGCATAGATTCTATTAATGACTTTGTAGCTGGAAGGCAACCATCTTGTAGCTCCATGGATACCAGCAGACGGGGGACCAGAAAACATGGAGAAAAACATTTGAAATATTTGTTGCCCACTTAGCATCCCTCCGTTCTTTCAAGTTGAGCCTCATTTTCAGAACATCCATGTTTGCCCTTTGCAACAGGAATACATGGCTAAAGATCAACACATTTTTATTTGAATTCATAAGCATTATTGTCATGTATTACTCAGCAGCCATTTCTATTGTTTCCCTTGTAAAATGCATGCAAACTATCTTCCACGCACAACAATACAAAACAAAACACTAGAAATTGGAAAGGTTATTCATCGGAAATCCGGACGGGATGTGTTCACATTATCCTCATCAAGAATTATTTTTACTCCATTGTTTTTTAGGGCATTAACAATAGCCCAAATCTTGGTGCGGTTCTTGAAGCCTTTTTTCTCAACCTCTTTCTCCATATCGACATGAATCCCTCTTCCTTGTCCCTGTTCTAGACCCCCCACCTTGAGTCGCATTGCCAACACCTCTCCAACAACTGTAGCTGATTTTGCATTGCAAGATCGACCACACTCAAGGGTGTTCTTGATGGAATGTTCAACCGTTGATGCTGTTGCAACAATTCTCCCATTTTTTCTGTCCACAACATTTGCTGTGATGTATTTCAATGATATAAACAGCCTAAGGACATATCTCTTCAAGAGCGTCATTCTTTGACTATCCTGACATTTTGGTTAACAGCAAAAAGACTTAATAAGCTTTGGAAAATTAATTGTCAATTGACATAGAGACGACCAAACACAACCCATATCATCAAAGAAGCTACGCATTAGCCTAACTAAGCTACACTACCACTAGTATTCTTATTTCAGCCCCTGGAAAAAACTGACAACATTTTCTTGGATCTCAAACTTTTTTTTTTTGGTAACCCGGGGTGTCCGGGCCAGCTTACGCGCACCACAACTTATTCCCGGACCCACTGAACACCCTGCAAGCCCAGTAGGCAGGGAAGACACCGCGGGGGTGACAGGCGTGCACGCTGAGGCTCGAACCTAGGTGACAGAGGCAAGGAAACCTTGCCTCTGCTGCTGGGCTAGAACCCTCGGTGCTCTTGAATCTCAAACTTGATTTGGAGGGAAGTAGAGGAACAAAATTTTAACTTTAGCAGTTTAATACCTCTTCTATATAGGTATTGTTTTTGCAGCACTTTGTCTATTTCTTCAGCCCCGCCAACTAGCAGAAATTTGTATTCCTACTATCTTACAAATTCACTTTCCAGTTTTAGAGCTCGACTTTCTCTGCCAGATAGAGTAAAAAACATACCAATTGCAGAGTTATATAATTGCTAATTTAATAGTGGTAATTATAAAAAATCTGTTTATGCTCCTACTGGAAAGGCAACAGACATTTCTGAGAAATCCAAACAAAAAGAAAACATTAAATGCCAGACAAAAACACGCTCAAGCACGAACATGCTAACTACAAGTGGCAGCCTATAGACCATGCCAATAAACAGAAGATAAAGAACTAAGGTGGCTTTTAGTGGATTTCTATGATTGTTATCCACAGCTATATAGTGCATTGAGTATTGTAGCAGCAGACTTCCCTTTATACATTAAGCACAACAGAAACTTCAATGCATCTTCTGCAATATGTAGTTCTTAATTATAGACATGTAGATGGCATGACCGATGCAAGTAGGTAATATAACTTGTGTAAAATTCATGCAAGGTCACTTTCTTTCCTGTTTATGCACTATTCAACTGTTGACCTTCACGATCAGGACATGATTGAAGTCAGACTTCAAAGAAAATATCCACTCCAGAGGCAAATAGTCATTAACTGCAATTACAACAAGCAAACAAAGCATGCATGTACCAAAAATACTTGGTCCTGGTAATAAATTACAACTGTATGAGAGATAGCTTGACTACATAAGACGGTAAGACATGAAGCTTGAAACTCAGATTAATTAGATAATTTGACAAGTTTTCCAACTCCGTACATCTAGACTTTTCACAGTGGCAACAGCGTATTTAGATTCAGAATTTGTTGTCAAATAAAAAAAATGAGAAATCATAATGCAGAGGCAGGAGAAACAAACAATATCACTGGAAGCCAGAAACAAGGAGCAACAAAGTGTATTTTCCAATTGAATCAATTCCTCCAAGTTATCAGAACGAGGGAAGGAGTAATCGGAAATTTGCCAGGCTTCTTGACAGTCATTGATATAGGATATCTAAGTATCTTTGAGAACCTGAGAACTGTCATGGATCCTGATATGCTATGTATCACATAAGTTTCTCAAGGAATATGGGAGATTGAGAGGAGTCTTGTGAAGCAATGGAAGAAATGCTTTTCATACTAACAAAATTAAGTCTTGTAATAATAATCACCTGCCAAAATTGATGTCCAAAACTAAAACTAACAAATGAAGTCCTATGTTCAGATAGGCTAGAAAAGAACATAACCCGTATCAACTTTCCCTCCATACGGAACAAATTATCTCAAATCAACCTTCAACATTTTCCCCCCTTCAAGAATGGAGACAGTGAAGCATCATAGAAAAAACAACATATTACATAAGAGGAGCATGAACTGATCTCTAACTCGGGATCTAATTAGAAAATCTTATTTTGGGAATAGCTACCTTAATTTCAGATGAAAACTAAGGAAAATCTCTGTCAAAACAGGTAAAAAAATAAATAAAAGTAATTATTTTAGAGAGCAGCAAAGCAAACTCTCAGAGCAATGAAAAGCAACACCTTGAACCGATGTCAAATTAAGCATCATTTCACCAATTATCAATGCCCCTGCTAAGTGGAACATAAACTGGGCTTGCACTTGCAAGAACCCCATGAATTTTTTTATCCAAATTATAACAAAACTCTTTAACTACTATAGTATTGCTAATTGGCGGGCTCAACGGAACATTCATATGCTATATTTGAACAAAACAAAAATCCAAATGTAACTAACACTGCTTTAATAAAAAACAAGGAAAGTAGCAGTTTTTAACATCAAAATTAATAAGTCAAGATTTTTTTTACTAATACATCTAAGAACATGGGCAAATTATTAGCATACCTCAAGTTGTCAGCCAGCCGTCTGCCCACCAATGGATAGGTGCTTCACCGTTTAGAACTAAGCCCAATACCCAGAATCTCTCTTATCCTAAAACTCAAATTGTAAATACGGTTGAAAACAGGACAGACCGTGTCTTCTGCTTTATTTAAGGTTGCACTTGCAGAGGAGAGAGGGAAGGGAGGGGAAGAGCATAGCAGAGCAGTGGGTTCTCTTCTTTGGGCCTGATCCGCTTCAGTTGGATAGGCTTTCAAGTTCGGCTGTTTTGGGGGTCTTAGCGTTTTTCTAAAACTAGTTTTCTTCATAAACGTGTGACTTATTCATCTGGATAGGTCGATTTAGAAACTGATTCTGATCATATTTCATAATAAATAAGAGAAGTTAATTATATATAATTTAATTAAAAACTCGAGTTAATTTATAATCTAGTTAACTTGATTAAAAATCTAAGATGGTTCGACTTGAGAAAATAAAAATTATATTATTGTTTTTACTAAAGGAATATTATAGCTTTTGTTGATTCAAGCGGCGCATGTAGTGGCAGACGGCGCGTTTTGGCTTTCTCTGTTAGCTGCAGTTGAGAGAGTGGACGAAGGATGAAGGTGATATAATCGAAGATGATAGCTAGAGTTGTTATTGTGAGCAAGACATGGTCGCCTTCTTAGAGTGAAGTGACGAACGATTAGATTAGAGAATTGTTGGATGTGTAAGAGACTATAGGTTCAGTTTTTTGTAAGCTCTTTTCTTTGTATCTATTTTTTAAGGAGATATTTGTTTTACATAAATATGTTTTTATTTTTGTTTCTTTCATCTATTTATTTTTAGTATAAAACTATTAATATAAAATGTCTTATTATCAATTTATAAACTTAATTTATTTATTAAAAAAATATTTACAACTCATGAAATTCTATAAAATATTTTATGAATAATAATTTAATAATTATATCATCCAACAACTTTAAACATCGTCGCTACACCACTACTAATTCAACCCCAATGATATCAGTTATGATCTCCGCCACCACATTCATCATCACCGATATCATTATGGTCACCACCCCATCACCACACCATGTCCACCATAGTTTTAAAAACTGAACTAGTGCGGTAGGTCAGCTCGGGGCCTGGCCGGTTCAGGTTTAAAAAAATAAAGAAATTAATTGACCTGACTTGACTCGATAAAAAATAAAACTTAACTCATGAATTGATCGACTCAGGTAAAATCTAATAAAAAAACCCATTAATTTTTTTTTATTTCAAGGTAAGCCCTAGACCCTAAACAATTTCAAGATTAACCTTTCCTTGTCATATTTTCAAACTATGATTTTCACCTCCCTATCACTCCACCAACACCTTTATTATTGTCGGTTGTCACTATTTCACTACCACATCCACCTCACCTTTGACTCTATCACTACTACCACAAACTCCATTTCCTCATCATTATAAGATATCTTCGTCATCATTTCATTATTATCATTTTTTTATATCACCACTTATCAAATATTATACATGTAAAAAAATTTTTATTACTAAAATATTTTGCACAAAAAAAATTCACCCTAAAAAAGAGATGAATACAATAGCCCTTTAAAGTTTTTGAACAAGCTAGTTCATATGGAGTAGGTCTAAAGTATTTAACAAATTTCACTCTCTTTATTTTTTATTGTTGGGTTAGTCCATCTCTTTTGTTTTGGGCTCACTAATTGATCATGACAATAGTTGTTTAGACTTTATTAATTTATTGATTTGCATTATTGATTTGCATTATGCTATGTGTTGAATCAAATTAATTTTAACATAAAAAAATATTTAGGTCGTTTGAAACTATTTAGTTTTGTTATTAAACTCGATCCAACATGTTAATCTTGAAATCTTCCAACCTAACTTCTTTCATAACTCAAGTTTAAAATTAATCTGTTTGGAAGTTATTCCAACATGACTCAGTAGACTTAGTGAATTTAAAGACAACTCAAACAACTAATAAAAAATATGGTTTAACTTTTAATATAAATTTAAGATGATATTTGTTTTTTTAATATTGAGATGATGACATGATAATGTGAACTCGGATGACAGAACCCTAAAACCTATAATAAAAAATCTAAATACTTACCCAATAAAGCTGAAATCAAATTAAAAAACCTTAACTCGTTGATTATTTGAATCAAGAGCTAGAAGTATATGGTTAGAACGCCACAAAGATGATCTGTTTAATTAGTTCTGAAAAAAGTTCAATGAAAAACTAAAAGCAAGAGTGTTCACACAATTTTTAATTCAAAATCCAATATGTTTTCACATCCTAAAAATAGAAGGTAATTATACGTTTGACTTAAATAAAAATAAACCCTAATTGATTATGGACTGAAAATTAAATTCAAATAACTAACTAAATTAAAAGTATGAGTAAAACAAAGCCAAAGTCATGTATAAATAAAATCTCAATTAATATATTTCTAAATAGTAATTTCTGGACCTTATCGAAAGGTCTTCTCAAGATCTAATTGCTATGAAAATTCAGCCCTGTGAAAAACAAGGTCATTAAAATCCTCTAACAAACTTTCAACCAGATACAGTCAAATTAAAAGGCTTGACCATTAATATAAAGTTGTGTAGTCAAGCTCTTGTACATGTTAAGCAACCTCATCTCTTGTTTATATCACATTAATCAAGACTTGATTCTTCTTTGAAATCAACTTTGTGCTTAGCGCCATTTTAGAAAGAATTATCGAAGCTTGCTCGATCTGAATGTCATGAATCAATTTTTTAAAGGCCTTTTTTATCTTCCTAAATTTTGCCTTTGTAATTAGTTCAATCAGCACATGCAATGGATCCTGTGGTATTGCTTATTGATTCTCATCATTCCTCCTCTCCTAAAAATATATTCAATCTTGAATCTTGACCTACATCAAAAGGAGAAAGATTAGAAATATTAAATGTAACACTAACAGTATACTCCCCTAAAAGTTCCAGCTTGAATGCATTGTCGTTAATTCGTTAAAGGACTTGGAGTACATCGTCCCCTCTAGGCTGCAACTTAGATTGTCTATAGGCTAGAAATATTTTCTTCCTCATATGCACTTAAACTCAACCACTAGGTTTAAAGATAACACGTCTACTATCTTTGTTGGTTTTAAATGCATATTGTTCATTCTTTTTTTCTATTTGTTGTCGAAAACTCTCATGAAGTTTCTTCACTATTTCTATGCATTTTGCACTAACAATATAGCTAAAAAATAATTCATGCAAAAGTATACGTTTTTAAGTTAGCATATAATTTTTCATTTTTCAAAACATCAAATACGTTTACTATAAACCAAGATATCATCAAAATAGATTACCATAAATATGTCTATAAAATGCATGTAATATTTGATTCATCAATCTCATAAATATGCTTAGTACATTAACGATACCAAACGACATAAAACACTCTTGATATCACCTTCTTTTGCATAAAAAAACTCACAAACGTCTTTGTTTTTCACTCAACAACTCTTTTTTTTTCTTCTCATGTGCCTTTCTCTTTTTTCTCTCATCTCGGTCACCTTTTTCTTTTAACTACTCTCGCCTTTAGTCTCTTTTCTTAATTTCAATTGATTTTTATATACTTGTTTTTGGGTTAAAGATACAAAGGTCATAAATTTATTAATTTTTATAAAAGAGTAACTATTCTTAAACCTATCATGAATAATCTTCCAATAAAACTATCATGATTTGCTCAATAGTATGCGACCCATATGCATGAAAATAACATCACAAAGCACCTCATCACTGCAACTTATATGTTTTATGATATTTTGTAGTAAGTAGATTGTGCTAGCTACATTGATACAATTTCTCTCATTCATGATCATACTAAGAGAAATAAGTGATATGTTAATAAAAAATATTAACTTGATAAAAATATTTATTTTTTTCAAAATGATTATACTTTCAGGTTTAATAACAATAAAAAAAAATTCTCTAAGACTTAAATAATTTGTTTTACATTTAAATTTTTTTTGGTTCCCTGCACGTGCAAACTAGTAATAATCAAAATATATGTATTTATATGAACAATGGCTTAGATTCAAAGTTTAGTTTAATGAAGTAATTTTTTATCCAATAATTTTTGTATTACTACTCTGTTTTCAAGAAAATAACAATCCGATTCTCACAAAGTTTTTTTTTTTTTTCCCCCCAAAGACATCAAACTCCCTTAAATAGAATACTCACATTGCTCATTCACTGTCACTGATGTACGAAATTATCTCGTAAGATGGAATAAGCCGAGAGTTTGAGTCAACATATACGGACAGGGACAATGCTATTTATTTATATATTTGAGAATAATTTTATTTTAAAAACCACACACGTTTGGCTAACTATATCCGTACACGTGTCACTCCAATGGCTTATAAATACTTGATCCTCAACATTTCCCAAACACTCTCTCAGCGTAACCCTCCTTTACGGGTTCTATCACACCACCGATGCAACCATCCGTCAAGCTACATCAAACCCTAGATACCTCCATCTCCCCTCCTCCGATCTCTCTAATTGTTTAATATAAAGATGGTTTCGGAAGCCAGCAAGAAGAAGGCTGCTCAAAAGAAGGCGGCCGCGGCGGCTAAGCGAGGTGGCAAAGCAGCAGCAACCTCCTCAAAAAGGGCAGCGGCGACGGCGGCGTCTGATTCGCAGAATGAAGGTGTTGATAAGTTGTCGAATGGAGCTGGAGTCCTTCAGATATCCGATCGGACTTGTACAGGCGTCCTCTGTTCCCATCCTCTTTCCAGAGATATTCGAGTAAGTTTCTCGATCTTTCTGTATTTTGTTTTCAAATAATATAGATTTATTTTTCTTATTTTTTAATTAATTATTAATTAATTAATTAATTTTATTTCCATTAGATTTTTAGATTCTAAGAGTTTTTAATCACATGCTGTCGAAATTTGATGATAATCATTTTCATCTGGGCTATTTTTTGCTTAGTTAGAATTAAGTCACATAATCTAGGACCGCACTTGCAACTTATATTATATGATTGCTAGTCTTTCACACATCATATAAAAGTTACAAAGTAGTCTCGCTACTAGCTTATTGTTGCTAGCTTGGTGCACCCACTACTAGACAAGTGCCTAGGCGAGCGGCTGGGCCTGTCACCTGGGCATTCTGACAACTGTGAACATGCAATGTATAGACTAAAAATTTTCATTTCTGAATGAATATATACAATTGTTCAGCTCATACTTCTGGGATTCTTTGGAGGAGGTAATATCAAGTGATAAGGGTTTTCTTTTCTTTGCTTATTGTGTAGAGTGGGATCTTGGTACAATGGGAGTGATATTAGTAATTAACCAACTTAGCTGTTCCTTGCAGATCGAGTCGTTGTCAGTTACTTTTCATGGACATGATCTCATTGTAGATTCTGAGCTGGAGCTTAACTATGGCAGGTTTGATACTCATACCTATTTGATTCAGGTATTATAGTACTTCATTGTGAAAATGAAATTCATTCTGTTCTTTTTTTCTTCTGTTCATTGTTTTGCACTTCAGACGATACGGACTACTTGGTTTAAATGGATGTGGGAAATCAACCCTCCTAGCTGCCATAGGGTGTCGGGAACTTCCAATTCCAGACCACATGGACATATATCACCTCACCAGGGAGATCGAAGCCTCTGACATGTCTTCACTTGAGGCTGTGATAAGCTGTGATGAGGAGAGGTTGAAATTGGAGAAGGAAGCCGAAGTCTTGGCAGCAGAGGTATATCCTTGTGACTAAATTGTTTTTTTTAGAGCTTGTGCGTGATGGATGTTTTTGTGACTTCCATCTATAATTGATTATTTATTTTTGGTTTGGATATAAGATAGGATGATGGAGGTGGAGAAGCTCTTGATCGTATTTATGAGCGTTTGGAGGCCATGGATGCATCAACTGCTGAGAAACGTGCTGCTGAAATTTTGTATGGTCTTGGGTTTAACAAGAAAATGCAAGAAAAGAAAACTCGAGATTTTTCTGGTGGCTGGAGAATGAGAATTGCACTAGCTCGGGCTTTGTTCATGAACCCAACTATCCTCTTGCTTGATGAGCCAACCAATCATCTTGGTAAGTTGTACTTGTACTCTTATTGCACATAATGTTTTCTAACATTCCCATGTGTTGATGGAAAAAAGAAGAAGAAGAAGAAGAAGAAGCAAAACTGTAGATAAGAAAAGACTGCCATGGCTTGTTTTGTTGAATATGAGATTGGATGAGTACTCTTGAAGTCCTTGACACGTTATATCATAAGAAGCCAAAAAACACATCAAATTTATGGGGGGAAAAAGAAGAAATTCCTCAATTCATGCTGACTTGTGGAAGGTTTTCAAGAGTCTCTCAATGATGCTTCTATGAACTTTTAAGCATAAACTTCACATGTCCTCGTAAGCTCTTCAATTTTTTTTCCTTTCAAAACATAGTATAAAATTAGTGATGGATCATCAAGATCACCCATTGTTTGACATATATATCTCTAGCGTAATCAGAACTAGTTACTGCTTGTTTGGAAATTTGGGTGTGTTGTTCATTTCAATTCGATTCTATTAAATTTATTAGTTGAGTTGGGATCCATCCAAAACATAAGCTTTATAACGGCTGACACATTTTTAATTGTTTGTATTTTTACCTAATCACCAACACTTCTCCTTACATGCTAACTGCAATTTTATGTGAAATAGAATGTGTTTGGAATGGTGGATTTGTTAAGAACTTCAATTCTACATGTTAACACCTTTTAAAATTCCATATAAAATCATAGTTATAAGACCCAATCCGGGAGACAACCCGCTCAAGGCCTGGTATTGGGTTGGGCGGGTTGACTCGCAGATTGGCCAGTCAACCCAAGCTATGTTTTTTTTAATAAAAAAACAAAAACAGAAAAAACCCCGAAACAATGTTGTTTTAGTAAAGAAGACTAATTCGAAATAAAACTCGACATGGTCTAGGCTCTAGGTTAGCGGATTGATCCGCGGGCCGGGTCTTATAACTGTGCTGAAAAGGGTGGATTACTGCTGGATGGGTCCTGCACCGTGCAGTGGTCATATATTCATGAAAACTAGTGTTTTGTTTTGCAAGTTTTATCCCTTTGCTTCCAGCTCTAAAGGGATAAAAAGGGAAATTTGAACACCAAATTGAACAACAATTTATTTTCAACAAATATTTGAATGTTTATCTTAATTCAATTCTACCAGTTGATTTGAATTAAACAATTCACTTGAATTTGTTCCATACAGGTTATTAGAGATCTTCTAAGTTTGACTTTTGTTGTGGTTAAAAAATGGAGTGCATGGGCCAAACTCAAGTAATTTATTTGCCTTGACTACAAAACGAAGAAAATTCCTCCGTTCTAAGATAATAAAAAGCCTTTTTGGAGTTCTCATTCGCAGATGCACGTTAGCATGGGGACTTTGTTTATTAGCTTGTGGCAACCACTATACTATTCTGAGTTCTTGTATTATTACCAAATCAAATATTGAAAATTATGGCCCTATAACTATTGGATGGTATTATTTTCTGTTGAAGTCTGTTTTTCTTGTTGGTTGGTGTATGAGTGTATTTAACTCTTTAAAGTTCAGTCGTAGATTGGAGAAAAGAATGACTTGGGAGGAGTGTTGGTTTGATGTTAATGATTAATCTTCTTTTGTTGTGACAGATCTAGAAGCCTGTGTCTGGTTGGAGGAAACTTTGAAGAAGTTTGACCGCATTCTAGTTGTGGTCTCACATTCCCAGGATTTCTTGAATGGTGTCTGCACAAACATTATCCATATGCAAAACAAGAAATTGAAAATCTACACTGGTAACTTCGATCAGTATGTTCAGACCCGTTCTGAACTGGAAGAAAATCAGATGAAACAATACAAGTGGGAGCAGGATCAAATTGCTTCCATGAAGGAGTATATTGCCCGATTTGGGCATGGGTCAGCAAAATTAGCTCGCCAGGCACAGAGCAAGGAGAAAACTCTTGCAAAAATGGAGCGGGGTGGACTTACAGAAAAGGTTGCGAGAGACAAGATTCTGGTCTTTCGCTTTGTCAATGTTGGAAAGCTCCCACCACCAGTGCTTCAGTTTGTGGAAGTAACCTTTGGCTACACACCTGATAATCTCATCTATAAGAGTATTGACTTCGGTGTTGATCTGGACTCTAGGATTGCGCTGGTTGGGCCAAATGGTGCTGGGAAGAGTACCCTACTGAAGCTTATGACGGGTGATTTGGTTCCTTTAGATGGTATGGTTCGGCGGCACAATCACTTGAGGATTGCACAATTTCACCAGCACTTGGCTGAGAAGCTTGACTTGGAAATGTCTGCCCTCCAGTATATGATTAAAGAGTATCCAGGGAATGAGGAGGAAAGAATGAGGGCAGCTATTGGGAAGTTTGGGTTGACAGGCAAGGCCCAGGTGATGCCCATGAAGAACTTGTCAGATGGGCAGAGGAGCAGGGTGATATTTGCTTGGCTGGCGTATAGGCAGCCCCACTTGCTACTGCTGGATGAGCCAACAAACCATTTGGATATTGAGACGATTGACTCTCTGGCTGAGGCATTGAATGAGTGGGATGGGGGTCTTGTTCTTGTTAGCCATGATTTCAGGCTCATAAATCAGGTAGCAGAGGAGATTTGGGTATGCGAAAATCAAGCTGTTACCCGGTGGGAGGGTGACATTATGGACTTCAAGAAGCACCTCAAGATGAAGGCCGGTTTGTCTGATTAAAGCTAGAACACAGGATGTATTTGGAGATCTTATCATATTATCCGCGTGCTTTGGCCTATGGTTTGTCTATCACTTTCTGTCCCAACAGCTGCATATTTGCAATGTTGGGTTTTCTGGATGACGACACATCCCAGGCAGAATCGTGATGAATGCTTGTAGAGGAGGACTGGTTAGGTGACAAGACTTGGTTATTGATTTGAGCCAATGATCATCTTATCCTCTGTGCTCATTACCAGGGAGTATATTTGTTTTCCTTGATTACGATTGGCGCCCCGCCCTAGTAGACTTGGTTGTTTACCAAGAAGATACTTATATAGGTTAGAGGTGATGCCAATGTGATCCTGATCCCCTTGTCCGTGCCTTTGTTATATGTGTATGTACTTGAGGAATTGCTTATTATATGGTACCTTGTTTCTTGAGTTACTTAAATCTCAATCTTGAAAGTGTTTCTTATCGGTCTGCAGCATCTCCATGAAGAAACACTGGGCAACAAAGCAGGAAAAACCCTAAAGAAAGACAGGGAACAGCCAGATTACAAATCAGGTATCATGATACCAAACTTCAGCTAGTATTCTCCCTAGAAACAGAAGAGTTGGATCTCCCTTGGATCTTGGAAAGCACCCAGTCATCCAACATCTTATAATATAGGTCCTTGAAACGCAAACCCTGACTTGTCCTTAAAAAACACCAACCCCAGGGAGCATGGCACGCTGTCTCAGCACATTGCCCGCAAAAAAGTTTTCTAATCAATAAATAATCTGATTGTGCAATAACAGCCATAGAAAAATCCCAACTTTCACACAATTGTAGAAATAGGACCCCGAGAATTACCTACAACTCTAAAAAAAAACTAGGATTTCTTATGGTAAACAGTGAAAGCGCTTGATCTAATTTTCACCAATATTTTTCTTATTGATCTAATTTTCTTATTTTTTTTTAAATTTTATCAATGTAGTTCATTTAATAAAAACCAAAGGTGATTAAAATAAAAATCCAAAACACTATGGAAGATCCAAAATATGGATAAAAACCTCTATATCCTATTAATTTGCTTCATTTTTTGGAAATTTTTTCATCAAAATAATTTTTTGAAGAAAAACAATTAGCAAATTATAAATGCAAATTTCAATAACAATAAATAATATTTTTATGATAATGCCGTGAACACATTAAAAATATAAAAATAATTGACTAAAACTTTTTAAAATTTATTTTTCATAATAAACTATTAGTATGACCGACCAACATGAATAGGGTGTATCAAATTACCTAAATGGATTGAATCCATTTGTACACAAACTAAGCTGCACGTTACGTGGTTCCATTGAAAACTAAGGATACACCCTATTAAACTGCTTCCAAGCTTCAACATCAGAAAGATGTACCATTACTTCATCCTCCGCATCATGAGAATGATGTCATATCATGTGTTTGGCTTTCTTTGAAGACATAAATAACCTTTACAACCTAAGAATGATTGGAAAGTATCTCAATTTTTTGTATGCCACAAATGTCATTCCTCTATCTATATTAGGTTTATATCGAGCATGCCTACAAGTTTTGCAGTCGATTAAATTTGCATCTTCACTATAGTACAACATGCAAAAATTTAGGCACATATCAATTTTTTGGTATCATAGGCCAAAGGATTTCATCATAGATTTTGCAGCATAAAAGTTCTCTTTTAGCATATTTTCTTTAGGTAAAATACTTTTTTCCCATTCGATTATGCTATCATAACCGACTTCACTCATACCATAATCTGACTTTATGGTAAACACTCGTGTAATGACTAATAATTTACTTTGATTTGTGCAATCATCCTATAATGGTTATCAAAATCTTTTAAAAGATAAGAAAAAACCTAGTTGTATCTACATGAGGTTCTTCATCTATATGTGAACTTTCACCTAAATAACCATGATTTATTCTAATTGCATCCATCATCATACTCTTATAAGGACTACTATTATCATCAACAACTTCATACAAGTTGCTAGAACTAGATGTTGAGCCAACAATCCTTTTTATTATGGTCTCGTAAGGAGCATGGGGTTCTCTATATGCAAACCAACACAAGTATTTCTTAACGAATCCTTCTTTTAAGAGATGCATCATCACAACATCTTATTGGAGAAACTTTTTGTTTTTACACTTCACACATAGACATTTAATTTTCCCTTCACTAATATTCTTCGGATTTGAAAGTGAAAAATCAATAAAACCCTCAACCCCTCTAGAATAATCTTCCCTATATAACCCTTGAGGTGAATCTAGATACATCCATGAACGATTATCCATTACTTAGAAAACCTATATAGATTAATGCTAACATAATTTGTTAATAAGGTAACAATCAATTCAAAATTTAAGTTTGGTAATAAAAAATTAATTCACAATCTAATAATCAATTAATATTTTTATACAAAAAAAACATAATGATGTGTAAAAATATCAAATAAATAAATCCAATTAATGGCAAGTAATCTATAACCCAACTAATTATATTTCATTTATTCAATTCAAAGTTATTCAATCTTAATTAATATCAATTCCACAAAAAAAAATAATTTCTCCAAAATTCTCAACTTCACAATAAAATTGACAAAATATGATTGTTAGTCATTAAATAACCCATAATTTCTTTCAATATAACACCTCTAAGTTATAAAATCAAAATCCATTACATAAAATTACTAACAAATTCAAATTTGTCCAAATCACAAACAAACCCTAAAATATAGATCAAACTTTAATTCTCTATGAAAAAAAATATAAAACACTAAAATATATAAGCGAACTACACTATAAATACTAAAAAAACAATAATACATTAACTTAAAACAATAACTTACTGGGTGTATATTGTATTTAGAGAAAATTATATCAAGAAAATGATGTTGACATTGTAGAACATTGGGTGGCTGAAATTTATAATGATAGAACTTAGATTTGTGCCAAAATGGAAGGGAGAGACTATTGTTTTGATTTGCAAAGAAAGGAAGAAGGAGGAGGAGAGAATAGAGATGTGGTTAATTATAAAACTTTTAGATTTATCGACAGATTTGCCGATGAAATATAGCGACATAATATATTGTTGGTACTTTCATCGATTATTGATAATAAGTCATTTTGGCGATGAATTCACCAATATAAAATCTTTTTATTTTTTAATTATTTTATTATATTTGTGATTATATCAGTATTTATTGATAAAAATAAAAAATTTTGACTGAATTATTTTGTAGCCATAAAAATTGGAAAGTTTCGATAAAAACTTTGGTCGATGATTTTTTTGGTATTGAAAATTTCTTGGTATTGAAATAATATAATAACTTATTTAGCAATTAGCTTAAAATTAAAAAAAAAATGAAAAAAAGAAGAAGAAACGATTAACTAAAAAGGTCGTAGTTTATGGTTTTTTAATGTTAAATCATATACATACATACATACATACATACATACTTGTATACATAAACACACACATTATTCAGTTTTCGATTAAAACCGAATAAAATAATTTTAAAAACTGCACTGAAACTGAAAAACTAAATTAAACTGGTCGATTTGAAAAAAAAAAAAAAAAAAAAACCTAATTAAAGTGAATAGTGTCACCCTATGACCTGCCATTATTGGCGCGCATGCATACAAACCTCCACGGAGATGTCTCCATCGCCGTCCCTGTCAATGACTATGACTAATCCAAAAGATCATTATAAATTGTTGAGTTTTTTCCTTACAAGCACAGTGTAAAAAAATTTTAAATTAGCACAAAACTTGAGACAAGAAACACGTGTTTGAAATTGTATTTTTTTATTTAAATCTTTTTATTTATAATTATTTTTTTTGTATTTCTGAATTATTTTGATATCCTATATTAAAAATAATTTTATTTAAAAAAAATATTATTTTAATATATTTTTAAATAAAAGTATTTTAAATGCGCCTAGTTACCATTACATCCACCTCGATCTTAGCGAATTCAAAGTCGATAAGTACAAACAAAACGATCGATATATCAAAGAGGGACTGACGGATCAAAGCACCATATATGCCTGCAAAAAGACGTCATTAACGGACCTATATGTCGATTAGCTGAGATGACGAGCAGTTATGAAGAGTCTGGTCTCATCATTGGTGCATATGCATCTTAATTAATTCTAGCTGCACGATCCTCTGATGTACGTAATCATAAGGTTGGATGATCATCTTCAAGATGCTTGTTTTTATCTTGAAACTTCAATTTTGTTCAAAAGATTTCACTCAAAAAACAAAAAAAAAAGGAGTTGAAAAGGACTTGCCAAATTTATATGCATGCAAAAGCTCTGTTTAATCAAAAGTATCATCATCCCAGAGTATTCATAGGTTGGAAAAATACCACCTTGACGAAACACTTGAATTGCACTGCCAATCATATTCCGTCGGCCTCTTTTTTGCTTTTTCTCGAGGTATATCCTTAATTGAAGGCGGCTCTAGCTAGCAACTTCGACGGTGGGCATGGTAACAAGGGGCAGTTCTAGAATAGGAAAAAAAGACACAGACCACCGGCATTAATCCCTGGCATTTTGGAAGTGCTTGCTTGATTTATAAAATTCTCTCTATTTTTTTTAATTTTCTCTTTTTTATTTCTTTGTTTTCTTTATATTTATTTCTCTCCCGGTGATTATAGCCAAAAGATTTCTCCATACATACAACCTCTCCATAAATCTCCATCTCTCTCTTCTTGTAACAAACCCTTCTCCCTCCCTCCCTCCCTCTTCCTCCTTGCAACAAAACCCTCATAGAAATATGGCAGAGACACACAAGAAACCCCATGTCATCTTCATACCCTTTCCTCTTCAAGGCCATGTCATCCCAGCAGTTCACCTTGCCATCAAGCTGGCATCTCAAGGCTTCACCATCACCTTCATCAACACCCAGGCCATCCATCACCAAAACCTCCAATGCTCAGCCCAGTAGTGAACCAGACATCTTCGCCAAGGTCCGAGAATCAGGCCTTGATATTCGGTATACAACTGTCTCCGATGGGCTTCCTATTGGGTTCGACCGCTCGTTGAACTTTGACCAATTCACGGCAGCCCTATTGCATGTGTTCTCGGCCCATGTGGATGAGGTGGTGGGTCAGATTGTAAAGTCTGATGACAGTATTCGATGCTTGATTGCCGATACATTTTTTGTATGGCCATCAAAGATTGCAAAGAAATTTGGTTTGCTATATGTTTCCTTTTGGACAGAACCGGCTTTGGTGTTTTCCTTGTATTATCATATGGATCTTCTAATGATAAATGGTCACTTTGCTTGTCAAGGTAACTTGTTGATGTCCATGTTTAATCATGCCAATCATACTATATTATTGTTTCAATTGAGTTGTCTTTTGCATTAATTATGGATTATTACTAATTTTACTGCATGTTCTTCCCGAATTGAATGAGTAAATATCGTATATCTAATTGTTGGAGCTTCTTGAAAACTGAATTCAGCAATATACTTTCGGTAAAATTAGCATTAATCTAGTTTATTAAAAAAATGTTGATATTTTAAAAAACTTCATGGTGGTATATGATCAATTTTTGGTAAATCTTGTGACTAGATTGCCGCGAGGACACCATAGATTACATACCAGGAGTTAAGGCCATAGAACCGAAGGACATGTTATCATATCTTCAAGAGACAGATACAACATCCATTAGCCATCAGCTTATTTTCAAGGCCTTCAACGACGCTAGAAATGCAGATTTTCTTTTATGCAACACTGTGCAAGAACTTGAGGTCGAGACTTTGTCAGCCTTACAAGCCAAGATGCCCTGCTATGCAATTGGACCCATTTTTCCTAATGGCTTCACCAAGAGCTTCGTGGCCACCAGCCTGTGGTCCGAGTCCGATTGCACCCAGTGGCTTGACAAAAAGCCTCATGGCTCAGTCTTGTATGTTTCATTTGGTAGCTTCGCACATGTTGCAAAAAGGGACCTCGTAGAGATTGCAAAAGGGCTTTCCCTTAGCAAAGTGAGTTTTGTTTGGGTGCTTCGGCCTGATATTGTGAGCTCCGATGACGCTGATCCCCTGCCTGGTGGGTTTGAGGAAGAGGTTGCGGACCGTGCAATGATCATACCTTGGTGCAGTCAAAGAGCAGTGTTGGCCCACCCAGCGATCGGAGGGTTCTTAACACATTGTGGATGGAACTCTGTACTAGAAAGTATATGGTGCCAGGTTCCACTACTGAGTCTCCCTTTGCAGACAGATCAATTCACAAATAGGAAATTAGTGGTTGATGACTGGAAGATAGGGTTTAATTTGAGTGATGGAAAGTTTGTCACTAAAGAGGAAGTTTCTTACAATGTCAAACGGTTGATGAGTGGAAAATCAGAGGACGGATTCAGGAACACAATCAAGGAGATGAAGAAAACATTAGAAAATGCATTGTCATGCAATGGGTCGTCAGAGATAAATATGGCTCGGTTCGTCAAGGACCTAAGGACCAAGATCAGTGAAAAGATGAAGCCAGTAGACAGATCTGCATGCACCGGCAGCCAAAACCATTAGCCAGTAGACAGATCAGTTCATCTAGGACCTATAAGGCTAGAACACGTTTGGAGATATTTAAGCCATGCATGCGATCCCCACTTCAAAATATTGTCAAGCTCCAAATAGCTTCTCTAGCTTTTGCAAATTGGTCTGTACTCTGTAGTAGTACAATGGTAAATTAGCATTATACCCTCTTATTTTTATTGCATAATTAGATACATAGATACTTTATAATAATAATAAATTATTTTATTAATTATATCTCATTCTAATTAAAAAGAAATCTTCTTAATTATAACTCTACTAAAAACTCATTTTATGAAAAAATTCAAAATAATTAATATTTTTTTTTGTAATTTTATTACCTTGCACCAATAATTATACCTTTAACTAAATATATTATTTTATTAGCATGGTTGGTATTATGGTAGTGATTATTTTTTAAATTATTTTTCGTTTAAAAATATATTAAAATAATTATTTTATTTTTTAAAATTTATTTTTAAAATCAGCATATTAAACAAAATCTGAAAATATTAAAAAATTCAAAAAAATATACTTTCAAAATAAAAAAAATAAACGTATACAATTGCAGCTAAGGCTAGAAGCCAACCAACGTCTGCCAATTACACAGTTACAAGAACAAATTTCATGGCCACATATTCAGGCACCAATCGCAAGCAAGTGGCAGAAATTGACATGACTTGTCGCAAAATTAACATGTACAAATTGACGGTGAGCTCGTCAGAAAACAATATGCCAGAGGTAACGTCAGGCAGAGTGACTTGCATGATGCATTATTGCTAGGGTATGGGCCCAATTGTTACATGTGGTTTCGCATGGGGTCTGATTGTGAAGTGAATGGTGAACATCACACCTTCCAATAATTGAGTTAGAAACTGTGATTTGTGTATTTCTTGCCATTTCTTAAAAATATTGAACGAAGTCTCCATAGACTATAGATCATAGAACTTCAATAAACTCTGGTGCGTTAGGACTTGATATATTGCCATGATTGCAGTAAGGATACCTTCCCTTTCCCCCTTTCTTTCGCTTTCTTTTGAGATCAATGCTTGAATTCAAAATCAATACCAAGAAGAAAGGGAGGGTGGCTTCAAAATATTACAAACTTGGAGGAAAAGATTCATACGGATGTTTGCAATATATGGATGAACCACAAAGTAGTAGGTTGAACGCATGATGGTTGATATTTGTCCGGAAGTGGTTCATTTCTTCTATATGGAGCTCCACATAGCTATACGGAGCCCTACATAGATCCAACGCCATATGGAATCACTCATGCTACAAATGTTAGAGATAAGAATGTGTTTGGTTAAAGGAGAGCAGTTGAGAGTCAACTAAATATTGACTTGAAACCAAATGAGATTAGTTACAAATCGAGACATGATTATGTAGTTCATTATGATATAAAACCTAACTAGGTGTTCGAGGATGACCATGATAAGTATTCATAAAAACAGGTAAAAGGAATCAAAAGAAGAATAAACTGTCTTAACCAGGCATGAAACGCTAAATAGAGGCTATCCTGGCAAATAGAAGGATCTGAGAAACTTACGGGGGGGGAGACATTATTGTGACCAATGCTTTCTTTCTTTAACTGAATTCGTTCTTTTGTTTCTAACAGTAAAACTGAAATAGGGAGACAAAAACAGATTAGTTGCACAGAAGTGGCAGTACAATTTCCATTCATCTAGGATTGTCTGTATCCCGATTACACCGGCAACACTTTAGTATGGATACATGTTTCCCTACACAAAAATGCAGTACAACAAACACAAGAATGCGATAGCCAATTGCCATGAGAAACAACACCAACAAATTCTCCCATTTGGAATTACGATCAGGAGAGATGTCATATGCACTACGGAGTGCCTGCAATCCTGAAATGGTCCTTACTTGCCCGACAGCAAACGAAGTTCTCAGGTACTCGTTCTCCAAAAGCCCCTGCAACATCAAGACCAATGAGGCATCTAAGATCCTTTCAGACATATGATCTTATTTCAACTGCTTCCAACAAATAAAAATTAAAGGGGGAAAAGGAAAGTTTGAATGTGTCTGATGGTCAGGGTTTTCGTATTGAATTGATTGAGCAATAACAAATGTGTTAATCATAATGTCAATAAAGAAACACAGCTACTCATATGAAGGATACAACAGAGTGCAATTACAAGCAAACTTGCCTGAATAGAGTAAGTGTGAAAAGCAATATAGGATACTGGATATGTCCACACTGGTCCTGGCAAGGCACTTCGAATTCTAAAATACCCCGCAGAAAGCATCATTACAACCTGAATGGCACGCATATAAACAATCACATTAAGAAATGCCAACTCATAAATCAATATAAATATGCATATACATCAGTACTCACTGCAACTTAGTGATCTGTTTAGAATGTTTATGTCCAATGGGGTAATAACTTTCATATATGCATCAGAAAGGTCATCAAACACCATACAAGATGCTCTGAGTGAACATTTGTGATGAATTTTTATTTTTATTTTTGCAATTAGCTTTAGTACTCAAATACAATAGAACTATCTACACTAGAATATCCCAGCTAAATGAGAGAGAGGTCAATTTAACACCAACAGCAAAAGTAGTTGTAAGTGCACGTGTGTAACATGAACATATTTCTCATCCATTGACTCAGCGAAAGCAAAACAATCCAAAGATAATAACATAAAGTACTGATAATGAAACTCACATGTATGAACACCATTGTTAATACACTCCAGAAAACATGTTGCCAAAGGGAAGTGATAAGCAGCATTAGTCCTTCATTTACCAAGAGGCACACGAAGAAATTCAAAACAAAGTACATCAACAAGCTAAATCCGTCTTGCAAGCCTACGAGGAAATAGAAGACAAGACTTGATGAAATGGAGATGAGAAAGAGGAATGGTATGCTGGATATAAGTTGCCCAAGTAAAAAGACAAGTGCTCCTGAATGCCTATTTGATTCTTCACATGCAAATATCTGCAAAACAGGCAACCCGGTCGACCAAATCAAGTATGAGAAAGATGAACCATGGGCAATCAAATAATGATTAAAAAGAAGACTCGGATTGATTACATTTTAATATAATTTTCCCATATTGGACTTTCTATGATACACATAGATGAGTTTTAAACTTTTTAGTTTATCTATTTTCTACCTAGTTCATATGATGTATAATCAATGAACTTAATAAATAATATTTATTGTCTTTGGTTCAATCAGGATATCAAAGGCAGCTTCCTGATCCACAGAACTCTATATGAGATCAATTAAAAAACGAGTACCATTTATTCTCAAGCCAAATCTTACTTTCCTATATCATATGTAACCATATAACAACAAATTGTACATATTAATACCCAACAAAACAGCAACAGAATACCTTAATTTCCTTCAACAGCGCAGGTACACCCGCTATGCTTAGAAGTGAAGTAAATGAGACAAATACAAATATAGCTGCAACCCTTGTCTGCAAAATGGGAGTGGACATAAGAAATCCGGATGTATCAGAGCAAGAGAAATAGTGCATGTGCATGTGCATGAATGAAGACAAAAACAATGAAAAACAAGGTCAAGAAGCAGCGATGAACAAGAAATTGTTATCACGCTAAAAGATGAACATTTACCACTGACCAAATGAATGATAGATGGAAATAACATGCATCCCATGCCAATCAGGCATTTCAAAGAATAAAATATTCAAGGAAAATCCTTTTAAGTTACACATCTGAACCATGTCCTAGGAAGTCCAAGTGATAGCAGAAGTAACCTTCACCTGCTGACTATCAAGATGATTTTATTTTTTTTCCCAGAAGAGGAAGGATCCAATGCACTGGGGTTAGTTAGAGGAATAGTCACAGTAATAGCTGTTTCCATAATGAATCAGACAGTATGATGAGCATGTCCAACCCAGACCTGTCTTTACTCAAATCATGTGTTTGATTACAACAACTTGATATAAAATACAGATATGACCAGGTTCTAAAAGTCTTATAGTTATCATGTTCTTCCTTAGGGTACTTAAGGGTGCAAATTCAGATGCAATAATGATCTTGTTTTAAGGAACTCACCACAACTGAAGACAAAGAATGCCTCAAGCCTGAGAATACTGTACCAATACAGAGAGAAAGGAGCATATAGAGAATAAGGCGAAGCCAGTAGTATTTCCATTCCCTTGACATAACTAGCAAAGATCTCCAAGTCAAAACAGCAACCCTTGTAGCAATGCCAGCTTTTCCCTTGCTTTTAAGAAGTGGACCTTCCTGCAGGGTTGAATCACATATGACGAGATTTGGTGAAAGCTATAAAAAAGCAATGCTTTCATTGCAGTTTGTTATTCAATGCAAAAATGGGAGCTTGTGCTTCAATGAAAAGAAGGGGAAGAAGATTGGATGGAAGTGTATTGTGGGTATTACAAGAGTTGAAGGAGTTTCTCAAATTAAAAATTTACTTGGGATAAAAAAAAATTATGGAATGAAAATCCACTACTACACTGAAACTTGTATTTGCATGCAGACACAATCATGTACACATGGACACACTCACACACATGCCCATGGGGGATATCTACACACGAACAAGCACATCTGCATGGCTGCATGGCTGCATAGCCTGCATTTCTACACCTATATTTACAGTGAGCTGCCCTCTTCTTCACCAAATGATACCTGGATAAGCTTGATTATTTCTGTGTCACCCTGTGGGTCATATGTTCTAAAATCATAAAAACAATTGAGGACTTTTTTCACATATATGATGGTAAAATTTTGACTTAATCCAGCATACACCAGCCCCCTTTACCATTCGATCTAAATCCTAAAGTCAGAACTAAAGCGTCACAGGATTAATCCAGAAAAAATTATCCAGCCTGTCATGGCATTGACACAGCAATCCAAGCGGGAAGAAGAAGAAAGAAGAAAAAAAAAAGATGAATTCATTCATTATCCACAACCTATAAAAGTAGGAACTAACAAGATTCATACAAGTCTCTCTCGGTGTCACATGACAATCAACAATTACTTACAGTGAAGGCAGAGTATATAGGCAACCAATAAACATGGTGTGATACAAGGAGATAATGACAATACCCTTTCAGTGAGTTTCAATATCATAGTTTCAACTGCAGCAGCATCAGCTGATGATTTATAGGTTGCTTCTAGGGTACGTATGGCAACAGCGGTGTCCATGTTCACTGATGAAAAATCTCCATGGTCATCCTGTGACAATGATTCCATGTCTAGCAAATGTCAAAATGAGTACTAAATAAAAGTGTCCTAAATCGACATGATAATAATAAGTGCGCAGAAGTCAACAGTTGTACAGCATTTCATTCAACCTCAGGTCGAAAATATAAGCAATATGAGTGTCACAACTTCAAACATCAGCCCCAATATTAAGTGCACAGAAGTCGACACTTCTACAACAATTTGTTCAACCTCAGGTTGAAATTATTAGCAATATGAGTGTTACAACTTCAAGCAACAGCCTCAATATGAGTGTTGCAACTGCAACCATCAGTCTCACTCTTTCTTTGTTTTAAGAGCATCTTTTTGGTGCCATCAGAAATAAAAATCACTGAAACAACAATAATTACTCAAGTACCTGCCAATTTTTGCACATTGCAATGATCCTGTCAAAATCCGTGTTTATTGCACGTAAGAAGTGATCAGAAGGACTTTGCATAATTGGGCAAGGAAATCCAGCATTCGAGAAGTGCTTCATCAATGTAAATATGTCAGTCAATATCAATATAACACAATCTTTAATTCCAAGAAAGAAAAAATTCTTGGAGTTTTGTGCATAACTAAGTTATTTTGATACCATATTTTATGGCAACCATGGCAACCAAATGACGCACAAAATAAATACCACAGTACTTGGTTGAATACATTTGATACTAAACAATAAAATGGCCATATGATATGGGTCTCACTAATTTCGACATTATGTTCTTCATTAGAAAATGAAACAAAGTTCCCAGCATCCCTTACTTGCAAGCAGGCCAATGTTTCTCCAAAAAATAAGGTATTTCCATTTGAAAGCAGGCAGATCCGATCAAAGAGACCAAACACTTCTGTGCTGCTCTGGTAAATGGTAAAGATTAGAGTGCACCCAGTGCTAGCAAGTTTCTTTAATGTAACCATCATCAGAAGGGTAGAGACACTGAATGAGGCAAAGTCATGAAATTAGATAGAGCATGGCAATCAATCAATACTCACAGGAAGAAAGACATAAATCATTAAGAGAATGCAGAGCCATGACCCACATACAGGTATGGAAAAAGTTAGGCCATTAATAATGTTGGATCCCACATAAAATGGCAAATAACTTGTTGATACCAAAATTCATATGAAGTTAGTTAAACTTTCTTTGATGATGCAGTCATATTTCCTCTGTCATTTCAAGAACTTTGGTCCTCCAGTTCTGATTTTTTGGAGAGTTAGTATTACATTTTAAGATGCTCTCATTCACCCACACACATAAAGTGGTCTAACAGCATCTAATATAGGTTCTTTCAGAGAAAAAAAACCTAAGATGCATGTTCCTACCCCTGACTGAGTGCTTCACATCAACAGTGCAATAAGCCCATAGCACACTATGCAGGATGAATGTAAGAAAATAATAAGAGCCTTGAAAACCTAAATGGTGTTGGATGGAGAAATATGCAATAACCTGTCAAGATGATAGAGAGGTTCATCTATAAATAATACGTGTGGCCTCATCACAAGCTCCCGGGCAATGCTTATACGCCTTCGCTCGCCACTTGGAAGGCCCTTAAAATAACAATGTCCTCCAATCAGTTTGTTTGCATAATCACTCAAAGACATGGCATGGATGGCATCCTCTACCACACTCTTTTTCTGGCAGAAGAAGCCAGGAAGTTGAAGCAGTGCGGAGTAGTACAAGTATTCTCTGACAGTGAGAGATCCTATCAGAGTAGTTTCCCTCTCAACAAAACCCTACAAATTGGAAGATAATTCAACATCAAATGCCCCAACTTTACTGCAGATAACAAGTTTTAGTTCCATCATGGAATTGCAACTTTAACTTTCTGTTTGTAGATAAATTTCCTCGGTATCAGATAACAGCTTTTAGTTCCGTCAAATTTCTTCATAGTTCCATCATGGAATTGCAACTTTAAATTTCTGTTCGAAGATAAATTTCTTCATTATCAGTTACAGAACTTGTCCAGTTATGAAAAGGATGTGAAAAATTTAAGTGTCCAACCTTGATTCGAGGGAAAAATTCTATATATTCCAAATTATGATGTAAGCTAAAGTTGACACCAAGGACCATCAAAAGGCAAAACACTAAACATTATGAAAATGACTGCCCATAGGTGGATTTTGATATAAAAAAAAAAATTTAAAACAGTAACAACATCATATGCCTGTTAAAGACCATCATAACTCCACTGAGTTCACAGACACACTTGCGCACTCATGCATACATGTAATATATTCGATGTAAAATAGTGAACAGAAACCTATTGTAAGAAAAAATGGTTGTGATTAGGGCCTTGATCCTAATATAGAGTACAGACTACTTTTTTTTTCTTTCTCTTTGACAACTAACTGACATGGATGAAAGTTATCAACATACAATCTCTAAGAAGACAATGACGATGTATTTGAATTTTATCACCTGGATAGGCCGGATATGAGGCTAGATTTTGGGCAAGCAAGTAAAGTACAGAAAGTATGTTCTTTATCTCTCAAAAGAGACACATAATCAACCAGATTGTGCAACAGCCAAACTTAATAATGCATTCCTTATGATAACTTGATCGTATTTTAGCATACCAACCATAAAACATGATCTAAAAATTGTACAGAAATGGAGATGAAAGGAGAGCAGAAAATTCAAAAAGGAACGGCTGAAAATGTGACAATCAACAACCCATATTGGTCATTTAATATAGTGATTCTTAGTACAGCATTTGGCTCAGTGATGACAAGAGAAAATTCAGCCAACAATTCTGGTGACAGTTTTATGATGGTTACAGAATCAATAAAACAAAATCTAATTGCATGGATAACAAAACAGCCTTGCCAACAGAACCATTTATTACAAATAGGATAATACTGCAATACCAAAACATATATATATCTATATCACTCAGCTCCTTGAGACAAAGTAATGTACTAAGAAATTGATGATAAATATACTAAATGGAGATTGGCCAAGAACCTTTTGATCTTACATATTAAAAGAGGAAGAAGATATTAATCATAGAAAGAAGATTATCAAAACTGCAGCAGAGAATCTATCTATCTTGCATATTTAAAGAACAAGATGAAACAAATCATAGAAAGATGAATATCAAGATGGCAGATTTGAGAGGAAAACCAATGAAAAAAATTTAAATTGCTAGAGAAATAACTATCTAATAGCAAGAGAATATACTTATAACTTACATATGTGCCATAACGCATGCGTGATTTTGCACCATTGACAAAAATCTCACCATACATTCTAGCTGAATGATGCAACCTCCCTGCAGTGTTGAAATTCACTTCTTTAGTTTCAAGCATCCATCCATGGAGATAATTTCAAAGCAAATGTTTCAACTTGGTGATAAAAATGAATGGCATCTAACTAACCTGCAATAGCCCTTAGCAACGTGGATTTCCCTGATTTTGCAGGACCCATGATGACTGTCATCGTCCCAGGCAATGCATAACCACTTGAGCTCTTGACAACTTTGTCTGAGTACTTCCTTTTCCCTTTGATTGTAACAGTCAAGTCTTTCCAAACAACAGAAGCCCCTGCAATTTTTCTTGCAACAACTGCACGCTCTGGTAATGGTGGGGATGGCAATGACCCACTATTAAGCTTTGACAAAGATGGGGATGCTGGTGTAATAGCAACATTGATAGAGTCACCTCCTTCCTCCACCCTAACGTCAATATCGGTATCCTCCCACTCAGGTGAATCCTCAAATGAGATAGGTTGTCTAACTGAACCAGGCTTCCGCAAGTAGAAGAAGTTACTTGATGGCACCCTACTTGCAGGACTACTTGCTGAAGACGAAGAAGATCTGTAATTATCCGATTGAGATTGTATCTCTTCCATTTCCAAATCCCACTTTTTTCTAAACACAAAATATCAGAAAATGTCTACGCTTTCACGCAAACATAATAGCATCTGTGCATACTGCTAATCACAGTTTTCGACAACTCCCCATCTTCATGTCAGAATAACAGGTCCTACATCAGCAATTCAAGAAATCGAAAGTTTCAAGCATCAATTAGTTAATTGTGGATTCAGATTCCAACATAACATGGTTATGCACTGAACATTGACAGGCAAGTATAGGAGAAACTGTAGAAAAGGAAAAGGCAAGTAAATTTTCTTAACATTTGGGAATTGTTAAATCAAAGGCCTCCAATTAAGTGAGATAACAATATAATCCCAAGGTACTTCTGAAATGAAACAATAACAAAAACAAATAGAAACCCCATCGCCCATCTTGCTTGGAAGCTTTTTCCTTAAGAAGAAAATAAAAATAATGTAGCACAATGATAAGCAGCAAGGCAGCACTTTTCAACAGTACAAAGATCCCATTATCAGATTACATTTGTAACAAGCCTTATAGGAATAAATAAAAAGATTATCAAAAAGCAACCCGCTTTTTTTCATATACCTTATGTTCATAGAACAGAAAATGACAGCAAAATGGCAAAAGAAGAAGAAGAGACCCCAAAAACCCAAATGCTGAACTAAACGAAGAAACCACCAATCAGACCAAAAATCACCCTCATTTTGATACAATAATAATTAAAAAAAAAAAAAGAGGCAGAGAGCAAAAGGAAGGCAAACCCACACACACATACTTCCTTTAGTAACTTGTCAAATAGTATCATGTGTCTCAAACTTGATAAACTTGTTGTACCTAGTATTAGTAGTCTGTTTTGTAGCCAAGACAAGAAAATGGCAATAAAAGTCTGAAAAAAAAGAAATGAAAACTTTGCAGCTTAACTTAACCTAACAATTGTGAAGAGTAGGCCAGTGGAGTACCCAAGAAACAGAAAGGAAGGTAGCTGCTTGAAGTATTCTTCTTCTACTTTCTACCCTCAGTCAGTAAGCAAGTTGAGTAGAACCCATGTTAAGCACACAAACTTCAATGGATAGAGAAGAGAAGAACGTAAAAGAGACAAACCTGGATCTAAATGTGAATAAGAGACCTGCCTTAAGCCTTACTCCTTAGAGAGAAGAGAGGGAAGGAGTGAAGTTGGAGAGTGTCAGAAGTGTGTCAGTGTGTTTAATAATGACATAAACTTAAGATTTAATTCACCATATAATAATTAATTCAATTGAGGGTTGGTTTAGTAGTACCATATAATAATTAATTCAATTGAGGGCAGGTTTAGTAGTGTGATAAAATGCTACTAATATATAGTTTCAATTATAATTTAAAAATTAATTATATTTATAATTTATAATTTATAATTTTTATACAATTTATTTTTAAAAATTACAATTATAAAAGTTATTATAATATAAAAAAGGCCCATAGACACTAAAACGATGTAAAATTTATATTTAAATAGTGGTCTGTGTAATTTTTAAGAGATAATTTAATTTTTTCTATCTAATTCTTTTGTTAGAGTTTTTTTATTAAAAAACAGCAAGCTCCTAAGATTATATATATATATATATGGATAAAAAGACTTAATTAAGGATTTTAATAAGTTGAAGACAGGAATATAAACGGCTAAACCGGGGGGGCTTTGGATATGACCGGTTGCTCCGGTCTGGTTGGCATCTTTGCTTTATCTCTTTTTTGGATTTGGGTTTCTTTTTTGTTTTTATCTTTTTCTTTCTTTTCTGAGATTTGATTGTGATGATGGTTTGATATTGCCAATGCAACACTTGTAGAGTCCAAAATCTTGTTTGAAATAAAGGGTGTCCCCTTCATCCATGCCCTTGAATGATTAGAGGCAGTCAAGAATAATTGTAATAAAAGCATTATTTTTTTTATTTAGAAAAACAAAGAGAGAGAAGAAAATAATTGTTAAGATATCTATGCAATATTTCAGGGGTGATTGTTTTTTATTCACTTTGATTTTTATCAAAAAAAATAATTAAACTGAAATTTAAAAAAAAGTCGAAACTGGTTCAAACCGACCAGTTTCGGTTCGGTTTAGATTTTTGGACAAAAACCGGTTCAACCTGGTTTGGCTTGGTTTTTTTGGTTTGGCTTTCTGGTTTGGCTCAATTTTTTGATTTGACTCGGTTTTGGCTTTTTTTTTTCCGGTTTGGCTCGGTTTTTTCTAGTTTTTTTTGTTTGGGTTCGGTTCGGTTTGTTTTTTTTGTTTCAAGCTTATAAAACCGAAACCGAACTGAACCGGTCGGTTTTTTTAAAATTTTAATCTGTTTTTTTCACGGTTTGGTTTTTTTGCTTATTTTTTTTCTAGTTTTCTCGGTTTAATCGGTTTTTTGGTTTTTTTCCCACCCCTACTCCATTCCAATAAATCTTTATGGCAAAGCATTTGATGATGATTTTGCTTATGTTTTACTACTGTTTCTTTCAATGATTTTGGAAATCGAATACCCTTTCGGCATGATTGCTTAAAATATTTCCTTTTGACCCATCGGCCCAAAGCCGTGTGGGTCACAGACGAGGTTCGATCTAGTTGGAGTGCCAAACTTTACTAGACTAGACCTGATTGGATTGGAAGAGGAAAATAAAATAAAAAAAAGACCCCTTTTTTTCGGGCGAGGAAAAGCTCTCACGAATGGACAAAGACGTGGCATGCTGTCATTTGACACATTACAGTATCTTGATAAGCTTCAATTTTTTTTAATGAAATGATGTTACGGTTATAACGCGGGTGGTAAAACTCAACGGCACAGATATTCTTTATCTTTCTTCTTCCTCTTTTTATCAGTGTTTTCAGATTAAGCAGCTGTTTTAGTGTTCCATGACTGTTTTTTTTTTTTTTTGAAAATATATTAAAAAAATTATTTTTAATATTAGTATGTTAAAAAAATTAAATAATATAAAAAATTAAATAATTTTTTTTTAAAATTCTTAAAAAACATGTTATGAAACAACCTCATTGGAAAGATCTTGCTGAAAGAAATCCAACACCACGATGAAAGGTTGTTGCCGCATGTGTTGCCAAAAGTGCACCAGACATCTTCCACATGACCAATTTACTTTGCTTGTTTACCCTAGTCCATTATATTTGTTCCATTTTTAATCTTGGTGCCTCAACTTATAATTATTTTATAAAAACATATTCTTATTTTATTTTTTCAAACTGAGCGTTAACCGAGCAAAACATTATGACAACCTTATATCTAGGCAACCAAAACAAAACATTAAATCAATTCTTAAATAAAGTCAATTTGAAATGATCAAATTAAAAAAAAAGACTGGAAAAAAATTAATTCTTTTAAATAAATAAAACTAAATCTTATCTTGCCAAGCCGAGTGATGGAATATATATATAAAAAATTAATTATTTTAAATAAATAAAACTAAATCTTATCTTGCCAAGCCGAGTGATGGAACATTTCCCCGGCAGTGCAAGCCCCCATACACTAGCATAAAAAACAATCATCATGACCAATGACCAATCCCATAGAAAAACAACATTAAATGACCAAAATAAAAGACAAATAAATTAAGGAGCCAAAATATAAAAAATCTCACGGACTAAAAAAAAGAAAATCACTATGCAAGTCCGATTATCCTCACACTCACAGTAAGACATTGATGGGTCTTATTTCTTTTTTTAATTTTAGAATTCCCAGGAGAAGCCCATCGATTTTAGTAAAGGTAAGTCCAAGTTGGAGTAGGGATGCAAATGCAAGCCCAAATGACCTCAATAGACGGAGGAGGCAGGTGAACCGTGAACGGAGGATATGAAAGAAAGGTGGACTTAAGGTCTGATACAAGCCCAGTTGTCAGCAACAGCAGCCCAACCGAGTTTTTTCTTGGCTGACCGGTTTATACCGAGTCAATCTTCCTCTTAGTTTTTTTAAAACCGATTTAGAGCCTGTTTGGCTCTGCGGTTGAACCTGCGTTTGACCAAATTTCAATTTTTTTTTTTGCTAAAATTAAGTGCAGTTTATACTTTTTGGATCGTTTTGATGTGCTGATATCAAAAATGATTTTTAAAAAATGAAAAAACATCATTGGCATGTATTTCGGCACGAAAAGCTATTTGAAAAGCAACCACTACCACACTGCCAAACACGTTCTTAAACCTCGAGTAATCCTCAATCCTGATCACATATCACCGCTCAACTGAGTTGAATTTTAAAATATTAACCGGTAGGATGTGAATGGTGTCACTTGGTTTCCAAAAGAGTGACGAACATTTTATCATGGTTGGAAAATATCTGAGTTAATAATAATTGAGTCCATGCAGTATAATAAAACTAATATAATAGTCCTCGTTATTTCAAAAACTATTTGTTCAGTCCCTGTGCTTTAAAATCTGTTTATGATTTAATCCCTCCATCAATTACATATATATTTGTTTTTCCGATTAATTTGTTCTCTTTCGAGATATATATAGCTGAAATAAAACATAATTTTGGTGAATTGGCATTGATCAAGCAAGATCCTTGCTACATAATTCCGCTGCTTTCGTATATATATATATATATATTCAGATACAAGCCATATTTAAGTAATTTCTAGAGAGAGTGACAGTAAGAAAAACAAAATTTATCATTGGAACATACACACAAGAACAAATTAATACATCATTAATTCCCCCAAAATTCATCATGGACATATCCCATGCATGTCCCTCCCCTCCCGATCGGTCCATAGCTTATAAGAAATAAGCACAAACCATGTTTAAACGTACTAACTAATTACATGCATATGGCTGTAATATTATACCTTAAGCATTCTTCATCAATTGCACCACGTACGTACACAATCAAGGCTGCAACTTAGAGCATAAGACAAGGGGCAGATTGTTCACAAATCTGCTTGGAGCCGATGAATGCCTATAACCTTTTGGCAAGCAACCTTTCACATCACGATCACCGAAGAAAGGTCGCTTGCGATTCAAAAGAGGCTTCATTCTGACATGATCTTCACCTTGTGAATCTAAAGGCACTGCCATCATGGTGCTTGGAACGCTAGAGGGGGGCTTGGGGATGTCACGTCCAGCCATGGTGATCCCCAGAGAATTAGATGACAGCAGGAAATAGATGAACAAAATGTAAAACATGGTGGTAGTGCTAGTACTTCTCATTTATAGGGTTTTGAATTTTGATGCTTTGTTTGTGCCTTTGTTAGAGAGGTTAAACTAGAAGGGGGTTTTATGGGAGACCTAAGAGAAGAAGGGGAAAGGGGCCTTAAATAGGCTCGTGATCAGCTGCTGAAGAAAGCAGACATGGCACAGCTCATTGCTAGCATGGCCATGGCATTGCTTTTGAGAATGTGGTGGGAGTCGATGAATTAATTACTAAGGTGGGTGCAGCTCTTCTCTTTCACTGCCGGAAGAGGTGATGAATTAATTACTAAGGTGGGTGCAGCTCTTCTCTTTCACTGCCGGAAGAGGTGATGATACCCGTGAATTTATTTTTTTTCTCATTGCAATCTCTACCTTTTAATCTCCATATCTAACTTTGATATTTTCGTTGATCACATTCATTTGGGAAATTAACTATTGATCATGCAAGCAATAAATTTGACTGCTTCAACAATAGAAATCAATAGACACTATTTTTGCCCAACACATGTCTTGGATAACAATAAATCCTAACCTTCCTTGGATAAAAGATTAATGGGGTTTGCACCATTCTCATCATCTTCCAAACGCACCCTAAGACTCTCGATGAACCTCCAGCAATAGTCATTAAGGAAAACATGCAGTACTTAATGACAATCTTAGGGTATTTGATATGGATTAATGTATGCATGTGTCCATGCATCTTAAGAATAGTGCAATACACACGTATTTTACTGTTTTATACTTTGATTAAAGGCTCGGAACAATAACTTCATAAACACAGGTAATAATTTAATTAGAAACCCTGATAATATTTTAACATAAACTAATAAGTGAAATATTTTTTATTTAAAAACTTGTCAATGTTTATTTTTTATATATATTTTTAATGTTTTGAATTTTAGTTTATTATAAGTTTAATAATAAACTAGTTTTATCGAAAGTATCTTGATTATTATATAAAAAATTAAAAAAAGTTCTTCCAAAATGGATTAATGTACAAAACACACCAATATTGATGGCATTAATCGATTATAAAGCTTTCAGTAGTAGATACAACAACATGATTTATTCAAGAAATGGGTCATCAACTTTGCTGGTGGTGCTTTCAAGACGTGATCAGCATTGATTCCAAGCCACGTGATTCTCACTATTGCTTCTCCAAAGTCATCTTTATTTCATGAATTTTGTCAAATTACAATTAGCAGTAACATTTTATTTACCACGTCCAAATTAGAAGAGTGATTTATAACAGTTAATTAAGCTCCTCTTTTGTGGTTAATTGCATCATTTAAAATCTCTGTTTGACTCTACTCATGGCCATTAAAATGCCAAAACTGGAGATAAACTTGATTTACCTTGAGAGTAAATTAAATTTAAAAATAAAACTAATTTTTTGGGCCCCTGCAGATCCAGGACACGGCGGATTCTACATGAGTGGTGTACAATCAGATGTCAACCTTAGATCCACTTCCCTTTGGGATCCAGGTGGGGCCTTCTGATTGGACCACTGAATTAGGTTCAAACAATAAAAACTGGGTCGTTTGAATCAAATTTGAAGGCGGCAAGGAAGATGGGGGGGTTTCAACGTCGACCTTCTGTAATTGATTGTGTAATTAGCATTGAAAATATGAAGAAGTGTGGCTGTTTAGGATTGTGGTTATAATTATTTTTTAAAGTATTTTTTGTGCTGAAATGTATTAAAATAATATTTTTTTATTTAAAAAAAATTATTTTTGAGATCAGTGTATTAAAACAATTCAAAATATATAAAAAAAATTAATTTTTTTTAAAAAATTAATTTTTATAAAACACGATTTACACTTTATTTTCAAATGGTTAATTTTATGTGCTGGTAGCTGTTATTAACTACCGACATTAATAGTAACTTGTTATAACTTAACATGAATATGTAAAAAAAAAAACCTCTTACATTAAATAATAATCTCAACGAATAACGACTTGTTTATTTAGATATTGTAAAATAATGATTCATTGTTTTTCTATGTAAAATAATAATTCATTGCTTTTTTTTAATTATTATTATTATTACATTACATTACATTATATTAAACATGTCTAATTGTGATTTTTTTTTTGTTAAAATCAGAAGATTTGTTTCAAGTTTTGTTTAGCCTTCAAGATTAATACCAAGCCGATGATTTAATTAGTGTGTGTGTGTGTCTATATATATATATATATATATATATATATATATATATATATATATACCTCAAGAATTTATGGCCAAACTTATTTATCATGGGACTTGTGAAATCATTCAATATCCAATGCTTGTAGTAGTTGTTCGTAGTTAAAGTGATATGCTTCACCAAACATTAAAGTTAGCAAGTAAGAGCTTGCTGCTGTTGGGTGAAGTGGGAGCAGGAAAGCTCATAATTGAAAAGGTTCAGATTTGTACACTTCTTCACGACTCTTATTTATTAACTCTATTGTATATAATATATAAGCAGTCTTTTTTTTTTTTAATTTTATAGTGTATAATCTGCTGAATTAATTCTGTTATATAGCAATTAATATTGTTCTTTTAAGGGAATTTAATTAACGCGCTAAGAGTTACAAGTAGGCTAGCATATGACGAATTCATCAAGAATGCTAAGAAAATATTCTTACTAGTGCTAATTCAAGTTGAATTTATTGAACCAAATTTAAACAGATGGTACATGATTTAGAGGGTTTTGGCAGTTTTTTTTTATTATTAACGTGAGTGTCCGGGCCAATTTGTGCGTACCTCGACTAATCTCACGGGCCTTAAAGTTAACGACTATGTAAGCCTCCAATAGCCATCATATTAGCAACCACAGGGCTCGAACCTGAGACCACAGGAAGAGCAGTCTTAATTAATCGTTTAAGAAATAGCTAGTTTTATAGATAATTATTAGATGATTTCCTAAGCTACATGTTGGATCAAAAAATTTTAAGACAAAAAAATATCTAGATATTGTTAATGATTTTTTTAGCATAAAATTTTTTAAACTATGTGGGGATTTATTTGACGCAACCTGGATAACGTGATAGATTCAAAGATAACCCAAATTACCGATAAAAATATAGTTTGACTATACAAAAGTAAATCAAGTTGATATATTTTTTAAAATATTAAAATGATAACATATTAGATCAACTCGGATTAACTCGAGTTAATCTGCCAAATTCTTTATCCAAGTCTTGAGACTCTAATAACCTTATAAAAAACAAATAATAAAAAGAAAGATATTAAACTCAATTCTCAACCAACCCAATATTGAAGGATAAAATTAAAAATAAAATTCAACTAAAAAAATAAGCCATGTTAATTCAGGCTAACCTGTCAAATCTGGATCATAAGACCGAGATAACCTCATGTCAAGCAAATCAAAACAAATTATAAAATTTAATTTTCAATCAAACCAATGTTAAAGGATGAAATTAAGAAGAAAGTCAATTAAAAAAAAGACATAAAAACCCACTCGAATCAATTCGAGTCAACCGACCAAACCTGTGACTCAGGTCATGGGGTTGGAATAACCTCAAAAAATGCAAAATGAAATTAATTATAAGGCTTCATTCCCAATTAACTCAATATTGAGGATGAAATTGAAAAAAAAATAAACTAAAAAATAACAAAAAAATGACCTGAGTCAACTCGGGTTAGGAAGTCGAGATAAACTTTATAGAAAGAAAATTAAAATAAATTATAAAGTTCAATTCACAATCAACCCAATATTAAATGATGAAATTGAAAATAAAATATTAAATTAAAAAAGAATAAAAAAATCTAAGTCAATTTGGCTAACTCGCAAAAACTCACAAGCCAGATTATCATAAAACGATAATAACCCCATAAAAAAATCAAAACAAATTATGAAGTCCAGTACCTACCTAGTAAAGTTAATGTTAGAGGATATAATTAAAAAAACTAATTTAAAAATTTAAAAAAAGTTTTCAAAATCTTTTAAGGTCAAAGTGAAAAACACTATCACAAGTGATATACACTTTTAGTATATATTAATAATTAATTAATAATCACATTTGCATTCTTGTTGGTTCTAGTTTTTTTGGCCTCTTGTTAATACATGTGTTTGGTATCATGTGCGGGCATTTATAATGTCATTTCTCAATAATTAACAAGATATATAGGGAAGTTACATAGGGTATAAGTTTTTCACAATAGACTAATGAAAAATATCTTATTACCCCTTAGGGTTTTTATTAATGATAAAATGATAATTTTATTATAATTTAATTGAGAAAGAAATTAAAAAAATATATTTATTTTTAAATAATATTTTTGATATATTCATCCCTGCATAATGTTTTTTATGACAAGTTTATTCAATCAATTTCATTTATATTTATATTTATATTATATTTTACTGATTAAATAAACACTGGTTATAGGAATAGTAATCACTAAAAATATATAATTTTGGTTAAAAAAAAAGGCAATTGTGAAATTAGTTGCAACATCAAGGGCTGATATGCGAAATTGGATTGACATAAATGCAAGATAGAGAACATTTCAGTTGTTTCAGTTTCTATAGAAGCACAGCACACAAGTAAGCCTTTTTGTATCTAAATTTGGAGATGGAGCTGGCAGTGCGCACTTTATCATTTGCCTCCTTCTCCAAGAGTAAGTAATTCAAACAAACGAACTCCTTCCCAATATTTAATATTCAACTCTAATGGCTCTACTTGTTGGTTGTTGTTATAAGTTTATGCTGCCATCATGACATGCTCTTTGGCTTTTCAGTGTAATTTTTTGAAGGTAGTTGACAAGTAGTGTCTTACAGTTACGAGAAAATGAAATAAACCCATTAAAGATATGGCCATGGAGGCTTTTATTTGGTGGTTGTTTCTTCTCATACATGTACATCATCATTTAGGTAGACGAGGGGGGTTTTCCCTTTGTATTTGGTTGAATCATTTGAGCCATTTATGTTAAACTTTATGGAGGAAGGTCTCTGCTATAATGGTTTCTAAATTGAGATAAGGATCATTACTTGTCTTTGATGTTTGAAGCTGATTAGAATAGTTATGGCTATCATAAAGAACCTCCAGAAGGGGGACACTGGAGTTAATATTGAGTGCTTGGAGAGGTTTCTATAACTTTGATGGGTAGAATGATGGTATTTGTTTTCTTGGTTCTGTCTAGTAATACAGAACATGAATTCTTGGTTAAGTATTAGGTGCCTTGAAATCCAGAACAAGAAATGCTTCTTAGATTGCTGAAAGTTGTTGTTGATCCAAGATAAGTGATTCAATGGGGTTTCTAGTCCCATTTTCTGGAGTCTAATGGCTACATGAATAATTAGGTGATTCTTTTAGGACTGTGCCTATGGGTTGTTGCTAGTGGAGGTTTGCGCTTTGATGAGGTTTATTATCATTATCATCTAGGGGTTGGAAGGGAAAGGACCTTTGGTGGCCTGAATTGATGCTTCAATTATTAAATCAAATAAATTCAGACAAGTGGCAATAAAGATTTTATTCTAGCTGTGGCTTTAGACCTTTTGTTTTTCATTTATGTTTTATACCAACATTGTAATGAACTCCTCCTTCTTTTTCAGCTAAAATATTGTCTGCAAGGCTTAATTTATAATTAATTTCCCAAATCTAACTGATTCCATGTATCAACAGCACCCTATCTGTATTAGTTCTAGAAAGTAAATAGGATTCACTACGGTTTTTCTGGATTTCTGCTGCAGTGATAACTTTATGGAGTGATTTACTGTTTTTATTCTTCCTGAACGACAAAGATCTCTTAGAAGTTAGTGCTGGAAGAAATCAATTACAAGTATTGTTCTTGGGTCATCTGCTACATTTGTTTTTTAGGCCTATACTGGAATTTTGTACAAGCATGATCTGTTATGTGCTTCAACCAATCTGTGACCAATATTTTGATTTATTTCCTAGCAAATTTCTCACAAACATTATGAGTTTTGAGGTAATGAATATGCTCTTTTTTTCTTAAGTTTGAGCTAGCAATGGATGCGATTTATGGGTAGCATACAACGTGAACTTTGCTGGTTAGGATTAATGGTTATGTGAGAACGAAGATAATGAATCTTTATGAGAAATAGATGCCACCTCACCTTTAGTTTTGAGTTGCAACCATTGGAAAATGGCGTCGCTCCATGTCTATACATGAGCCAGCCAATACCTATGGATGTCGGTTTTCTACCAAATGCAAATCAAGAGAAAACTTTATGTAACTTTGGAGGTTATAGCACTTCGATCGTGGATTTGTGTGCTGATCTCTCTCGTTGATAAACATATTTCCGATTGCAAGGAGATCAGAGAATAGCATCCTTAGTCTTTGGAGTATAAAGATTATTTTTAAGATTTTAAGTGCATAATTTTAACAAAAGAAATGTTCTAGCTAGAAATCTAAGAGATTCATTTCTGTCAAAGAATGGTGGTCTTGCCACTATGGTTACTGTTTTTTTCCTACACTGCCTTGGCCTTCTTCTATAGTAATTAAAAGGTTCAAATTCAATATTGGGTTACCTTCCAGCTTACTGCTTTAGAAACTAGAGCAATTAAAGTCAACTCCTCCATAAATACTGGAAATGATTGAACAATATCTCCACAACATGATATTAACTTAAATTCCTCACTTTGTAATGCCATTTCCACATCATTCTTGGTTAAGCGTAGCTGCTTGCGAGTACATTTAATTTCAAAGCTTCAGAAGACAGAAATAATTTTGTAGATAAGAAATGATGGTGCTTAAAGACACCAGAATAAAACCTAAACATCAGAATTTCAGAATCCTTAGAATGATACCTTTAAATTAGTTTCCATCTGATGATTGAAATCTAGTCTACAGAGGGTCGAAAAAAACAAAAAAGAATACCTAACAGACAATGATGGGATTATTTCAATGCCTTTACAATCCAAAAATCTGGCTTGCATCGTTTTAGATCTTGCCTATTGCACTACAGAGGCATGGCTGAAGGTTTTGTGTGGTTTTTGGTGGTGTTGGTGCTGAGGCAACACTCTTGCCGCGTTCAGACCGGCCCGCTGTTCTCGGCAAACTTGAGGCTTTGCTGGTGCATGCCCTTCTGCTTCTCCTCCTCATTCCACTCTGATGCATAATAGGATTTTTCAGTCGATTTCACTACGTCTTTTGATGCCGGAAAGAACATGCCACCCCATTGTGGGAAGTAAACCAAAGTCACAGGAAGAGTGCAACTACAAATCATATCACCCATCCAGGATAGACCTGCTGCTGTGGACAATCTTCAGCTTGAAAAGAATATTAGTTGTGTCAACCCAGAACCAAAATTTCCAGCTGCATCGGTTAGACCTGGTATAATGCCCAATGATCGTCGAGAAATTAAGGGAATGATACCGAATGCTGCTCCACAAGCAGCTTAAGCTCCAATGGAGAAGAGAATCACTGTCACGATAGCCATGGAAAGTGAATTAGCACGACCAAGCCAAATACAGAAAACTCCGCCGAGTGTTTGTAAGATCAAGAGAGCCCGAAATCTACCTCTCATACCAAAGTATCTTGCTGCTACGTCAGAAACAATTCGACCAAAGGGACGAGCTAGAAGGTTAGCCACACCAAAGGTAGCAGCAATAACACCAGCTGTGTGAAGCTTTAGATCGAACCTGTAAACAAAAATCTTGATTAGTTCACATATCATATGATCAGAGTACAGCCTACAGGGTAAGCTAAAGACGCATATGCGTGATAATTAGTTCAAAAACGTACATAGATGGTGGCGTTACACCGCGGGCCGCATATTTTTTTATAATGTAAAAAAAATGCACAGGTGATACTGTCTTTTAAAAGAAGAAAGAAAGATTTGGGATCTGATTTATTGCCTTGATTAGGTTTGATAAGTTTGATTAATTTAATAATATGATTAATAATAAGATATTAATAGTAAATAAAGCAATAATTAACCATAAAAAAATAAAATATCAATTTCATTATCAGTAGAAAATAAAATAACAGCTCATTTGAAACTCACCATTGTTTTACCGTGGACACCGCTAAATTCAACCTAGTCTTTGAGCTTTAGTCTTTGAGCTTTAATATTCAATTTAACCAAAGAATATTATGAATAATTTAAGCTTGATAAAAACTTTTCATAAACCTTAAACTAAATATTTTAGAAGCATTGTTGCCTGCACAGTAACCAACCTGTGGGATTTATTTAATTGTGGAAAATTGCAAGTCAACCAAGTCCCAAATAAAAATTAAATCAAGTCCTCCCATCACCCTCTTCAATTCCAGATCACAAGTTAAGGTTTTGTCATCTTTTTATTCACTTATTAAACTGCTCGTTATAATATGTGGCTTGCACTTAGCCATGGTCAAAGGAAGGATCTTTCTTAAATACCACAAGTGCAATTCTCTCCCCTCCTCGTCGTTCCCTTTTGCCAGTTTAATGGAGATAGAAGAAAAATATCCTGTAACCTTGCATTACCCTTTCAAAAGCTCTCAAGAGTTCTTTATTTTCATGGTGCCAACCAGCTGGGACAAGACGACTCTCTTGATTTTAGGGTCTGGGTTTCGCTGGAGCTGAAGGTACCTTGAAAACATCTGTGCAATATTTTAAAGCTTGGAAATTATGAAATGGTGAGTCTTTGTTCACATCTTATAATAGCCCTTGTGTTTTAATGTAAATCCATACAAGAGCTCCATTATAAGACCTTGTGTCGATCAAGTTGCTTAGTAGAATTTTAGTTATTTATTCGAGTAAATTCCATAGTTCAATTCAAAATTAATTGGAAAAGGAGTACAAGTAGTCATGGAGATCATGATTTCAGTACTTTCCGATCGATCCAAAGGCTAGATTTTAGATGGATGCAGGTACCATCAGTACCAGAGAAACCGAGCTTAGGAGTTCAATTTTGTTTTCGGAATAGTGGATCGTTGCTCAGGAGGTAGGAGTCACAATTATTTATTATACGTTTTCTAATTAGTTGTTTGTTTTGCAATCTTCCATATTATTATGCCCCGTCTGAGATTTGCTCCAGATTGAATTTTATATTGAATTATGTGAGAATTAATCAAACCCGGCACGGGTTTACTCGTGAATATCAAATAAATTTTTATTCAAAACATCTGTTGTTTTATATTATTTTTTTTTAAAAAAAAACTTTTAACAATGCTGGTTTAAATTGACTCAATTAAAATATAACCTAAGCTTGAATGGTGTCATGGACCTAACCAAGTTTCATAACTATGTTTTTTTGGAACTTCAAGACGCCTTCTCACCGCTATTTGTATTAAATTACTATATCCAGGGAACAAGTGCTTCAAAGGGCTGCAGTAAATACATTTAGGAGCTAAGAAAGAAGCTGGCAACTATAGAAGAACAGCCCTAAGCCCAAAAATCTTGCTTTACCATGGCCTCATTTTCAAAGTCATCAAAGGTTAGTGAATCTCCCAAGCATACATAGAAGCTAATATCCATGCAGACATAATGCCTGCTAAGGGTGTAGAATTAGGCTATGAGATTTATTATACAAGCCTCCAAGTTTCATGTCAGAGTGCTTGCAGAAGGATTTTTGTGGTACAGTTGAATTCAGGCTTTGTAAGTAGTTTCTGAGGTTCTTTTTCTTCTTGTTTTTCCTGGGCTTTGTATCCCGTCCATAACAATAAAAAAGAAAGGTTGAAACTTGAAAATGGGCACACCTTCAACAAGGAAGCTTGAAGCGACCAGTTCTGCACTTAATCTTATGGTTGTTTTCTTTATCATCATTTATGGTAAACAAGAACAAAGAACTGTAAACATATCTACTTTAAGTGCATCCCGAGTCTCAGACTGCTAAACAACATACATATCTACTTTCAGTGTATCCTGAGCACTGTCTAGACACAAGCTACCAGTTAACGATGCCCCAATCCCACAAGGATAGGAATGGGAACGATCTTGGACAGGTAAAAACCTTAGTCATGCACTACCAATGACCTGGAGCTTAAGCTTTTGAGTCAAGGGAGGATAAGACCCATTACATTAAGTTATGCTGCCCAAGGGGCTACTTGGGACGTGGAACCTCATTCCTTAATTTTCATAGCTTGATAAGCCACTACAAAAAAAAGGTGAAACCATATTCAATGGTTTAAATTTTGTAGCCCATCATAATGGCATCCTAATCACTGACAATAAGACATTGATCCATATAAACCAACCCCACAACAGTAAAACAATTTAGGAATCAGGTGATGCAATCACATCTTATGGCCTTATCTATCCAACATTGAAGAACTCCTAACAATACAACTCGACATTATCTGCAGAGGATAGCCTATGTACACAGTGCATTGCAAAGAAACATCAGGTGCATTCAGTATGGACTGATAGATCAGATTATCTCAAAGTATTCTTTCAAACAGTGGGCAAGCTATTTCCACATATTTAGATAATTCTATCAATTAAAGAAACTTATTATAAATATAATCATGTGGGTTTCAACTTTCAACTCATTCTATTCATAAAACCTAACGGGTGAGTGATGAGGAACACTTGGTTGCCAGATAACCTTCTAGTGGTAAAACAAAGCTAGACTGCATGAACATGACCCTGTTCGCAAGACAGCCATTTGTATCATTACAGAGCACATTTGAAAACCAAAATGCACATATCCAAGGGATAAAGCAGATCTTCAAGTTTCATAGTACAAATAAGCTCCATTCCACCATATTAGTGTTCATAAGAATATGAATGTATACTTTACAAGTAAAGCAAATCTAACCTCATGGCACAAGAGACAATTCAAGTGGAGAGAACTTCAAGGTTCAATAGAACAAACCTAATTCCATCAGCTGCTGTGATGCGAGGCAATAAATATTCTCGTTTTGGCTAATCTCATATTGGAGTCTATTGCAGCCAATTCCATCACAACAAGGGCAAAGAAACAAAATCTAGCAAAGGTTTATTATATACGCATACTAAGTGCTGGTACTTCCCCTCCTTTGAACAGGTTTGTATAGCACAACAGTGACAAATTTTGAATGGAAGCGATGAGTGAACCCTAGAGCCACCACAGATCGTGGGGCCTCCCGGTTCTCAATGTAAAGATGGTTGAGAATCACATTCTGTGGCAGTGGAAGGGTTTCAGAAGTGTCTGCACTTACTGGGTAGCTAAGCAAGGAGTGTTGCAGGTGTTGAGGTACTGAAGGTGGGTCCCGTACCTCATCTTCATTCCCAGGGTAGACATTGTTGTAACTTGAATCAGGTGATCTAGGAACTTCAAATCCCACAACAGTTGCTTCTCCCTGCAACACAATTAAATTATTAAAGTTTTCTACTTACATGACCTTGAAGTCCCGATATAATATCAAACCCCAAAGCACCATGTTTTCTACTTACATGATCTTCGCTATATTGGTTGCTCATGTTGAAAATGGCAAAGCAGAGAGTTAACAACACAAACTCATCAAGTTTGCAATGCTCCCAATCCTGAAAACACAACAATTCCCACATAAGCATCCAAAAAACTGTAATGGCAGCATAAAAAAAGTTAACTGTTTCTCCCTGGTGAGTTTTACAGAAGTAAAGCCTTACTTTACGTCAACAATCAGAAAATCACCAAGCACAAACTCATTTCTATTCTTTCTCAGGATTCATGCTTGGCTGGGGGTCTTAGTAACGGCCTTCCCCCTAACCTCTTGACCTAATACTCTTTGATCCACTTAAAAACTTTCCCACAAAAAAAACTCTCAGCATTCCAAAGAGAAGTCCAAACACATTCTTCTGTTCTTTAACACAGATGCCAATATACATACAACTATGAAACTACCCTCTATTAACGTTGTGCACCAAAATACGATCCAAAAAAGAAACATAGCTTTGACACAACCCACAACCCATTTTCTTGAAAACTGCACAAAACAAAATAGCCCATAATTTTCTGTCAATTCAATCAACAGAGTCCGCTTTCTAACCCTTTTGAACAAATGTAATTTCATCCTTTTCACATGCCATAAAAGATTGAGCTAACACTAAATATACCCGAAAAAAAATGAAACATTGTTTCCCTAAAAATCTCATATCAAGAATTACAGGAAAAAATCTCAATTGAGCACAATCCTTGAACACAAATAAATCTTGATTTTGTTAACAAAGAAAGAAAGAAAACAAGCTACCTTGATAAAGCTGATGAAGAGAATTAATCTTGGATCTGATAGTTGAAGGAAATTGAAACCAAAGAAGCAGAAGTCAGTAGATGACAGTCGCCGGAGTTGTCGTCGGCCTTCAATTTTTTTACTACAAATTTAGAAAGTAGATGAACCCTAAGGTCATCGAGATGACAAGGTAACGTTGTTCTTGCTACTGCTGCTGTTGTGTAGGTAGACAGGCTGAAATTGGAAAGGACGGAATGCCCCCATCTGAACAAAATTATTTGTCTGGGTAAAATTGTAATATCACGCTTGTCCGGACCATTTTAATTAATTAAATTAATAATATGGTTTTCAATTTTTTTTCCAAATTTTTTTAAACATAATCACAAAACTTGAATGTAAATGTGTTTATTTTTAGAAACGCCCCTGAAGCCCATGGGCTCTGAACATGAGCCCTAAGCTCAAGCGTCAGGCACGCACTTGACACTTGTTGGCTCATGTATTGGGCTTGAATCCCAAACATTATACCTAGATTCATTCTCAATTTCAGGCTACACGTTTGAGCCTGTTGCACATTCTAGTATATTTTGAACCTTGTTTTATAGTTTAAATTTAATACCTAGTCCTTTGGTTTTTTATGTACATCTCTAGGTGTACAAGAGTCTTCTATGATCCACCATATTTTCATTTCATTAATATATATCTGTACAATATATTCGTCCAATATTCATGTTTATGTTAATGGTATTTGTTCTTTATTAAGGTTTATGTAAGAGATATTTATTATTCATTAATACTATAAGGGTGAAATAACTATTCACCCCTCTCCTTCAAGTAAAAGATAAAGTTCATGAGGTATAAATATTCAATGAATCACCCAGGTGAGAGGTTCGCAATTTCTATTTTCAACACACACATACTATTTCTTTACATAACATTTATTTCAAACCAAAACAAGAAAAAACAACATTGTTCTTAAAAACATCTTTCATTTTCAATTACTAATTTATTTTTATATTATTCCATTTTTTTTAAATGAAATGTCTTAATCTAAACTAACATATAATTATATGTATAACTCCTTCCTCTCTTTATGTTTTTATGATTCGAAAAAATACATGAAAAAGTGATTTTATTATCACTATTTGACAGTTAATGGTTGTGAGGGAGTTGAGACCTTTTTACAGTGTCGTTGATGATGTTAGTTCTTTTAAATAGGTTGTGAGGAAGGGATAAATTTAGAATGGTTGGTTAAGATCTTGTAAAATAGATTCTAGTTGACCATGTCAGCATCATTAAATATAAAGGGTGTAATTATAATTAAAAGAAATGTATAAAGTTATATTATGAGAAAAAAAACATATTAGAATAGCCTTTAAATATAAAATAAGAAGTTGTTTATACAAAAAATAAATATCCTCATATCAATTGTTAAAAAAAAAAAAACAATGATTGTTCCTAATAAAACAAGGAAATGAAGTTGAAATCAATCGACTATAGTTCAATTGACTGTATTAGAAAAGTCTTGATAGATCAAAATAAGTAATCGACTAGATGACTAAGAGTTTAGATTGGCCAAGAAAAAGTGATGGACCATAAGAGTTAGAACATGTGTAAAGAAGCACAAAGCTTAATTATATTCGGGGTGAGATTCCTCAATTAAATAATGATAAGAAGTCACAAGATTCGCAACAAACTTGGTTTTTTGAGATTTTGATGGTTTTTTCAAAATTGGAGACCAAAGAGCTTGTTTTTTACTTTTGAATCTTGAGAGAAACATAACTAATATTTGATAAGAACCCACTAAGAAGGCTTAAAGTTTAAACACTTGAAAAAGATTAGTGGTTTTGCGAAATGAGTATCTTAGTCAAGGCTGACTGAGTTGACCAATTTCAAGGCTTCGCTAGAGAAACTCCGATGTAACGTCATAGGAGACCACCTGAATGTTGTAGAGGAGAAACATATCTTTCGATTGGATCTATTATTGCTCAAATTGGGGGCATGTAGCTCTACATTCATTTGTTTGAAGGTGCCAGCTCGATTAGCCGATAATCTAAAGATACAGTGATGGTTGATCGGGGAAAAGATGGGATGTAAATATTTGATGGGGAGTAGCTGATATTTGTAGAGGGGGTGTTTCTAAGTTGAATCGTGATCGTTACAGCTCTAGTAGAGGTTGGAGACGTGACATTCATTCGCTTGAAAGTACCTATTTAATTAGCCAAAACTACCAATGAAGATGCTATATAATGGTCGAATGATGCATCGTTTAGGTTAAACCCTATAAATTAGGTTTTTTAATTTGGAATTTGACAGATTTTACTTTAGTCTCTATTCTTCCAATTGCTTTTAATTAATTGCACACATAATTGTCTCCAAAACTTTTAATTTCATACAGCTCCACTCCTACCAAACTCAATTGTCAGACCCAAAGTTGACCGTCTGTTTCATTTTACTCCTTAGTTATTAAAGTGTACATTTTGACCCTCAATTTCTTTAATTTGGCAAATGATTTGATCAATTTCAACCCCTGCATTCAAGCATCCTTTTCAGTTTGGTTCTCAATTTTGAATTTTTTCAATCAAGTCCCTAATTGCTCATTAAACTTTAATATTTATATAATGAAACCCTTATTTTGACCAAATTAACATTTTAAAACTACAATTCGACCCTTAAATTTTAATTTCTTTCAATTAAGGCCTAAATTGACTTTAAAAATCAATTTTTCTTGCAATTAAGTCCTCAAATAAAATTAATTAAGCCCTAAAAAATTCTCATTGAGTCCTTACCTATTAAAATTTGTATTTTTTTACCCCAAATAAAAATATTTTCACTAATGGGCCCTTTTGTCAATCAAAATTGGGCTGAAAATTTTGTCAATCTTATACATTTTAGTCCTTTAACTTTTTCACATGTCATTTTGGTCATTCACTACCAATTTGGGCAATCTTCTAGGTTTTATCCTTGAATGTGAGTGATCTACACTTTTAATTTGGCTTTATATGTACTCATCAACACATTAACAATGTTTCTTAAAACAAATTTCTAACAAGGTGTACCTCCTCTCATAGGTTATATATCATAAGGTTTTCGAGTTTCCACATTCATGCCTTTTCTAATTTAGATTAGTCAGGCTTTTAGATGATCTAAAGTCAACAAAAGTATGTTGTGTTCTTGACAGAAATTTAGTTTCCTGAAAAATCTTTCAAGCAACGAGCTGTGTACAGATCATCAACGGAATAGAAGACTCTTAACGATACATAAGCTATAATGAATTGATTACAATCCTTATAGTTTGAGTTTTTTTTTTTTTTGTAGAAAATGAAGCACATTGTGATCTATAAGAGGTGACTTAAGTATTCAATTTATCTCAACTCCAAACCAAGTTATTGATATTAATTATAACAAAGCCTTTCTTTGTGGTGTAATGAGTCCAACAAGATACTAACAAGGCATAAACATTAGCTACGAGTATCAGTATCAATAGTATTGGTGAGAGTCTGTTTGGAAGTCGTATCTTATAAGTATATTTCTTTGTATTCTATTAGCTAATATTTGCTAACTTTATACGAGTTAATAAGGTTTTGAATTTAGGAGAGAAGTCTCAACACAGTTAAATTATGTTAGTTTAATTATTAGCTACATTTGACCGACAAAATCTTCCATCTGTATGGATTGTCCCTCCTTCAATCTGGTAGCCATAAAAATTTGTCTGGAGACATGATAGAAGAAAACTTATGTTTAGTTAGAATGTCTAAAAACATTATTTGTCATTCATGACCATAAAAATGTTACCTAAATGTGCAAATATGAGAGGATTTGTGGAATATAATTTCTTTTCTTTTTTTATTGTTGCTATTAAGGATATAGTAATATACTCTGTATTAATTTGATTATGTACTCTAATTTATTGATACTGTAAACAATATTCTCTTTTATTTGCTGCCCAAGAAGGGAAAAAAAAAAGAAAAAAAGAAAGAAGAGAAGATCCCACGTATGCATGAGATCCAAGCTGACCTTTAAGTTGCATGTTTGCCACGTGAAACCCTATGGTGATGTCAAATCGGACCAGCATGGGACATCCTTGATAATGGACCACCAATAATTCCTTTTAAGAAACTTTTTCGAATAATTACTTAAGTACCTGTGATTGTGGATTCTATTTTATAATCGGCTGCTTTCAGTATTCAACTCTTGGGTGCTTTGGTTTGTCACAGATGTAAGGGGAAGAAGAAGACACGTAATGCCTCTAAGAACATTTGCGCAGAATATCAAACAAAATATCCCTAGGAAAAGATTTCTTCTGGTGTTTTTTTAGACAGGATTAATAAATAATGAAGGGTGGCCTAAGAAAAGACTTAGGCACCGTTTTTTACTAAAAAATTAATATTTTTTTATGTGTTTTGAATCGTTTTGATGTGTTGATTTTAAAAATAATTTTTAAAAAATATAAAAATATCATTTTAATACATTTCGGTATAAAAAATACTTTAAAAAACAACCGTAAACACACTAATAAACAATGTTTATATATATATTTTGGCGTTTACCATGTTTATGCATTTTCAGGATTCAAAAGCTTTAGCCTTTTCTTTTTTTTTTGTAATATACAGTAAAAAGAAAACGTAGCATAAGGTAGCAGGTAGCCCCTTGAGAAGTAGTACTACGAGCTATGGGCAACACGAACTTTCTTAGGATAAAATTATAATGATAAAGAAAACCGATATTTCCTGATAATTAAACAAATTGACATCATACATAAGAAGAAGTAGTTCATGATAAAGAACAAAGCAATCTGAGTCTTGGACCTTCAAAAATACAGCAGAACTAATTCCAAGATCTTGAGAAAACTACATATGTAAATAGTGAAACAAAAATTTTACATTAATTGTTAAAATGAATTAACATCCAATAATTTTGTCAAACTTTCCACAAGGAAAAACATCAGTTAATATTTTTTAAGGTGAAAGACAATTTGAAAGACACAAGCACTCCTGTCTGCAAAAGAGTTGGACTCCATGTCAAGGCCAAGGGTCCAAGTTGCAAGATAGATATAGATGGTCAACCAGCAAGATTGATGGGAACTGATTTAATGCCAAGGCCAACACAAACATGGCAGCGAGGATGTGGCATGTTCCCACCATGGAATTGGCATACCGAAGTTGTCAAAGCATTTAACAATTTCCAAGGATCTACAGACAAAAACCACTTGGAGGAATGTCCATAAGATAATCAAGAGTATTTTGAACCGTCTCTAGTAAAGACAAAAGATTGTGGGATGGAGAACACTCTCGAACTCCAGTAAAGCTATTTTAGCTGATATAATGAAAACCCCATAAAGAACAAAATCCGATAAAACTACCTTTCTTTTTATCTCTCTCTCCTTCTTATCCTTACCAATGTTATCAGCTTCTGCTTGAATGCTCTATTTCCTGTCTTATCAGACTCCAAAGTTGGAAAATGGCTATCATCAACATACATGATTGCTGCTTTGCCTTTGTGTACAAATGAGAATTGAAAACCACTCAAAACATTATTATTCTTTGAAACAAATCAATGATCTTAATTAAGAAGGATCTAAAATCAAACACCCAGAGAAAGGAAACAACTATAAGGGTTTGAGTAAATTCACCTTTAACTCCAATATTTTCTAAGCTCATGCATCATCGTCGAGGCTAAGGGTATCCTTGCTTGCTTACAGACAAAGACCTATCACATCTGGAACAAAATAATCTGCAAACTGCAAGGAAAAGAATTATATATAATTCCAAAGTGGGAAATCCACCATAAAATAGAAAAGGAACCACTACTAAATATGCTCACCTGACAGTAACATAAAGGAAAATAGAAAGAGTAGAAAGGGAAAATAATGAATCACCTTTGGCTCTGTCGTTGGTCACCTAGCAGGTTCATAGTGTCACCACTCTGCAAGTCCTTTTGCGTACGTTGTATATATAGTCGTTTATTGCCGATGCAGCATCATCAAGATTCTCACTTCCAAAGAACTTTGGCAGATGATCAGAAAGAAAGAAAGATATCTTTTTTATATAAAAAAAATTTCTAACATATATCATCGGCCATGCATTTGCATGTGAATCTTGGTGATGCAGCACCCGCAAACAACGACTGTCAATATATTTCCATGCACAAAAACTCCTATTAGAGAGTTTAGGCTTCAACTCCATAACCATTATTTATCTTTCAAAACTCTGATTCAGCTGAAGCTAAGGAGAAACAAATACTAATATATGTATATCAAACCAATCCATGTCAAGAAAAATAATTATTTATGAAAAAAGAAAATATTGCACAACACATACGCATTGCAGACCAACAAGCCCACGAGCACGAGCTGATGTGGCCTTTTACCACTGGTTAAGACCAAAAGTGGATACGTGAAGGGGATTGCCCGAGAAAGACTCCTACTACTGTGTTTAACTCAAAACTTTATAACAAGACAAAGCCATTTTTTGGACATCAAAATATGATAATATTTTTATATTATAATAAAAAAAACACAATTACAAAAAAATATATTAAATAATCATAGTCTTTTATCCTGGCTTTAAACACAAGCAACCATGGATTTAAACAATATAAATATAATTTTGTCCTTGTAAGAAAACTGATTAAGTTTGTAATTGAAGGTAGAAATGTCTTTTTTATGGTTTATATTTGTCATTGCAAAATTTATTGGGACAAAATTGTCCCAACATGCTTTTATTTTGTTGTAGTATAATGACTATTTTGTCCTTAAAAGCAAAAAAAAAAAATCTTTGAGTGAGGAGCTCTTTTTTCTTTTCTTTTTTTTTATTGTAAATGAACAATAGAGTTATGATCAGTATACATGCATAGAGGGGTTTTTCCATCTTTTACTTTTTCTTAAACAGTAAAATGACAGAATTAACCTTGCAATTCAAAAAACAAATGTTGTTTGTGAGGGTGTTCTAGTATTTTTCAATCGATTTTGCTGTTATTTTAGGTTATGTCAGGGGTGACTTGATAATTTTAAGTTTTTAATATTGTTAAAACAAGCAGGTAGAGCGTCATGGTCTCCGCGCCATTCAAGTGGCGTGTAAGGGACCGTACGGTGGCCAAAGTATTACTTTCACCGCGACATTAGAAACGCCACATCTTTCTCTTTCCAGCAGTGTGGCGTGTGCTCAAAGAGGAGGTTCGGTTGGGCTGCAGTAGATTTGTTTTCTCTCTCCTATCTCTCTCATTTCCTAGAAAACATGCCTGAACTTCCAATAAAAAAAAAATTGTGTCCTCTGGTTTGTAATCTTATCGATTTTAGTTCTCCTTTTTATTATTGTTTATTTGGTTTTTATGATTTTTTTTATCCCTCTTGGTCCCTCTACTTTTAATTGCTATATTTTCGTGCTTTATACTTTTCTTGATTATTTGTTTTGCAATTTTATCCCTTTTAATTTTATTGCATTTGTTTTTTAATTCATTCTTGGTCTTTATTCTTTTGATTGTTATATTCTTATCATTTTCTTGATTTATCTTTTTTTTTTCAATTTTATCCCTCAACATTTAATTCCATTTGGGTTTTTATCAAATTTTTGTCGTCATTCTTTCAATAACTTTTTTTGAATCCTTTTCTTGGGTTTTTTTTTCATTTAGCCCCTAATTATTTTCTTTCATTTTTTATATTATGTTTTGGTGTGCATTGTTTCGGTTTTAAATTGTTTTACGGTTGGATATCTTACTTTGTTATTTTTTTATGGTTTCCTTCCAACAAGGCAATCCTTTATTGAAAATTGATTTTTTTTTCAAATTCATCGTTTAACATTTGGTTATTAAGTCCTTAGCTTCATTTTTTTTTGTACTTTTTTTTTTGTTGAGTTATCACAATCTAATATCTCGAATAATAAGTTAGTCAAGTTAATCATGGTTGTTTCAGATTTTTTTTCCTTGATTTTTTTAACAATTTCATACTTTGCCATTAAACTATTGGCCCATGAGCTATGTGATTATTATTTTTACTTTTCTTTCTATTGGGTTATCCTGAGTGTGGGTTAATTAAGTTAACCCGAGTTAGCTCGCATTTTTGTTCACAATGTTTTTTTTATTTAACTTGGGCCTTTTTTGCTAGGCCTTTCTCTTAGAGGTCTAATTCTTTTTTTTTTCTTATCTCAATCTCATATCACATGTGACGAGTTAGTCGAGTTAACCTGGGTTGACTTAGATTTTTTTTTCCCTTGATTTTCTTAAAACCATTTTTTTTCAATTTCAATTCTAAGACTGCAACAACCAAAAGTAAAACCTTTTTTTAACGAACCCTAGACGCAAACTACTAAGTTTTAAACACAAAATAATCAATAACCGGATAAAAAACAGCTAAATCTTAGGAAGCTGAAACTAACAAGAAGAAAGCATATAACCTGATTTTGGAGCCTAGCTCTAATAACAACTGATGTGAACCTCTTGATCACGCGATCAAGTCACTCCCAACGAAGTAGATAACAACCCAGAAATCCAAAAATCAGATTTGATAAAACCTTGACCTAGAGGTAATGTTGTACCTAAGAACCAAAGGTATTGGAAAAAGACTTGGACCCGGAGATAACCTTGTATCTAAGAACATTAAGCATGTGAATGACACCACGAAGCCAATTAATCTTTGATAAGTTGGTGTATGATCTTTATCCCTGCAAAGAAATGTTGTTTTACCATAAACAAACAAAATAAAAACTCACATTTATTCTCTAACATGCTGTTGAAATTTTCAGCTAAAAAAACATAATATAGTCTACTCTAACTAACCCTAATAAACCCCATTTGGATTGCAAACTAATAGGCCTAAACTAGAAATCAATTAACATACCCAAATAAAAAACAATTATTCAACACTAAATAAATAAATAAAATAGGATAATAAAAACAAAGTCTTCATGCCAAAATTCTTCCATGTAGATCTTCAATTTTTGCACATTCTTGGTAGATTTTTAGTCCTAACTTCAAACACATCATTCTCTCTCGTCTTGATGAATTAATGGATATGGTTAGAAATCATGAGATGGCTAGTTTCTAGTAAAATATGAATCACAACAAAATTCCACATGTAGCTTCAGATATTTTAAGGCCAAATTCAGACCTGACTTGGTTTGTATCATAAATGCAATTATGTTTTTTAAACTTTTAAAAGATTTTGATGAACCATTATGGGGTTGGTGCACAAATCATAGTAAATTATCAGTTGTTGCACGAGTGTTCATCATCATGTCAAATCATAGGCTGAGTGGGGTTGGTTATGACATAAACATCGAATAGGCTAGAAGCATTTTACCTAAAGGGAATAGGCTAAAAGAAAACTTTTATATTGTTATATCCATGATGAAACCCCCTATCCTAGGATACTAGAAAATTAACATGTGTCCAAACTTTTATATGTTTTGGTACCATGAAAATATAGATTTTACCGAGTGTAGAACTTGTAGGCATACTTGGTATAAATACAAAACTGGAAGGGAAATGATTCTTATCGCAAATAAAAAAATTAAGACACTTGTTAATCACTCATAGGATGTAAAGATTATTCATGTCTCCAAATACTGTTGAGCACATGATATGGAATAATTCACATGATGCGGTAGATGGAGTCATGGTGCACCTTTTAGATGGTGAAGCTCAAAAGTAGTTTAATAAGATACATCATCAGTTTTTAATGGAACCATGAAACACACATATTAGGTTATATACAGTTAAATTCAATCTATTTGGTGCATTTACTGCATCTTACTCTAGTTGGCTGGTGATACTCATAGTTTACAACTAGCCATTAGAATGTGTATGAGGTCGGAGTTCGTGTTCTTATCTACAGTCATACTTGGTCACAATAGTTTGGGTCAGAGTATAGATGTTTGTCTTCAATCATTGATTGATGAGTTGAATCAGATGTGGTCATTCAAGATTTTGACGTCTGATGTCTCAGGGAAATAAAAATTTTAGATAAATACAGCTTTGATGTGGACTTTCAATGACTTTTCTATGTATAAAAAGGTATATGATTGGAGCACGTATGGAGAATTAGCCTGTCTATGCTATATGGAAAATAACAACACATTCACATTAACAAATAGTGGTAGATCATCTTTTCTTGATCGCCACTAGAGATTCTTGTTAACCAATCATAAGTATATAAAGAATAGAAATGACTTTTTTATAGATAGAGTTGAAAAGGATATTGTATCGCTGATACCATTAGTGCATAATGTGGTCTAGTAATATGAAGGCATTATCTTTGGTTTTCAATCTAATAAGTAGAAGTTTTCTGGTTCTGGTATGACCCACAATTAGGTAAAACAAAGTATTTTTTTTTTAGAGCTTCTTTATTGAAAGACTAATCTCTTCCGTCATAATCCAAATGTCATGCATATTGAAAAGAACATGTTTGAAAATATTTTTAACACAGTGATGGACATGAAATGATAGACAAAGGACAATATGAAGGCTGAAATGGATATACCTTTGTTTTGTCACTGTAAGAATATGGAGCTGGTTTATGATAGGCCACATGTCGTAAAGCTCAAAATCAGTTTTGTCTTAAACAAGAATGCACAGTTACTTGTTTACCAATGACTTAAGAGTTTATGTTTCCTTGATGGATATGCTTTGAACATATCTAGATTAATGAATTTGTAGGATGATAGATTGTATGGAATGAAGAGCAATGTCTGTCATATTGCCAAAAAGAATATGAGATGCACTCACAGAAATTAATCAGTTTTTTTAAAGATATATATTTTAACAAGTTGCATACCTAACACATGAAGAAACTTGAAACGAATATAGTCCAGACAATCTGCAAACTTGAGATAACATTCCTTTCATCCTTCTTCGACTTAATAGAGCATCTACTCATACATTTACTGTTTGAGAAAAAAGTTGAAGTTCTTGTCCAATATAGATGGATGTATTAATTCGAGAGCTAGGGATTACATACGCATCCTAAGTAAATTTTTATTATCTTTTTTTTTTAATTTAAAACATTCATTTATTCAATTTATGTTTAATTCCATTCATATACTTGTTTAACCTTAAAATAAAAATAAAAACAAGGTGCATGTTGAGACTTCAATATACGAAGCTTATATTATTGAAGAGATTTCAAAATTTATCTCGTACTATTTCGAGTCTCATTTGAGAACAAGAATCAACCGTGTTTCAAAACATAATGATGGTAGGGAACTGTCTTCGAGTGGGAATTTGACAATATTTTCTCATTATAGACGACTTTTATCCAAGAAAACAGTGAGGGAAGATACTTGACATAATTTGAATTTTGACATGCATATAATTATATATTATTTAACTGTGATGAATTGAAACCTTTTATTCAGTAAGTACAATATTAACATGTTGCTGTTTTTAAACAATTTTCTCCTATACTCAATGTTGTGACCGAGCCTTCTGGAGAGCTCAGTCGAGTCTTCACCTAATTAAACTAAAAAACTTTCTTTCTGGTATTATCATGTGTAATAACAGAGACATAGACATCTGTAATAAAGAGATTATTATTATAAAATATATTGTCAAAATAAAATTGGCCAAGAAATTATATTTTTTTCTTACTATTATGATTATAATTTTTATTAGAAATATTATGAATAAGAAGTGTCAATCATTACAAATCTTGCATTGGTGATCTGTAATTGTTAAACACTTACAATATATGGATTTCATTGATTTTGAATTAGAACAAGTGAGAATGGCTTTTCAAAAATCAGTTGCCTACAAATTATTTGAAAACAATTTGAACAGAAGGAGGAACAAAAATATATAGCTTGGTATGATCTTCGATGCCAATACAAAGTCTTTTTGGTGACGTTAAATTGCTCTCCTTTTTTATTATTCCATACTTTTCTTAGAGAAAGCTTATTTATTTCTTTAAATGCACTCAAAACGATCATAAATTAATGATGAAATGGCTGCAGCATGATACTTTTTAAATTTAGAGAGTGTATCGTTCATTAATTAAATTTAGAGTGTTGTTCTTTTCGAAATCATAATTTGTAATATTGATTTCTTTGTAATTACAATTTTTCTTTCCCTGTAAGGTTGAAATTGTTTGGGTATTCAGAAATATTTTACATTTTCAAATAAAACCGTAATATAAATTGTTCAAATGCCTGCAGTCAATCGAGGATGCACAACAGGTATAAAGATTTTGATGAAAGGGCATTAGATTTTATTAAAACCAAAGGGTGGCATGGCAATAGGAAAGCTCTCTTGATGATGGCCATGCTCTCTTTCTTCTTCAACGATGGCGATGTTCTAAGGTCTGGTTCCATGCAGACGCAAGACCCGGTTGCTGTGTACTGTGCTGGCATGGCTGTGAACACAAACGAAGGGGGAGAACGTACTCTGCCTGTGTATTACTAAAAAAAAACATCTGAAGTTATTTATAAATAATTTGTGTATATTTAGAATTAATTTGCTCCATTTTTAAATTAGAATCAAACCATATTAAATAATCCGACAGCCTTGTCCAGAATCAGTCTCCAAGAAGACATCATATCCATCAGGAGCGATTCGTCAAAATAATTTTTACTAGTTGAGTAGAGTATTTGGAGTTGTTGCAAGAGACGTGCATGGAATAGAATTTGATGCAGAAATGTTTTTATTTGGACAAGCATGGGAGATGCAATGCATGCAGCCAGCTATTACTGTGCGAGGCCCCAGACTTTTGATTGATATATTATCGTTTGCTGATCAAGACAGATATGACAATTCCCTAATTCCTCAAAAAATTATCAATACTTTGTTTTGTTTTTTTCTTTTTTCATGGGACTTTGGGTGTCTTTTCTTTCTTGAGATTATAAAATAAAAAAGATGGAACTCATTAAACTAAGCTAGAAATTCACTTTTATCTTGAAAAACTGAATTCCTAACATACTAAACTCAACAGCACTAAGAAAGTCGCAGATTATAGAGTGTTGAGATGATCAAAACCTGTAACATGCCACTAAGCTTCTTGTCTCATTTGCACCATTACACCTAATCTACTTTGGAGCCCTGCCCTGATATGTCTAGCAGATTAGCAGATATAAACACAACTATCATTGAAAACATCCATCCATCCATTCATCCTTCAAATAACTGCAGTTATATTCATTTGCTTGATTTCTTTTGCTGGAAAAGAAAAAAAGGCACATAACATGTTCCCAGTCATGCAACTCTACCATGCATTACTGCACACGAGACTGCTGAAATGCCTACGTTACTCTCACCAAGAGACACAAAATGAACAAGGAAAAAACAAACAATACAGAGAAGGGAAGGGTTGGGGCAAAATCATTTCTTTACCTCTGGGGTGCTCCGGAGAGAATGGGATCACTAATTACTGACCCATGCTTTCTGATGGCAGGAATGCTGAGTGAACGTTTTCTTATTTTGAGACTGCCTGAACTCAACATTCTCCTCTCACCTTGCTCCACAAGCAGAGAAGAGTAGGAGCATAGTGGTTCAGCCAACTGCTCACTTCTAGTTCCAAGGAAGCGCTCTAAATTCTGCCTGTACTTGTCTATTTTGTTGGGGCTTACATTACCCCCAGAAATAGGGGGCAGCCTATCTTTAGGCTCTTCATCATCGTCTGACCAATAACCATTCTCCTGCACATCCTGCATTGCCAGATCATCATATTCTTCATCTGATTTTGTGTATTCCTCATCAACTGAGCCAATCTGTGCAGCAGGGGAAAAAAACATGCATATGAGGACTAACAAAAATTAAAATGATCAAAAAGACAAATGTCTGTCTTGGTTTTGGTCAAGGCATATTTTAGGGGTTTCCTAATTGTACTTTCCTGAGGAATAGTGCAAGTGACTAGATCGTTTCACAGTTTACATCATAATGTACAATTAGCGAACAGGATTCATACCAACTTAATAATATACCATTCCAATTACTGCGCAGAGTATAAGTTCATGAATGCGAGTATTTTTTATCCTGGAAATTTTGATATATAGTATTTTTTTTTATGAATAATGTTAAAATGTAGCTATTATAATAAAACATACTAACGCATACCTCTTCATGATCATGCTTGTCATCATCATCACTAAGATCCTCATCACTGTCCACCTCAGGTGGATCGTCAACTTCTTCATCACTGCCATTCACTGAATGCTCCTCCTTCAGCTGAACAATTAAAAAGTATAAATTCCCAATCAGGAAAAAGCAGTCTATAGAAAATCAATAGCAGATCTTTCATCTTTAATGCTAATAACCTGAACAGCTGTATACTGATATCAATGATGGCTAGACTGTCACTAAGTTTCGTATCCCTTCAATTTCAAATTATCCATCTACTTCTCAACAAAGATAGTCAAACTAGAGGAGACTAATAACAAGCATTCAAATACCTCCTTGGCAGCCCCATCAGGCTTCCTTGGCGAGCTGCAACAAGAGGAGTAATATCTGCTCCCTGTATCAGTCCCATCAGCCCTGGACTCGTCAACACTTCCAGCATGACTTGTGCCACCATCACTAGGCCAAGCACTGATTCCAAAGTTACCAAACTGAAGATTAACTGGTTCAGCCTTGCCTATCTGCAATGGTCCATACATTGGAGTCCCTATTCCACTGTCAGTCCCATGGCCTGTTCCAAGCTTCCCATTACCATCTACTGAATCAACAGGCCAAGCCTTTGCAACAGACCCATCAGTATTAAGAAGAGCCATCAAATGCCTTGAAGAACCTTTTCTCTGAATAAGCTGAAACATCCCCTTGGAGCTCAATGAATTTGCAGCACACTGGTTCCTGTACTCCTCATCAACAAGAGCAACAGTGTTTGTGGTAGGATCATAAAGCTGTTCTCCTGCATCCCACCTTCGAAGGCAGCTGAAGACTGTTGCATGAATAGCTGCCACACTCTTATCGACATTTGTGTTGTTGATTTTGGGGACAAGATGTTTGTCAGCGCGTTTGCAAAGATAATCTTGGATTGTTCTGATGTTCCGAATGTATTTTACATATTTGTTTTTAGCTGGGTCCAATGTCATGTACTTTGCACGAACTGCAAATCGCTCCAAGTGTTTGTCCTCATTTGTAATGTATATCATGAATGGTATAATTGAAGGGTGTTTCTTCATAAGCCCCATCTGCATATGAGAATTAAAATTAAGAAAAAATATTTATGGCAATATACAAAAGAAGAAACAAAGTTGGCAGAACATCTGATAAGAAGGAATTTATTACCACAAAATTAAGGCTCAAATGAACACCCTCGACCACTACTGATTCTTTCCTCTCTTCCCATGCAGTAATGAGACGATCAAGACTGTCAATCACCATCTCACTTTGTGCCTTGAAACCTTCAACTGCCATTTGTTTTGGACTAATAACCTCAGTAGCACCAGAACTCACCTTTGGTGCTCCGCTACCAGATTTCCCAGTTGTAAAGCCATCAGATACTTCATCCTTTGAATGCAAAGTTCCAGTGCCTGCCAATTTCTTTGCCTTTCTTTTAGCCTTTGCTTCTGCAACAGCCACAGGATCTAAAAACTCCCCAGCATGGTATGTCGAGGCCCAAAGTAGAGGATTTTGCTTCTCATCTACAAAACTCCTCATCATGTGTCTAATAGAATCCGTAGATATCACTGTTGTAACTCCTAACCTGCTACCCTGTATCAACCATGGAAAACACTCAGAATTCTGAACATACACAGAGAAATCCAACTCTTTCATTAAACACGCGCACACACCCACACATTTTTTTTTTTGAAAGAAAACCCACTATAGCAAGAAACAATGACAGAAGACAAAAACCATTATCATTTCAAGTTACAGATTCAAACTCAAACATGGCTATATGGTAAAATGAATACCAGCAATGCAGACAAAGTAGATTTTCCACAGCCACTAGTACCACACAACAGCACTGTTACGGATTCCTTCCGTTCACGGATTCTGCAATAAAAAGATGGCACATCATTGAATATAGAATTCAGACAAGATGCAATGCATAAAAAAAAGAAGCAAATGAATTCTGTGGGAAAGACCTCCTGGACAATAACATAAAGCAAACCGCACTAAACCAAGTTCATATCAAACAATAAAATAAGCCAGAAAAAAATCTCAAAATCAGAATGAGACAGGTTTCCACATGCATGCTTGGACAACACTGCCTTTTCAATACAAACCTGAAAAATAGGGCTATCTAATAATAACGACTTGTGATAAAGCTTGCACAACAGAACAGGTTCAAGAAATAGTCCACCGGCACAGATTACAGAAGGGAGAGTGGAACTCAAACAATAGTCATCATCTACATTTAAAACATTTTTTTTAAGCGAGTGCCCAGAACATTTCGACAATGAAATGAACAGATTTTATTTAATTTCATTCAGAGGACCAAATTTCAACGTGTAGTATTATTCCTTCATACAAAAAACCTCAAGCAACATGTGGCAGCAAATGTCAAGTAGACCCATAAAAGAATATTCAAAGCTTCCAAGAATTGCAAAGAATGACAATTAGCAACGTAAAGACCTTGTGAAGGAATAGATGCAGGTAAGTAAACACTGATCTACCTATCATGGATACAAGCAACGTATATGAAAAGGAATAAAAAGATTACACAATTACCTGCAAGCCAAAACCAAGTCTTCCCTCTGGTTAGGCCCCACATACTTGTACTCGGTCAGAGCATCACAAACAAAATTCAAGAAAGCCTCTCTTCTAACGACTACAGTGGTTCGCCTTTTGTACAATTCAAATGGTATGCTCTTGTATCTGTCTTCCTCGGAAACCAAACTATTACCAACCTCTGTTTTACCCAAGAAAACTCCACTGGACAAACCATCTTCCTTTTCGTTATTTCCATTTGAAGCATCCACTCCTGTTATCTCAATTTCTTTCGAATGTGAAACGCTTCTCATGAGCTCAAAAACCCTTTGGCTAATCTGAAAAGACGAGTAACGTACTCAGCAAGGTGTCCACTTCTTTAAGAAAAAATCAAGTCACTAGTCAAAAGCAATAATTAGTCAAATAATTATGCGCACAACCACTTGAGGTACAAAATAAATAGGCAAATATAAAATAGATCAGTCAACGGAGAACCATACCAGAACTCCAAAAATATATCAGAATTTATAAATGCAATGAGCAGAAAAGGTCAAGATGCTATATGCATGATTAATTGTTTCTCAAGAAAAAAAAAATCAGAACTCAAACAGGCAATAAATAAGAAGATACCGAAGAAAACCATAAAGGTAATTACCAGATTGTGTTTTCACCAAGGGTGAAAAACATGACACGAGAAACATAAATTACCATGCCAAACTCTAACACAAGTTATGTTAACATAAAAAATCAATTTCAAGGAAAGTCAAAATAGATATAATGAATGAAAATGACTTCCATTTCCATTTCAAACAAAAATAAAAAGTAATAAAAAACTTGCAGATTTGGAAAAAAACAAAATACAAAGAAAGATAGAAAAGAAATGCAGATCTATCACCCTCCCTCTTTCCCCACGATCGATTGTAATCTACAAGTAATCATCATAATTATTAATAATCATAGCTATGAATCGCAAATCTTTCGAAAAGAAAATCAAATAACATTGCGAATTTCCAAGATAAATTTGACGAGAAAAGAAAAGGGTATTTGTGTTACCTTAAAAGCATGACGTGCTTTACATCCCATGAGTTGCAGAGTACTCTGCAAAACCGGACGCGTATATCTAAAAGAGTCTTTCCCTTTCCCTTTCCCTTTCCCTTTATCTCTTTTTTCCTCCTCATCCACCACCACTATGTACAGCACTTTTCCAACCTCCATCGTCGTCATGTCTCCTCCCCCTCTCTCTTCTCTGCAACCAACAAAAAACACAGAAAAACTTTGAGCAACCCAACTCAAACCTTCTTTTCCTTCTTTCTTTCTACAAAAGAAATCTAAGAAAAGGGAGAAAAGAAAATGGAAAGGGCAATGCAGGTTTTCAGACCTGTAAGTATGTAAAAGAGAATCAAGACCGCAAAACAAGAAAGAAAGCGTTACGATCGGTCATGTGAAGAAGAAGAAAGGATCTGTGTGTGTGTTGTAGGCATCAATGTCTATATGTCTTCGTCACCTGTCCAGTTTTCCGTCCACGCATCGCTCCCTTGAAGCCTCCACGAGTCTCCTTTAATACCCCCTTCCTCTCCTCTCCCATAAGAGAGAGGACAAAAAAATAAGGATGTTTTTTAAATTACGGATTTGGGTTTCTGTTTACTTGGAAATTGCGACCTGCTGCGCGTGTCCGGGCATTTTTATACTCGGTAGGTGGGGACCAGGCACGGGTGTCAAGGAATGCCATGTCATGAGGAGTAATTATTTCGTTTAGTAGGGGTGCTTTTGTCTTTGGAATATTGTTTATGAATTGACGGGGGAGGAGGGGGAGGAGGACATGGAAAAGGACTTGTCTTGGCGTATAGTTCCTGTTTTTTTGTCCTTGGTGATTAATTTTATCATATGTAATGTATGCTTTCCAATTGAATTTTTGGTGAAATCTGTATGGTACCTTGGGTTAACGTTAAAAACATGCTTGGTGGAGACACATGTACATGCTTTTATTGAGATACCCAATTTTGAGTGTGTCATGCTCGGTGTTTCGGAGTACGTTAATAGTTGTTTTTCAAAGTATTTTTTATTTAGAAAAACATATAAATAATATTTTTTTTACTTTTAAAAATTTATTTTTGATATCAGAACATCATAACGATCCAAAAATATTAAAAAATAATTTGAAGCAAAAACAAAATCAAATTTTAATGAAAAACAGGTTGAAACTCACTGTTAAACACTCATTTACTTCACACATTTTATCAAGGATAATAATTTTTTAAAGATTATAAATAAAAAAATATAGTTTAATCTAAAGTCTTTTGATTATATTATCTCATTAAACATATTTACTCGAGTTCCCAAATGGAACATTAAATATCAACAAAAGTGTGGTGGAGCATTCAAATATGTGCATGGATATAAGGAAGTAGCTAGGAACTCAAACATAATTTGATATTAATAGAATTATTATGTTTCTAAAAGAAACATTTTTTTTATTAATTTATATATTAATATATATTTCTTTTAGAAACAATTAATACAAGCATGAGGTTTTTCTATAATCTAAAGGATAATAATTAAACTTCTTTTTTAATTTAGATTATAGGAAAACCTTACGAATAGTTTTTGGTGGGTATGAGATACCACTTGATTTTTAAAAATGTTAGTCTTTAGGTTTTCTTAATTTATTTCATGAATGGAATCCATGTTATTGTGATGTCATGTTCAACTTATCAATGAATGTGTTGCGATTCAAATTCATGGTTTTAAGGTCAAGTGAAATCTAACATGAATTGGTTTTTTATATTTTGGAGATGCTAAGAAAACCTTCAAAATCAAACAAAAACGCTACTACTTCATCAAGCAGTAATGCCGATGAGCCAGCTATGTATTTAGGTATCGAACATGAAAAGACATTTATCGACCAAGGCTCGTTCAATAAGAGTCACAGAGCTTGAATCTTGTCTTTCATATATGATTATTCCGAACAATATTATTATAGAGCAGAAGGCCGACCACATCATATAAGTAATTTATTTCTCACTATTGATGTTATTTCTTTGTATTAAATTATTGTTAGTTTTTCATTAATGAAAATGAAAATGACTTCAATGAAATGATCTTCAAGTTTACAAATATGAAAGTTGTTTGTACGATAACATTAATGATGAAATCATCATTCGAAGAACTGTTCAATGGAGTTAGCTTCAAGATCATCCTGAATGGATGAGTATGGTTAAGGCTTGGTGAGGAAAGTTTAAGGTTGGATAAATATGTCCTACTTTAAGTTAATATATAGTTTTCAAAATTTAGAAAACTAATTAGTTTATAAAATTGACAATAAGAAAAACTTTTGGTAGGACGAGGCAAAGAGAGGGTGGTTAGGAAAGTATGGGAAAATCACAACGTAAATGGTAAGTTTCAAGCTAAAATTGTTATATTATTGTGCACAATTGTTTTTTCATTACCTTATAGTTGTTTAATAACTTCCTAAATAAGATTACGTGATTTATAGTATTACACCCATAAATATGCAGAAGGTAAAGCCAAGTTTAATGACATCACGTTATGAAAACATTTTAGATAAAGCCATGTCATAGAAAATAACTAGGAAAAAATTCAAGAATTTATGAGGCAGCTAGGATCCAAGTTGCGGAACAGACAAAAAAATAAATTCATGGTTTCATGAGCAAATACACCAAAAGATTGCTTCCTTTTTGTGAACCATGCAAAGCGTTCAGTAAGACCTCATTTTATGTCTATAATTATTATTTTTTCAAATGTTAATTTAGTGTTTATTTGTGAGACTTTTTTAAAATGATTTATTTTGCAGGCTTCATAGTTTGGGCACAAACCAACTTCGATAAAGTTATTAGTGAAAACACATATAAAAAAGGAGGATAGACAGAAAAAAAGGTTCAATAGTTTGTCAATAGCATTGTTGAAACATTCATTGTAAGTTTTTTTAGATAGTTATAATAGGCTTGCTAATGTTTTTAGTTATATATAAATTTTGGATTTTGACTTTTTTTTTGTTAGAAACATATAACGTCGACATGGTTATGAAATATGAAAAAGACACTTAAACTCATCCTCCTTGTGATTCTCAGTTGTAGTTTGAGGTTAGAGAAGCTAATGGACCTAATAAGAATCGAGTTTATGGTATGTCTATGACTACGACTCAAGATATAAGCGCAAGTTGTAGTGTTTCGACTATAGGCAAACCACAATCCAACCCAAGCCAACCATAATTGATCATTGAAGAGATGGTCCAAGAACAAGTTATGGAATGATTATATGTTCTGAAGGCCGATATGGAAGAACAAAATAGGAAGAATTAAGAGCAAATACATGCATATATGGCGACATATTATCCTTCCCATCCTGGACCTCCTGGTTTAGGAGTTTTTCCTCCTCTTCCACCTACAGCTCCATCTTGTTAAGAGTTTTTGAAATGTAATAAAGATATTTTTATGGAATACTGAAATTAACTTTTAATTTAATATTATAAAATTTTATTATTCAATTTTGGACTCGCCAATAAATTAAGTAATGACAATCTATGTAGGGTATTTTATTGGTGATGTCGCCGGCTATATTTGCAACCTAGTTAACAAATTAGCGATGAAAACATCTGTTGGTAATTATTATACCGATAAACTTGCCGACAAACATTGGTCAATAATTGTTTTTTGGCATGAATATTTCATCAAAATTTTAGTTTGCTGATGATATTATCTGCAAACATCAAATCCCGAATGATAAGCTAACCTACAACATGAATCAATGGGCAATGCCATCGATAATTAAATTGCCAACCAGCAACAAATATAAATGCCAATGAAATATTCCTTTAGCGTTTAACCACTTTCTTGTAGTTTAGAAAAAAAAAATTTCCTATAATTTTCCGTACTAGAGGAGGCTACTAAATGAAGTTTTTACAAACCATTATTTTAATTGTTTCCCTACCTTTTTTCCCCTCTTGTTCTTATTTTTTTTAATGCAAAAATCATGTAACCATTGTTAACATGTTTTTCTAACTAGAAGAAAAATTCTAGTTATGAATTCAAATCTAAAGCATAAACTTACTAAAAATGAACAAGGTTTCTATGTGCCAATAAATGTCAATATTATTATAATGCTATTTGTTTTAACCATATGTTAAGTTATAAATTTGAGAGATAGATTTAGATCATAACACTTGATTATGTTATGCTAAGAGCCATCAAAGTTTTTTATTTTTTTACAAGGTTATATATATATATATATATATATATATATATATATATATATATATATATATATATATATATAATTTGCTAGTGCAATAATTTAAATTTAATTGAAATAAAATAATTTGCTAGTATAACACCTCCTTATCTTATTAATATTTATTACCTTCACACAAACAAAGAAAAATTGTTGTTCTATTTCATTCATTTAATAAAAATCAAAAGCAATTACCACTAACATAAAAAAAAAATATTAGATGCTTTAAAATAAGGATAAAAAAGGTATTGGTCCAATAAAAAAAAATATCTCATTAAATTGTGTAGATCAACCTAAAAGCCCAACAACCTAGTTCCTTGCTTAACATGGATTTCAAATTAAATCGTGTGAGAGTTACACTAATATGACCCGATCGATTTAATGGGTCCAACTATAATCTGGTCAACTTGGTCAAAACCAATTTTAACTAAAATAAATTTTAGACACCATCATTTTATTTTATTTTATAGATATTAACACGACAATGCCTAAGTGGAATTAGGTCTTACGGTGTGGCCCAACTTACACGATCGACCAGGTCAAAACTCAGTTTGCTTTCAAAAAAATTAAAATGATGTTGATCCAACATTTTCTTTATTAAAAAGATATCAAGATGATGATATTTTGAATAGACATGGGTCAAATAAAGTTAACTCAATAAACTTGTGATTCAGGTCATAGCCTCAATTAACTAGGTCGAAAGTCAATTTGCTTTAAAAAAAAAATTAAAATGATGTTGATCCAACATTTTTTTTATTAAAAAGATATCAGGACGATGTTATTTTGGATAAACTCGGGTCAAACAAAGTTAACTCACTAAACCTATGATCTAGGTTATAGCATCAATCAACCAGGTTAAAACTCAATTTGCTTTAAAAAAAAATTAAAATGATGTTGATCCAACATTTGATTTATTAAAAAGATATCATGATGATGATATTTTGGATAAACTCGGGTCAAACAAGGTTAACTCACTAAACCTATGATCCAGGTCATAGCCGTTATCTGATTTATTAACCTTGTCTTTTGAAATCTTTTTTTATTTATTTAATTGAACGATTAACAATTTAAAAAATAAAAGGGAGGGTTTTAATCAAAGTTTAAAATTAAAAAAATTATTGCAAACTAAAAAATACATAAAAAGAAGAAAGGATTGAATAAAAGTTTGAAAGAAAAAAAAGAAAAAAGAAAAAGTTGTCAGGCGTTTTTTGGTCTGGTTTGCCAGGCCCGAGTGCCTAGCAAGATTGAATAGTAATTTAAATATCATGTTAATCTTGTTTTTTTATAGTGTATTTCAATCAAAATACAATTTTTTTTTAAAAAAAAAAAACATAGAAAGGGGTTGGGCATCTAGGTCAAATAGATGAAGTCATTGCACCTACTAAATAGACGGAAGACTTGGCTCACGTGAGTCTACAATGCTAGGCCCATGCACTTGGCCTTCTTTGTTTGTTTTTTTTAGTTTTTTTAAATAAAGTAGAAGATGTGTCATATGCTTACTCATATTTTAGTCACCGAAGAGGTGGCCGAAAAATCAGAGTGGGGTGTTTTGGAAAAAAGACCTTTTTTTAATATATTTCTAATATAAAAACACTTGATAAACACCTTGGAATCTCAATGGACTAACTTTTCAACTCAAAACACCCCTAAATAGATTCTAAAATACAAAATCAGACTTAAAAAAAATCTTTCTAAACCCTTATAAAACTCAAAACTCTCCAATGACACTCTTTTTGTCAAGAGAAACATGTTGATACTAAATTTGGTTTTTTTTTTGTTCAAGTGATCTAGGAAACCAACTGCTTTCTCTCTTCCCCATTATTTTTTTAAGAACACTCTCTCTCTTCTCTTAATCTCAAGAACTAAAATGTTAACAAAATATAATTTTAGACTAAAACATAAAAGTTTCAAACCAAAAGGACTAGAGATGAAAACGAAAAAATTTTGGAGGCTAATTTTTTTTAAAAGATGCCCCATAAACATTATAAAAAAGCCTGTATTTTTGCCTCACTGTCAATTTTAGTCTTCTCGTGTTCAATTTTTCTCAAGCAAAAAAAACTGAAATTTTTTTTACAAAATCAAGTATTAATCTAATGTCGAGATGTTTTTTAAGATACAACAATAACCCTATAAAAGACAAATTAAAACTAACTATTAAGTCTAATTCCTGAATTACATTTCATTGTCTTTACACAAAATTTTATTATTATTATTGATCTCGTTTAGCTTTTTATACAATTATTGTCCTAAATAATTAGGACTTTAAAATATACTTTACATTAATGGATGTTGTGTACTTGGTTAGGCCATATGGTGGCATCAAAATGCAGCATAATTGTCTTGAAAACCATCCTTTGTAAAATGACTGGATTCACAATATATAATATAAAAATCTGACCTATTTTTTTTAGTTTAATGTGGGTGTCCGGACCAGCTTGTGTGCACCTCAACTAATCCTACATGCCATGAAGTTAACAACCATGTAAGCCTCTAGTGGCCATTATATGAGCAACCACAGGGCTTGAACCTGAGACCACAGAAAAAGCAAACCTCTTGATCCCAAGTTTTTATCACTAGACCACCACCTAGATGGTTAAAAAAAATCTGACCTATTTTCGCTATATGTATATTTGTCTGCCGTCTAGTCTTTTGCTATTTCACCTCTGCCATCTCATCATAATGTTGGTGTGCTTATAAATTGTATCTTAATGGTATTGGCACCATTAATGTGAGTTCTTTGCTTAATGGTATTGGCACCACGATCGACATTTAGACTTGGAACGGATCAAAAGGTGCTGAATACTTTAGTGCTTTCAATACTTTATTAACGACGATTTTAGTGCCACATTACAAGGCTTTAGTTGATGTTTAACTACACCGATCATGCCAACGACTTTTGATTTAATGCTACTAAACTTTTGTTTGTTTTTATATTTTAAAAGTATTTTTAAAATTTTTAATTATTTTTTGTTTTAATTTAATTATTTTTTAATATTTTTAGATCGTTTTAATATATTAATGTCAAAAATAATTTTAAAAAATATTATTTTAATATATCTCCAAACAAAAATACTTTGAAAAACAACCACAACTATATTTTTAAATATTCTAAAAGTATTGTAGATAAAATAGATAAAATAATTTCGGTAGAATTTGAGACATGGGTTAATAGTGTAACAAATTAACTTGAATCTATTTAAAATAATTTTTTTAATATTTTAAAAAAATCAAAATGTTTTAGTTCTAGTTTTAGAATTTATTCAAAAAATTAAATCCAAGTCTCATTTAAATTTTAACTACCTCACCGATTGATGGATTGACCGATTAAATTAATTAAGTCAATTTTTAATTCAATTTAATATAAAACCCCCTCCACCCCTCTTTATATATATATATATAAAATGACTTCTTCCGTCTTGGCGGATTGCACATGCTTCTATGGCAATTTTAAAACCGTTGATTTTTTCCAATTGTCTGTGAAGCATAGTAAATTCAACGGCAGTACCTACCATCTGTGAACCCATATAATAAAATCAGGGAAACTTCAAAAATACCCTCTTGCTATTAAATAATTTTTAATATCAATTTTACTTGCAAACTTTCCAAAATTATGGACTTCCATCCATTTTCAAGGCATTCTATCCAGATTTCCTTCCGAACTGTATTTAAAGAAAAATTATTCTGTAGAGAATTTAACGATTTCCGTTAAATAATTCTAATAAAAACCATAATTGAAAAATCAAAATAATTCTGCATAAAATTCATATAATAAATAGCTTGAATTTGAAATTAATATTATCCTCATAGTTTAAGTATATATTTAATATTTTCCTAAAATCATCATCGTACATCTTACACGCAATATATTTTTTAATATTTCATAAACAATGTGTGCGAGGGTGTTTTGTAATAATATAATAATTATACGTTATTGGACAGCTGTTCTGCTCTTCATTTGACATGTATTGGACAGGACATGCTATAAAGATAATATCTATATGCTTTCTTATGTATATTAATATAAAAAATAATAATTCAATTATTTTTTTAATTGTTTCAATTCATAAAAAAAAACTCGTTTAAAATATTAATACGAATTAATAAGTAAAATTCATTAATTAAAGTTAAAAAATAATTATTTTATGTTAAGTTTTTTAGTTCTTTTGTGTTTCTTATGTTTATTGAGTTATTTGATAAACATAACTACATTCTTATTTTTAAATATTTATTTTATTTATTACAACATTTGATTGCATTCATAAATAAACTATTGTTTTATTTTTTTAAATAATCGATGTAGGATATTTTTTATTATTTAAAAAAATATAATTTTTTTATTTTATTTTAAAAATAATTAAATAGAGACTGATAGAGAGAAAACAGTTTTCCAAATATAAGAAACAAGATAAAGGAATGCTCAACTATCCGTTATCTTTCAAAAAAAACTATCCGTTATCTTTACGTGAGTGAGCTTTTTGCTAAGAACTTGGGAATTGTCATGGAACTTCACTGTTTATATGTTATTCGAAGCTTCCCTTTAGTCTTTTTTTTTCTTCTTCTTTTTCTTCTTATTCAAGTCAACTCTTCCATTTCCCCCCCCCCCCCCCTTTTCCTTCGTTTTTAATTTCAATTTTGTTCTTTTTTTTTCAAGTTTATCCTCAAACTTTTTTAATAAAAAAATATTATTTTTTAACCAATTAAATCAACTAAATCATATTAAAATAACTTATATATATATATTCTTATTTTAAACTCGAGGCAAGAGGTAATATTAATTAAAATGTTTTATTTTTATTTATTTTATTTTATTTTTCTCAATTTTTCCTTGTATTTTTTTTAATAGTCAAGGAGATTGTTCAAAGTTAACTCGGTCACATTGGAACAACTATCACAATTAAATTGGAAGGTTTTAAAATTATTATGATGAGTTGGGATTAATAAAAATATCAAATAATTCTTTATAATCTATATAGTTTTTGTTATGTTTAAAAAAATATCTGATTCAACCCGAAACATAGCATGAAATATTATCAACTTTGCATTCCAACAAAGCTGCCTCATCCTCAACTATGAAATTATATAAACTTGAAGCCTCCTCGACATGGTCAAGTCATAGCAGCGACTCTCATGTAAAATACCAACACGTAATTATAATTCAAACAATCTCATAAGGAAGTTTAAAATCCAAAATGGCAGCTATGTGATTAAACCCACTAATAATAATAATAAAAAAAAAAAGGAATGAGTTTTGATCTTGGCCGTGGAGTATTTTGTTTTTAATTTCTGTTCAAATTGCCGTGGAGTTCATGAAAACTTTTGGAACGCCTCGTGCCTTGTCTCTCTTATCTTATCATATGATATAACGCACGTGTAAATATATTGTAGGCACCCTTTGACAATCCAACACGTAAACCTAAATACTGTAGAATCATAGAAATGAAGAGGAGGGATCACCGGCAAATGGCGCGCAGACGACGACACGGTTTCGGCACACAGATCGAGCAAAGAAGCTAACTTCAAACCTTTGCAAGTCATTTTTAATTATATTCGACCCTTTACTTACGTCGTCTCCTTCTTCTTCTTCTTTTTTTAAAAAATAATGTTCCTCACCATCTCTGCAACCCGTCAATTAAGTTGGTGTTCCTGTATTATTTTTTAAAATAATTTTTTAATTTTTTTATTTTAATATCATTATATTAAAATTATTAAAAACACGAAAAAAATTAATTTAATATATTTTTAAAATGTACTTAAAAATAAAAATAAAAGTAATTCTAAACACATTCTGAAATGTAGTTCAATTTAGTAGAAATGATAATTTTAAGATTTGAATCAATTTAAATATTTTTTAAAAAATAAATTTAATAATGTTTGTGTTTGGTTCAAATAAAACTTAAAGGAAAAAATTGAGTTTTGGATTGAATATAAATACTACCCGAATTAGACTTAAATATTTTAAATGTTTTTAAAAATTATATATATATTAAGTTAATTATGTATTAAATAATTAAAAATTACAACATTTGAATTAGATTTTAAATTTAAATATAAAAAACCATGTCAGCGGTCAAGTTTAAATAATTATTTTGAGTTAGAGTTTCGGAATAGATAGTAAATCGGTCGCCTTCATTCGTTGACAAAGGTACTTTTCTTTATGTATTTATTTTTTTCAACGTAATTAGTGTATATGTATTGATTAAAAGTTATTTATTATCACTCTGCGTTTATTAGAAGAAGGCTACATTATCTACTGTTTTTGGTAAAATTATGGAGAACCTTTTTCTTAAATAATAAATTTTATTGAAATATTGTTTTTAATTATTAAAACTCATAACTAATTTAAAGAAAAAACATGCAAATAAAAACTTAATCTATTAGAATTTTAATTACTCTGTTAATTTTTTAAAATATATATTTTATTGGTGGATAATATCAGAAGGAAAAACAGTAACATTTAATATCATCTTAATTTCATGAAAAATATAATTAGAGATATTTTGATCTAGCAAAGTACGTAATAAATATATATAGATTATTTATGGAGTGGGAATAATAAACTGTATGAATGAGAATAATATCACCCTTGATTATTATCACATCCACATTTATTTGGATGGATTCCCATCCCCTTTAATTAATTATACATGAAGTCAAAGCTTATTCACATTTGCAAATAAAATTAATCAATATAGTATTCATTTTTTCTGATATATAGCCTATTAATGATCAGATTAAAATCTAAAAATCTAAGTCGAAATGGATTTTCTTTCAGTCACCAAATAAATCTCTCAAGATCTTTTATTTAATAATAATAGTTTAATTAGGACACTTTCATAGTTATAATTGTACCATAATTTATTTTTTAATTTCTTTTCCATGTTACGTACGGCATGTGCCCCAAACTGGTGGAGAAAGAACATCCTTTTTTTTTTTTTTGTACAAATAATAAGTATTAAAATGATACTAATAAAAAAACAGAACCAAAGCTATTAATTATTAAGACGAGACGACCTGATCAGATGAGTTTTCAACGACATATATAGCTTGCATGCGTTACGAGGGGGCATGGAACAATACCGAGTTAGGAAGCCAACTCATTACACTGACAAAGTCACAAGGCATCAATTAATCAACAAAGAATAAGAAAAAGGCAGCCAGCATTAGATCCGAGCATTGGCAGCAACCAAATCACCAGTTGTTAGCAATAGCGACGGTAGGTATTGATTAGGCAGCGAAAGCAAGCAATCTATACAGAACGGCTGCAAGAATGAGAAACAAGATTAAAGAATCTCAAAATAATTAAGCATCTACAGCGCATTGAAAGACTCAGCGGTAGAACATTCAAGTGTTAAAGGCTGATCCAAAGCAATAAGAAAAAATATATATATATATATTCCAACACAAAATGAGAAAGCCCTAGCTAGCTAACTAAGAACCCTAATAATGAAAAAGGAATATATATCAGCCCAAGGAGCTGCTGGTAGATTTCCCAGAACTCATTGGTGGCTATAAGAGATCAAGGACCTCTTTTATATAAAATCCAGCAGCAAAATATACTTCACTGATTGATGACAGGTTCGAGCAAATTCATACCAATGAAATTAAAATAGAAAGAAGTAAAATCCTTTGAATCAACGGTACAATATTCCAACCATTTATAATTAATTCAAAACAATTTCTTATAATCTTATTTTTCAAAGAATCCTTCCACAGACAACTGCTCAAAACATCATGACTCCCCGATTTAAAATGTGAACGCCACAGGTTCTCGTAGAAGAGAAAAGATCGAAAAGAATAACTATGTTGAGTGGCCGATTGTCATCCAGCTCTGCTCTTTTCAATAGGAGGAACTAAAAGAGGAAAAAATATTGAAAATAATTACTCGTCCTTCTTCTTTCTTTTGAAAACCAGGGAAATTATAGGTCTCCATGCCTGCCCCTTGGTTCAAGCACAAAAGTATACGAGTGGAGCCACACTCTTTCTTTCTTTTTTCCTACTTCAAAAGACACGAATCATTGCATTTGCGGATTTCAAATTTTATAATTTTTTTTTCTTCTCGTGATGAATAACGTCCCTTGAATGTGATATCTTTCTTTCTTTTGTTTTTTTCCTTTTTAACTTGAATATGTGAGCATAATTGGAAAGCATCCATAAGGTTCTTAAAGCGAAATTCTGATTGACATGATGTTATGTTCACGGCTTCTGTTGATTAATGGCATAAAGGGGAATTAAAAAACAATCAGATCATGATTGTCTGCATATTTTAAGAATCACATATATTTCTCTTTAAAAGGATTGATTTTGTTTCTTAAAAAACACCTAGAGTCTTTGTTTATTTGTTGTTTTTTTTAAAAAAAAATTATTTAAAAATATATTAAAATAATATTTTTTAAATTTTAATTTTGATAACAAAACATTAAAATGATTGAAAACATTAAAACATAATTTAATACAAAAATAAAAAAAAATAAAACTTTAAATAAACAGCGTCTACAAAGATTCCCAAAGGAAAAGAGGACAGACCTGACGCGTTCTCCTGCCATGCAAATTGTGCTTTATATATATATAAAACATTAAAAAAAATTATTTATACTTGGCACCGCTGCTTACGCAGCCGTGTATGTAAATGGGGTTTTTTCTGCGTGTTTGGTAATTTGATATTGTGGTAAGAAAGTATTTTTAAAAATTTTAAATTTTTTTTAATTTTTTAATTTTAAATTAATATATTTTTTATGTTTTTAGATTATTTTAATATATTAATATTAAAAATAATTTTTAAAAAATAAATGATAGAAAAACTAACCAGTCAAATGTTTCTAAGTCAGCTGGTCAACTTGAAAGCATCATTGACAACAATTTTATTTTTTTTTTACGTGTAAAGAGAGAGTACTTACCGTGTGTCTCGAAAAATAAGTTTGCACTTTTTCTATTTACGATGCACATTTGAAATTGTTATGTTTTAAATAGTATTTTATAAAAATTAAGTTTTTTAATATTTTGAAATTGTTTTGATAGGTTAATATTAAAAAATAATTAAAATTAAAATATATTATTAAAATATATTTTTTAAAAAAATAAAAACAATATTACTACACTCTTAATTAAATACCCCAAAATCTATCTTTCCTATATGCCGAATTAAAATACATAATGCTTTCATGAATGGAGATAATTGAATTAGTCATCAAGTCACACGTTAAGAATATTTAGAGAAAAACTAGAATTTAATTAAGTCTAAAATCTAAAAAAATCTTTTAAAATCGTATTTAAAAATGCATGGTTGATATAATAATTATGCATGACAAACTAATTCTCAATAGAATTTAAAAATTAGACATTTAAATTTTTTAATTGAACTTCAACTCAATTACAAAATCTAACATGGTAGTTAGTAGAGCCTAGTAAGAGTTTCATTATATATATATATATATATATATATATATATATATATGAGAAATTGAAGAAAATATGAGAAACGATATCCAGTGCCGTGATCTGAAATTCAAGTCATTTTCTTTGTTGTATTTCAAGGCAAGTTGAAACTATCGTATATAAAAGGATATGTGTTTTCTTGATCATCGGACCAATACTTTAGTACATGTTGGGTTTGATTTTTTATTTACTATTATTCTTTTTTTATCCATTTATCTTGTTTAGTTGTGTTTATGAATAAATATTTTTAAAAATTCAAAAATCTTAATAAATAAAAAAAATCTCTAAAATAGTCAATCATAGAAATCTTAAAGGATAATAAATTTCTTGAGGTATTGTAAATTATAGAAACCATCCAAGAGTTTGATGGTTTAATAAAAAAGAAATCCCTCCATGTTTAATAAATTATTACATAAACCTCATTTTGTATCCAAAATGCTCTTAATTGCAATTAAAAAAGATAATTAACAAAAAAACTTACAATTTAAAAAATATAAAAAATTTGGACTTGATTATTAATTTCACTATTTAATTTTTTTTGTTGATTTTTTAATATTTTCTCCAATTTTTAAAACGTTGTAATCAAACTATTTTTTTGTGACATTTTTGGGTATAAAGGGCGTTTGCTGCCAAATCTTCAAACTTTTAGATGATATTTGTAGTTTCATAGAACCTAAGGGGGTTTATTCTAACTTATCCAATTTTTAAAAAAAATTATGCAAAATGCAATTTCTTAAAAAATATATATATATATATATATTCTTTCTATAATTTTTAAGAAATTAAAAATCTAAATTTCTTAAAAGTAAAAAAAAAAAAAAGAATTGTGCAAAAATGATGCGCTATTAAAATATCAAGAATGTTCAAGAAATAAAAAAATAAAACATATATATATATATATATACGGCTTCTCCCTGTCGTTCTCGTTTTCACTTGCGTGCAAGTTTCACTTTCTCACCTTTGTTCTTGCATTCTCGCTCTTTGCTTTGCTTTGGTCTTGCCTTTACTGTAGGTTGGTTTTTTTGAGAATCTAGCTAGATTTGCCTTCACCCTCTCCGCCTCTCAAATAAAAACAAACGCAGTATATAATCTAGATTTCCCTTTCGATTCAGTATAAATTTCACAGTTTCGTGAGAGAAACAAGTAAAATTCTGAATATATCTCTGATGCTACAATATTCACAAATTGACAGCCACCTTGAGCAGTCGTTCACGGAGGAAACAGGTTCGAAGGATCAACCATAAAGGGAGGAAAAGGCCCTGTTGGCCGGCCGGAGGTCGTTATAAAATTGAACACTCCTGTGAAGAATTAGCGGCAGGCTGTTTATTATTATTATTGTAATAGCGATTACTTTTTATTAGTATATTAAAATAATATTTTTTAAAAAATGTATTTTTAATACTAGAATATCAAACTATCTAAAAAAAGACAAGTTGATTTTGCAATCGACTCGACACGTCGCTCATTTAACCTGATGTTTCGGACCATTTCAATCACAAAACAAGAGAGAAGACTTTCTGAACATTCAACGCCCCCATAGAATTTGAACTAAGTTTTCTCTGGAAAAAAAAGTAAAAAGCCATTTTTTTTTCCATATGAAGAAACAATATAATATTGAGTTTGTTTAAGTGCTTCCCAACAAAGCAGGTTGAAAGGCATTAAATAATTTTGTTTTTTTAATTTTATTTTGTTCTTAAAAAGCAGGTTGAGAAGCGTAGTTTATTTGTATTTAAGAAATCAATTTTCATGAGGAAGGAGGAGTATGGCATAACCAAGCCCAGCCCACCGGGACTGCTTAAGCAAATCTGTGGACCGATGAGATTGATTTGGCCGAATGTTTGTTTATTGGAAGTATTGAGGGAATCTCCTAAATAAACTTGGAACTCCTCAGATGCTCTTCCCCAAGGATGGATGTTTGGTTGGCACAGGCCGCTTAGCATTCATAGGAACAAAATGAGCATCATAACTCGTCTGTAATTATTGTGCCAGACGATGATGATCACGACAGCTAGGAGAAAGGTTGCTAGCATAGATTTTGACTTGATTTGGCAGCTGAGGAATCCTTTTTCTTTTTCTTTTTTTTGTAGAAATGGTTTTGTTCTCCAGGACCTGCTATTCATTAATAGCCACCGGTGCTCTGAAACCTGACCTGTTCAGGTGGGTTGATGCAATGACCCGTCAACTTGGACTCTGATCCGAGTTAGTGAAAAAAATTAGATTTTTTAATCGCAAAGTCGTTTAGAGTTTTTGCTTAAAAAATTGACTCTGATCCGAGTCAATGGTCAAATACAAACCCTTTGAAGGGATGAGGTTAGGTCGAGACTGACGTGCTTTGTGGAGCAGAAGACGTCAAGCAAATATGAAATTTGGTTGTTCATGTTTTTTTTTATGAGGGCACCAACAGCGATTAAAGAGATTACAGTGCTTTAGATTTTTATGCAATATCTGTTAGCAACAATTTCAGCCCGCATGGTGTTGTACCCTAGTAGGGTAACCCTACACTAAAAATATGACTAATCCGTACAGAAGGGGCACTAATATCAAACACTTTATCCTTCTAATATGCCGCAGAAAAACACTCATATTTGAAATCCTAACAAGGGCTAAGATCCCGACGATTACACAGCATATTGGCCTTGTGTAGCAGCAGCTGCAGGTGTCTTGGGCTTGGGCTTTTCTACAACAATGGCCTGGGTGGTCAAGACCATTCCAGCAACAGATGCAGAATTCTGCAGAGCACATCTTGTCACCTTTGCCGGATCAATGACTCCAGCCTCCATCAAATTCTCATACTTGTCTGTCATGGCATTATAGCCAATCTCCCATTCACTAGCCTTTAGCTTCTCCACAACCACCTCACCCTCAATTCCAGCATTTTGAGCAATCAATGATGCTGGTGATACCAGGGCCTAGATGCAAAGAACTTGGTCATCAGTACCTTCTAGCATTTTAATTCTATTTACAAGCTTTGGAAGTGTTAGAAGCCTAATTTCACTAGCATACGTCTATCGAGAAGTGACAACAAAATATTACCTTCTGCACAATGTCCGCACCTAACCGCTCATCTGCATCTTCAATTTTGTCCTTGATTGCAGGAACACAAGTTGAGAGATGAACCAAAGCAGCACCACCACCGGGCACAATTCCTTCCTCTATGGCAGCAAAAGTTGCATTCTTGGCATCCTCAATGCGTAGTTTTCGATCCTCAAGCTCAGTCTCCGTTGCAGCACCCACTTTGATAACAGCAACTCCACCAGACAATTTGGCAATTCTTTCAGCCAGTTTCTCTGAGTCATAAACAGAATCAGTCTCAGACAACTCTTTTTTCAATTGTGCAATCCTAGCTTGCAATTCATCTTTCGATGCAGCATCAGCAATGATGGTTGTGGAATCCTTGCTGATTGTAACCTTCCTGGCCAAACCAAGCTGCTCAATTGATGTGTTTTCAATGCTCAAACCAAGATCACTAGCTTGAAATTCAGCTCCTAAAATGTCAGGAAAGCAGATAGAAGATGAGCACCAAAAAATTGTATCAGTAAATTTACAACTTCACAGCTTGAGGAGATTACACAATGCCATTATGGAACAAAAAGTATCCACATCCAGAATTTCAAACCCACACATTTAGAGTCAAAATGTCCAGCATCACTATGTCAACGATGATAAGTGCATGCTATTCACAATTAATAATATCTAAACAATTTTCAATAGATACACGTGCTCCCATGTTTGTTTAGCCAAAAAATTAGTAAATTGAAACTAGTGCAGCAAGTGAACTTTTCTCTTGTTCTTGCCTCATCTGCAACACTTTTCCGAGGATGCAAAACAGCTATTGCTGTTTGTATAACAGTTGAACAGTTATAGCATAGCAGAAAACATGAGTGGGAATGGTTTAGTAGACATAATAATTCAGCAACAATTTAGAAAACATAACCATTCCATAAAAATGCAGAATACCTGTTAAAATGGCAATATCTTGAAGCATAGCTTTCCTCCTTTCGCCAAAACCAGGAGCCTTGATAGCAGCAACATTGAGTACACCACGTAGCTTGTTCACCACAAGGGTAGCCAAAGCCTCACCAGTTACATCCTCAGCAATTATAAGCAAAGGAGCTCTCAATTGAGTAGTCTTTTCTAGCAAGGGAATTATGTCTTTGATTGCAGTAATCTTTTGATCAGTAATCAACACTCTAGCATTCTCAAATTCACAAATTAACTTCTCTGGATTTGTAACAAATTGAGGAGAGATGTAACCTCTATCTATCTGAAATCAAAATAGTGAATGAGAATAACATACAAGAACCCAATTGTTAAAGAGTTATGAATAAAAAATACACTGGTTGAAACTATATTGTCAACCAGATAAAGGAACTCACACCTCCATTCCTTCTTCGACTTCAACCATGGTCTCAAAGGAAGATGAAGACTCAATTGATAAAACACCATCAGGCCCAACCTTGTCGATTGCATCGGCAATCATTGTGCCAATGAGTTCATCATTTCCAGCAGAAATTGACGCAACGGCTAGAAACAGAACAAGAAACAAATCACTAAATCAAGGATGTGGAAAATAACTGAACAAGTAGACTTGGTTGAGAAAATGACAACAACAAAGGCTTGGTAGCAGCACATACCTTTAATGTCATCACGACCTTTAACGGGTCTGGCCTTCTTCTCTAGCTCTTCTACCAAGCCCTGCACAGTTTTATCAATTCCCCTTTTTATAGAAACTGGATTTGCTCCAGAGGTGACACTCAAAAGCCCTAGTTTGATTATTTCCCGTGCAAGAACTGATGCAGTTGTTGTTCCATCACCAGCCGAGTCATTAGTTTTACTTGCTACCTTCAACCATAAACCCAAACATAGAACCTTGCTCAAGGCACGTGATAATGGTATGGTATGACTAAGAGTAACCTAAATTTTCAATTGGGCAAAAACGGAGTGAGCAAAGGTCTAACCTCTCTGATGAGAGCCGCACCAGCATTTTCCATGGGATCAGGTAGCTCAATAGCTCGCGCAATTGTTACCCCATCATTAACTACCTTTGGACTTCCAAATTCATCTAAGACAACATTTCTACCTGCAATTTTCACCAAACAAACTTGGCACTGATCCTCCATAATACCACCTAAACTCTATCCTCTACCATTTAACCTCAATTTCTAAACACCAATACATACTAGTTGTATTCACAAATAAGCAACGAAAATAATAATAAGAACCTAAATTCTTTTAAATAATTCGAGTTGTAAATTAGAATACAATATGATGAAAGTTACCCCGAGGACCAAGAGTAAGGCCAACAGCATCGGCAAGCTTATCAATTCCGGATTGGAGGGCAGCTCTGGATTTCTGATCAAATGCAATATCCTTGGCATTTGCTCGCACAGAAAATCTTCTGCTTGATAGCCCATAATTCAGCCTTGAGTTGTTTTGCTGATTGCCTCTCCTCCTCAGCCCTCCCTACAAACACAGTCACACAAACCCATCAATAAATCTTTCAAAAAAAGAGCAGAGCAACCAAGGAAAGGAAAAGGGTCTGTAGTACAGTACAGTATAGTACCTGTTTAGGAGAGCAAAGAATGGAAGCTGTGGAGAGAGCATTAAATGTTGCCATTTTATTATTGTTTATTGAGTGAGTATGGGTGAGGATAAGGAAAGGAGGCCAAGAGAACCGAAGCAAAGGAAGAGATGGTAGCTAGGGTTTAGTTTTATTGTGAAAAATTGAAGTTCCAGAACATTCTTTCACTTCGTAGAAGCGTTGAGGTTTGAATTGAGTTGTGTCTGATTCTCAGCTTACCTATTTTGTTGCCTTCTGCTCATTGCTTCTGCTTCAGTTTCGGACCATAGCTACTATCCAAATCAAGATAGTTTTTTTTTTAATATATATATATATAAGTATTTTTGAAAATTAAAGATTTGTTTTTCTTCTACATTTTTAAGATACAACTTTCGTATACCTACAATGTCTTTAGAAAAAATTAATAATTATAGGTATATGAAAGGGCTCTTTAGATGAAAATAAAGAATGCAACTAAGAACACCTACCACAATAACATAATGATAGTCAACTATATCATACAATATACATAATGAATTTCATTAGAATAGATGTATTGACACATGAATATATATTCAGGGAGCAAATTCCAAGGATTTTTTCAATAACAAGCACTCTACTATGGGTGTTTAAAAAGAATATACCTCTTATATAAGGGTATTGTATAGTGTATCAAAAGCAATAACAAACACAACTCAATCTGCGTGTAGTATCTTCCGATACACCAACCACTCCCCAAGCATACAAACAACCACAAACCTTAACCCCATAAAATTTATATTTTAAACCACAACTTGCTACTAGGTATTTTTATGCCCCACAAGCTATTGTACAACAAAGGAACCTCTTTCCCCTTGCATAATAATTTTCATTGTAGATCAGCAACAAAGAGGAGAGATAGATAACACATAGCTAGCCTAACACCTAAGAAAGAAGAATATAGAATGGCATAAAAAGCAAGACATGTTTCACCTAAGAGAGAAGAATATAGAATGGCATAAAAAGCAAGACATATTTAGATTCTTAAATGAATAGAGATCGTTGACTTCAATCTTCTAGGAAAGATAATAATCAACGAGGAAAAACATCACCATATTCAATGATTAACATGGTGTGGTACATCCAACTCTTATGTGAAGCTAAGGTTATTTGTTAATCATTAACCAAAATAGTTTTTCACTAGTTTTTATGTTGCCAGCCATCTCAATTAACAATTAGAAAAAAGATGAAAACTTGTTTCTATGAGCAATTCTACCAAACAGAACTAGAGATTATAATGGCTAACATAGACAAAACAGTTCAGAACCCTTGAAAGGAAATAAAAAGTTATGCTTTATGGTTCAAAATATTAAAAATCAAATACATTGCAACTATATTTAAGCAAGAGTGCATAAAGTTACTACTATAAGGAATGTAGTGAAACATAAAGAAAAGGTTCATAAAAACCAAATATATTGACATATATATCCTCATAGGTGATGATGATCATTATGAGAAGATGTTGACAAAATGAGTAGAAAAGAAGCCATTGAATGAGATTTACCTTACTGGCTATTCATGCAATATCATGGCTGCTCACTCATTGAATAATTTAAATTTTAACAAAAAGTTTAAGTAGGTTCAACAATAATTCATATCCACCACTAAAAAAAAAGGAGACCATTTAAGATCTCTATTTCCAATTAGGCTAAAGTGGGCTACTTACACTGGTAGTAAAAAAGTAAAACTTATAAAGCAGTCGAGGATATGAAATCCTCTTTTGACATGAAAAGAGTTGATAAGATCTCTGACCAGTTGATGCATGATCCCTATTACTAATAAAATTATAAAGAAATAATATTGTAAATGACATGATTATTATAAATATATCACTAACAATGGTGTGGTCTTTAGAAACCAAATCTAAAAGACCTTAGATTTTAAACATATCCATTTTATAGATAAGAATTATCTCTATTACTAATAAAATTATAGGGAAGTAATATTGTAAGTGGCATGGTTCTTAAAAATATAACACTAACAATGGTGTGATCTTTAGAAACTAAATCTAAAAGACCTTGGATTTTGACATATCCATTTTCTAAAGAAGAAAATAAAGGGGAAGCTTAAAAATATAATGGTTGATCAACCATGACAAAAACTAAAATTGGGGATGGATATGCTAGTGATGGGAAAAAAGTACATAAATTATGGAATAACAAAAAAAAATGGTTCAATAAACATAAGATATACCTCATGATGAGGCATATAAATTTCCTACATATCATATAATTCATTCTAAAGGTAAAGACTTTAGGGAAATATTGAGAAAGTATTGCCTCACTGATAGGCCAAAACATTTAAGCTTAAAAGACTAGCATATACTTCAACCACAACAAAAGTCATTCAAGCTTAGTTATAAAGATGAAGATGGTGATGATTTTATCAGTCATTACCAAAATCTCTTAAATTTAGAAAGGATATGAAAAAAATGGCAGTTGTTTAAAGCCTGGTTTAAAGTCTTAGACTGACACATTCTCCAGGTGATGACCAAGGACCTCTCACCAACTCGTCAGGAATTGATCTTAGATCTCTCACCTCTCCAATACAGTCTCGGACTGGAACCACTCCCTGGTAGGGGGCTCTCATGTCCCATGTCGTCCTAGAGATGTCACATACCTCTCACACACCATTGCCCACTCTTTAGTAGAGGGCTCTCAAGCCTTCATGCCATCACTAAAGAGGCTATAAACCTCCCACTATTTGGTGGTATCTTTCTTAATTAAGGGCTTTAATGCCTCATACCATTAGAGAGGTCACATACCTCTCACACTTTAGTGCAACCACTCTTAAAGAATGAACTTAGTTTTCCTATGCAACAGCACCACCCTTCATAGGCCTATCCCTTTAGTCTCTTAGCAATTTTTCCAAGTATAGGAATCGATATGGATCCATCCCCTCAACCACTTAGAAATTATTCTAAATATAGACGTCGACAAGGGCCTGTCCCATTAACCACTTGAGAATTTTTAGTATGGGTTTCTACATGGTTCCCCTCTACATAATTAGAATTGTTTTTAACCATGGTGCATGTCCCTACACATGGGCTCTCTGGTATATGACTCGGGGTTTTAACCTATCTTTTCATATAAAAAAATATGATGAACTCGTCATGCTAACCAAGTATTTTTACAAGTCTTTGCGAATTAATACCATAAAGACTTTAGGGGGTTACTGATGGATCTAAATTTAACGGGCCTAAAAAAACCCAAAATAAGCCCAAAAAACCTTAAAAGGTCTAAAAACATCCTCATGAGTTTGGGCTACCATGCTCGAGCCCAACTTCTTCTAAGATACATGGGCTCGGGCATGGTAGCCCAAGCCCATGCTAGGTGTACTTCCAGGCTCGAGCATGGAAGCCTAAGCCCACCATCTGGGCGCACACCCACTATTAGACGTACACCCCAGCACTCCTGTAGGCTCAGGCTACCATGCCCAAGCCCAACGTGCTATGGTCCAGGAAACGTGCCTTGACTCATTTTCCACCTTTAATGGGCTCATGCACTTTGCCTGAGCCCAACACTCCCTTAAGAATTTTTTCCATGACCCCACGTTAGTCCCTTAGTATTTTATATTGATCGAATATGTATCATTTTGAGTAGAATACAGCTCGAAATATCACAATGGTAAAATTACATTTTAACTCCTCTTCTCTACAAAATAACAAAACGCATGAGCTATAAATAGATCATGAATTCTTCAAACTCGGTTCACTATCTCTTAATTCTTAACACTCTCAGCATATATATTTTTAGAGTTTATCTCTCTAAAATATCATTTCACTTTTTCTCTCTATAAAGTTACTAACTTAAGTATCGAAATGAAACTTTTTACATATACTAACTACTAGTCACCATAACTTATCAGACATCATTTGCTATTAGGTTCCAACCACCCAAGCTTTTCATATTAAGTCATCAAACACGTTGACTAGAAAAAATAAATCAGATTGCTTGAACTATAAAATTAACCAATTATACAATATATTAACTTTATTCCTAAACATTTTGGATTTTTAGGACTCATTACTTACCTAGCACACACCGGTTTTAAAATGTTACAATCCCAATTGCTATGACAAATGCATTACTCCATTCCTTGCCCCAAAGTTTTTAATGCAAAAATCAATCAAGTTAAATCCAATCTAGAATTTCAAACCTGGTTTTAAAGAGGCTGGATGATCTAAGGTAGAATTTTTATTTGCTGACGGGAGAAGCATTACATGCTTTTGGTTTTGTCTCTAACACCAAATAAGCTCGACTATATTTGTCCTTGAAGGAATTTACATTAGCCTACAAGATTACGAGTCAGATCTGAAAATAGGCAAAGTTGATATGATATGAAATATATAAATCAATTAATTTTTATAATACTTTTAAATTGAAACAAATATGAGAATAATTTATATTAATTGGTATAAATTTTCAAATTTAAAATAACAGTTAATATTTTTATTAATTTAGCTACTAAGAATCTCATAGTGAATTTATGTATTTTACAATCATTTTAATCCAAATAACGTAAAAATAAGTCTCAATTTATTATCGGATATTTTAAAAGTTTTACTTCGCAATAAACATAATACATTAAATTTAGTACAACAGAATAATGATCAAACATACTTTGTTTGACCCATCATTTATCAAGCTTTTGCTGTTTTTCTTTTAGAGTCATAAAAAAAGTGTCTAATAAAGATTTTAAAATCAAGTGAATAACGGTTGAAAGCGTAAGGTAATTTTTATAAAAGTAGTTCCAAACATTTCAAATTACTTTTTTTACTTTAAAAGACAATAAAAAGTGATTTTAAAAATCAAATGCTTAACATTTGAGAGTGATATTTTATTAAAGTAGTTTAACGTTATATTAGCTTTAATTTAAAAAAGTATGAGAACTGATATTTTTTGAGATAGATTGTTGTTTATTTTATTTACAAGAAAAAAGCAACCTTAAATATCTAAAAATTAATTAACCTTAATTTTTTTTTATCTTGTACGCAATAATTAACTAATATTTAATTATGTAATTAATAATTTTAAATATTTTAAAATTAGCTAATCTGAATTATTTAATTACTTTAGCTCTCAACTTGTGTGTGTCTTAGTTTTTTTTACTTAAAATAATATATTTAATGTTTTGATTATTGTTTCTTTTTACTTATGTTTTTTATATGATATTTATGTGTGTGTAATTTTTTTAAAAATCATTTCTTAAGCAATAAATTTACTTTTTAAAGAAAATATTTAATTCAAGTTATGATATCAATGATAATTTTAATTCAAACAACACAATAATAGATTACAAAACAAATTTTAATTCAAACAAAACACAATAAATTACAAAACAACGAAAATGATTTTACTCGTAAGACCGTAAACAATCCATTATCAAACAATTTAATGTGTTTAATTTCATAAAATAATATAACAAGTACCCATTACAGGCTCTTAATTGTACGATTGTATACTATAAAGTATTGCAATAAAAATCATCTCTAATACCGTAACAGGGCACCAAAACCGATGTGAAGGCACCAAAACCCTAATAAGGAATCACTCGGGGATCCGGAAGTAGCCATTTTTGCTGAACTCAAAAATCAAAAAGTGAGGAGATAGGCAGCAAGAAGCGACAAGTAGTAGTCAATCTCTGCTGTGTATAAATTGGTTCGCATCTTTTCCCATAATCCCTTGAACCACGTGGGTCACCCAGTCGCCTGGCTGGAAATGGTGAATGACAACACCCCAACTACAGGAGTAGCAGCCCGCAGAGACGCTGATCTCACATTAACCACACCAGCTCTTTTGATAGGACGGATACCAGTTTTTAACACTTTTTTTTTGCAGGCTTCATTGTTTATGACAGCATTTGACAGATTTAATTTACTTTGACTCGACACCCCTCATGATCATCTCGATCCAACGGCTGCCAATAATCATTGGTAGACCCCAGGAATAAATACACACACAATAGCATCGCCTTTGTCTTAACATGGGAGCAGTCTAGACTGGAGCAACAATGTTCAACAACAGCTAGAACTGGAGTTGTATTCAACAACATGCACGACTGCAACAAAGTGGGTGCGTCTCTTTTCCTTTTCATCGATATTCGGTAACAAAACTACTCCCTCCAAGCAAAAGATCACCTGCCGGTCGACATTCAAAGCGTGGGACAGAAGGAGGAGTCAGGTGTCTATACCTACTTAGGTAGGTAGGTAGGGCACTATGAGCGCCAGGTGACGTGATCTTCAGTTTCCCGTACGTAAATTTGTATGTCCACTGTCCAATGAACGTCTTATCTACCTCTTTAAGGCGTAAATTCTTAATTCTTGCACTGGCGATCGAATTAATTTTGTGGAATCCTTTTTGTTCTAAAATTAACACAGCTCCTTTGCTTGCTAGAGAGAGAGTGGCAGAAAATAGCGAGCTTCTTACAACTAACTGCATAAGAATTTACTTCAATTTCTCTTTTGGTGAATTAACCTGGGGAAAAAATTTAAAATCGTTTCCCACAAAAAGCGAAAGAACTGTTCTCTATATGATTTCTTTATGTCATGGGGCCGAAAAGATCAGGAGTCCAGTGTTCGTAGAGTAGACACACTCACTGCACGTAATGTTGCCATTTATTTTTGCGTTTAAAGTTCTATTTAGATATATTTTAAAAATTTATATTTTTTAATATCTTTTATGACTTTAATGTAATGATATTAAGAATGAAAATATTTTTAAATAGCACTTTAACAAATGGATATGAAAGAGGAATATTTTTAAATGAATGTGTCGCTTGCTTCCTTACACGCTCGTCATCTTATTTTAATCTATTATTTTTAATTATTTATATTCGAGTATTGTTCTAGCTTGTTTTAAGTGTAATCACCAATTAATTCTTTGTTTTAATGATAACAGCATATTATTGCATTGAATCTGCGTGTCAAAGTATTATTGTAGTAAGAATTTTTCTACATCAAACTGAAGCTATAAATTTTTAAATGCTAACTTTAAGATTCTCATGCTCATATCTGTTGTGTGTGGTCCCGCACCATGTGATGGGGGACCACCACATTAATCAAGAAGAGAGGCAGCTAGTTGCCTCTTTAATTTAAATGTGTCTGCCATTGTAGAAGGCAAACGAGAGAGAGGGAGAACATAATTAAAATAGAGCAAAAACAGAGGAGAAAAACGTGAGAAAGAAAGAAGAGGAGGCAGCAGAGCAGTCTGTCTTCTTTCTTCGCTTTCCAGTTCGTTCACCGTTGGATCGGGCTGAGATTTGGACAGAAGCTTCTAGACACGTTACTCTTCATTCTGAACGGTTGGATTGAATATTGATGGTGTGAAAGCTGGTCGTTTTGACAGAAAACGGGGATGTCAGTGTTGTGAACTTTTCTCTAACATTACTCTCTTTAATCTTGTTGTAATCCGAGAATAAGTTGTTCTTGATGATATATTTGTTGTAGCCCTTAGTTGAATCTGAGGAAGAACAATTGTGAACCCATTATTTGTGATAGTGGAAGTTTTTAGGTGGACTTCGGTCCCGTGGTTTTTCCCGCATCGGGTTTTCCACGTAAAAATCTTGGCGTTGATTTGTGTGATTGTTGCATTATATTTGTTCATTGTTTGATTATGTTTTTACTGCACAAAGAGGGAAAAAGGATTGGGACTTGTGAATTGTGAATTGTATTCCGCTGAATTGATCCGGTTAGTTGTCCATAGTTTTCCCAACAAAGTGGTATCAGAGCATTTGGTTGTGTAGATTGAATTTCTTGGATTATCTTATTCGCATGACATAGTTTGCAAGTTTGACGTGTTGACTCGATTTTTTTTTTGAATTTTTTAATTGATTTTTTTTATTTCGCCATCCAACAACTTAATCTTATTTTTTTTATTTAGTTTTTTTTTTAAAAAAAAATTTCATCATTCAATAATTGATTGTTTGGATCTATTAAAAATATTTAATTCCATCATGATTCTTTTTATTAAATCATCTTGATTTCATGACCTAGGTTGTAGATTTAAGAGGTTAGCCAGGGTTGACTCTTATTGTTTTTTTAATTGATTTTTTTTATTTTTTTTCTTCAACATTAAATTGGTTGAGAATTGAGCTTCGTAGCTTTTTATTTTATTTTATTTGTATAGGGTTATCACGATCTCATGACTTGAGTCATAGGTTTGACAAGTTAGCTAGAGTAGATCTAGGTAGTTTTTTTGTCCCTTTTTAATTTAATAATTTTTTTAATTATATCTTTCAATATTTGATGTATTATGAATTGACCTTTATAATTCATTTTTATTTGCTTTCTATATGGTTGTAATAGTCTCATGATCCAAGTCACAAATTTAATAGTTAACCCGAGTCGATTTAATATATCATTGTCTTGATATTTGAAAAACAATAATTAATATGTCATTGTATCAATATTCAAAAAAAATATTATCCAGCATTATATTTTGAATTCATAATTAATTTTTTTATTAGAAAACACTTTAATAATTTTTTATATTAAAAAATATAATCCTACCCAAAACGTGCAAATGCAACTTATAGAAGATGCAAGACTTTTTAAGTATTTGTTCTTTCTTCTTACAATGATACGCTCTACTTTCCCATCTATTATGAAATAAGTCCTTAAATTGATTAGTTATTTACTTGTTGATGTCGTTCTTTAAGTTTGCTTATGTGCTTATTTGTACACGAAGAAAACTCAAAAATACTCTATTCTTGTCTTGAATCATTCACAATAACTTAAATTGGTTATTTATTTATTTATTGATATAGTTCTTTAAATTTGCCTAGAGTGAGCTTGCGTGTAATCCATTTTGTTTAGTATAATTTTGATAAAAAGGAGAGAGCATGTTACAAAATAAAATTGAAAAATGAAAGTTGATAATAGAAAACTGGGGAGTGTCTCATCGTTAAATTTTTTTATTATTATTAATGTGAGTGTTAGGACCAGTTTGCGTATATCTCGATTAATTTCACGGGTCTTAAAGTTAACAATCATGTAAACTTTCTAATAATTATTATATTAGCAACTACATAACTCGAATTTGAGTTATAAAATGAAATTTTAGTAGCAGTTATAGTGACATTTAGAGTAAAATATTTAGAGTAAAATTTATTGCAAGTAATGTTATAATGGCTTTTCAAGCAATTGTTTTTGTAACACATTTGTTTATATTTTAAAAAAATTATGATAGAACTTCACATAGAATTTAAAGTCACTTGTTTCATATGTCATTAAAATTTAATAGTATTTGAAATAAATGCATTTATAAACAAATGCTTTAAATCTAATGTTGGTAAAGACACGCCATAATTGTCACTCAAATTAAGAAAAAATTGCACCAGGGATGTAAATAATAGCAATTCGAAATTACCGCTGTAATTATAGAATTTATTAAAACACATCGCAATGACTTTTTTTTATTCTCAAACTGTTTTTTTAATTGCATCGTTCTAAAACTAAATTATTCAACAAGAGATGATTAAAGTCTAATATAAGAAGAAATCCTATGACCAAACTATAATTTTTTATATAAAAAAAATCATGTTTAATCTACTAAGTTTTTTTTGTATTGAGTTATGGGATAAATTACTGTAATTTGATATCATGTTTGAATTGAGGTATTTAAATTTTAATTAATGCAATTAATTTTTTTTTTATGGAATTGAATGAAATGAAAATTCTTCTTTTATATAATATGTATTGCAACTTAAAACACTATCTTTTTCTCTGCAAAAGTCTACTCCTCTTCTAAAAATTATTTCTTGTAGTCTTGCTACATCATTGCCAATAACAACACCTTTTGTTTTTATAAAAACAATTTACAATTTTTCTAAATATTTGTTTTTTTAATAAAGATTCAATCTAATTGAAGTTTAGATTGAGTATCTTGTGTTTGTTTACATGTTGATCTCAATATTTGTTCTGCGAGTGTTTTGCTTGTGTATTTTTTTACGAGGGTTAGCTCCCTGCCTATTAGAGTTTAAAGAGGTGTTTGAGAGTATAATTGTGGTTGTTTTTCAAAGTGTTTTTTCATTCAGAAATATATTAAAATAATTTTTTTTATTTTTTAAAAATTATTTTTGACATCAACACATTAAAATGTCTGAAATCACTAAAAAATATATTATTTTAAAGTAAATAAAAAATAAAAAAATTATTTTTTAAAAAAATACTTTTAAAATAAAAAAACAAATACATTCTAAATCCTTGTTAATAAAAGCTTGATGATTGTTTTTAATTGGTTGAATGGTTTCAATAATTGTCGGATGTTGATTTTTCATCAATAAAGCTGGATAGTGCAATCCACTCCTCATGTTCCTAACTCATTTTAAGCATGCGGCGTAATAAGTTTATGGAAAATCATTTTTTCAAGTTTTAATTTTTTTTATATGATTTTTTTTCTCAATAAAAATTCAATTTTTTTTTAGATCAATATGGGTATCTGGGTTAGCTTGCGCACACCTTGATTAATCCCACGAGTCCTGAAGTTAACGCCCATATAAGCCTCTAGTGACCCTGATGTTTGTGAGACTCGAATTGGTGACTTCTGGAGAGCAAACTCATGATCTGACTAGTTAAGCTACACCATAGGATTATAAAAATTCAATCTAATTCAAGTTTAAACCGGATCCTTCATGAATGTTTGCATGTCGATCCAGAACTATGTTTAACAGAGTGTTTTGTTTATGTATCCTTCTTCGAGGATTAGCTCATTACTTGTTGGAGTTTAAATAATTATTTGAATATGTGATAATGGTTGTTTTTAAAATATTTTTTGCTTGGAAATGTATCAAAGTAATATTTTTTATTTTTTAAAAAATATTTTAATATTAGGATATTAAAACGATATGAAAATATCAAAAATCATTAATTTAAAATAAAAAAAATAATTTAAATATTTTTTAAAATATTTTTGAAACTAAAAAATAACCTAGGTGTAAATCCTTTCCCGTAAAACTTTGATGATTATTTTTCTATTAGTTTAACCTTGATAGTGCTTTCCATTCCTAATTGATGCATAATACCTTAAACTCATCTCTAATCATGCCACATAATAAAGTTTCAGGAAAGACATTTCAAGATTAAAAAGTTTAAAAGTTTAATTTATTACTCAAAATAATAAAGTTTAAATTTTTTAAACATTAAGAAGAAGTTTTTTATTATTATTATTATTATTAATCTCTCATAATTGTACTGTAAAATAGTTATTTATTAGTAAGATATGATATTTTAGTCATTAAAATCATTAATTAGGGGTGTTTCCTAGAACTACAACGTCCTGCCTTTTATATGGCCCTATGCATCAAAAGGGAAAAGAGTGAAATTCGCTCGAGGGACCCATCGGGGAGACAAGAATTCAATCCACGAGCGTGCCATTTTCTTGGCCGTCAGATTTAACGTCAAAACCACGTTAAAACGTTGCTTGAAAAAGCTAAAGCGCGGGTTAGGCGTTAAGGCTAACGGCAAATACCAAAACTTCGCAATTATTGTCCTCCTCCTCCTTCGTGTACGCTTTCTTCTCCCACCAAAACACAACCAAGAAACCTCACCGGAAACTCGCCGGAAATTGTACTCTTCTCGTGTTTTTATGGATTGGTTTCCATGTTTTTTTTTAAGGTAATTACTAATTTTCTTGATACAAGATTAGAGTATTTCTTATGAGTTTTTCCTTTGAAATTTGATCATCAAAATCTTGCTCAAAGATTTATCTTTACCTTCTTCCTTTTTTTCCCTCGCATATCCTTTTTTTCTTTTCATTTTCATGTATTTGGAAATCTCTGTTTGATATCTATATGTTTTCTTCTTCATAACCTGTGAGTGTTATCAAGAAGCAACCAAAGCTGCAGGGGTCAAAGTGAAACAAGAGATTTTCATTATACATGTTCTTCAACAATTGGATCTCTTCCAACTCAGTCTCTCATTCTTGTTTTTTCCTTAGATGTTTTAGACTGCTGACATGCACGAGGGTTTATGCTGTTTTTTTATTGAATTAGGGTTACAGTGGTTTACGTGAGGTATAATCATGATATACCTGTACTGCAGTATATACACATGCATATAAAAGGGTGGCAGGTTACAGACAGTTCTTATTTAGTCCAAGATTGAGTTGGTTCGAGTTGTTGAGTATTAACTCTGCAAGATTTTTTCACTGCTCCTTTGGTGGGGGGAAGAAAGCCTTACAGTTTGGCTGTAACATGTACAAAAGTTGAAAATAAAATAATGATGACGATGAAAATGGTAGAAAAAGTCTTGTACAGATTTGAGAGCAGAGACCTCTCTCTGAGTGATGACGAATCTACAGTTGGTTCTACTGTTATTGCTTTTCTTTTTTCCTTTCTTGATGAATATGTTTTCGTTCTTCTAGATTCGTGTCGTCATATCCTGCCACTTTTTTAATTATTTTTATTCTGTTACATTTTATGTCAGTCGTGGCTGTAAAATTTAGAGCATTAATATACCATGTAATCTCTGTAACAGGATGGTATTGGAGGAACTTTAAGTTCGTAGAGTTACAGGACCAAGCTTGGTGGATGTTGGAAACGATGGATTCTTTCACTTGGTTCTTACTTTCAATGTCTTGTTCAAGGTGGCAAGCTTGGCCTTATGTTGCGTATTGAGCTTACTAGAGAGGTTCCAGTCAAAGTAAGCAAAACCCGAGGGTGGCATCCTAGCATTAGATGGACACAAGAAATTTAAGTCCTGATTCACATGTAGCACAGCAAAGCCGGAGAGATAAGTTGAGAGTTCAACAAAGTTTATCCTCAGTCCAGCAAATAGATGAATTTCCTAATTGTTTGGAACATTATTCTATCCGTCCGGGGCTAAGCCCGGATCCTGTTCACGTTCGAAATATTAGGAATGGCAATATACTTTATGATTCTACTATGTTTTCCTCAGAAATGCTCAATTTTGCAACAAGTTCTCATGCTGTATCAGCTTCTAAAGATGCAATTGTTGATCAAGAACTAGAGCCTATACCTGCAGAGGATTCTTCATTCACCAGCATGTCTCACCCAATTTTATCCAACTTCAATGCTTCATCACCTAAATCCACTACCTGTGACCCACAAGAATGCGGTAATTGGAGAAGCCTTGACTCGCAGCAAAGTTATGATATGATGGTGAATTATGCAGGTGGTTCAGTAGGTGGGGAAAGGAATCAGAAACCTATGTTTGTTGGTGAAGTCTTGTCAAATAATGCAAGAGTAAGCAACATTTCAACATCCAGACAATATTGGATGCCTAGTTACTTTGAGAACCAAGATGTTCAGCTTCCATCTACTTTAAGGAATTCATCTGGTGAAATTTTAAGTGATGGTAGCCTGAAGGAGGCAAGGGAGATGCAAGTTACTTCTCTTCCACCTTACCAAAATACACTCCTTGATGTTATTCCTTCTGGCTGTTTTCGGCCTAGAATTAATGAACGCATTGTTCATCCATCATATGCAACTGAATCAACTGCTTTACATATTGATAATAATACCAGTACTTGGATGAGCAGACCACTTGAGAACTACCATCACTGGAGTGGTGAGTTCGGTCTTATTGCAAGGACAAGTGACCAAGAGTTGAGGACTATTGGAAGTGATGCTAACACTCAGGGTTTATCTTTGTCTCTTTCATCAATCAATCCACCATCTAAAGTTGAAGTTACCCATTTTGGAGAGGGATGTGCATCTGAACATTTGCAATTGAAGGTGGCTCGGGTTTCTCAAGAATCTCAACAAGATTCAAAAATTTTCAAGTCAAGCTCTTTCTGTGCTATGCCTAAACCGTCAATTATGAGTAAAGGTGGTGGGAAATCACTTCATGACGTCGTGGGAACTTCTACACATGCTTTTCGAAATACTGGTCCTCTCGGGCCTTTTACTGGATATGCAACTATTCTAAAGAGTTCAGGATTCTTGAAGCCAGCTCAGGAGCTACTGGAAGAATTCTCTATTGTAACAGGCCCAAAACTCATGAGAACATTTGAGATGTTTGAGAGGATATCTGGCGATCAAGTTAGTGCTCCAGCTTTGGCGGACACTGTTAATACTGTTGACGAAGAGGGCGGGACTAACGGCAACGATATTTCAGGCATCTCATCCTCTACATTTTACAGTTCGAACAAGCGAAGTGGTAGCGCTGGTGTAGGTGGAGGCGGCAGCTCTTGTGGATCTTATGGTCCAGAATACCAACAAATGAAGGCAAAGCTCCTATTCTTGGAAGAGGAGGTTTGTCTACTCTTCACCTCTCTCAGTTTTTTTTTTTTTTTTTTTAACTTTTTTTGGGGGTAACATCATCATTTATCAAGAGAGAGAGAGAGGAGAGAGAGAGAAGAGAGTTGATGATGGTGGAATCTCTATAGAATTTAAAACTACTTAAACTTGTGCTTTACTTGATTAGGCTGCTAGTTTATAACATAGCTTAGTAGTTTCGAAACTTTTAAATGTACTTTTATGCCCAAAGAAATTATGAATTAAAACTGATATATTAACTAATTACGCAAAAGAAAGCTGCATATTTATTTATTCATTCAATTTTAAAATGAATATGATGCATTAAGCGAACTTTGAGAATTTTAAACCTAGCATGAGCAAAATTTCTGTAAGCTAAATGAGATGGTATGGCGAGTATATTCTTCCGTGGAGAGGAAAAAAAAATCTTAACAATTGAAGGACGAAGATAAACACTGCTAGCCTTAAGATAACAGGAGTGAGAATGATTGTGGATAAGGTCAGGAGCTATAGAAGACTGACAGTGGAAGATTATATACAAGCCTTTGTTCACTGAAATTAATTTTTTATAGTTCACAATAAAGAGTTAATGCTGGAAGTAATTAGAAATAGCTATGAGCAAAAAGATTTTCTTATATTAACTGAATTATAAGCTGAGATTTTGTTAAATTAATGATTGTTGCTTTGAATTGTGTGCTCACTCTCTGACTACTCTTAGGAATAGTTATGGTTTGAACCTGGCACTTGGTAGAGTTTTTTTCAAGCTTAGCTTAACGATTATTGAATACCTTTTATCAAGACATGTAGAGCAGGTTTCATATCCAAAGTGCCGAAAGAGATCAGCTTAGGAATTAGAATTAGAGGCCTACCTTTTCAAATGGAGCCTCCCTTTCATCTACTTTGTTTCATTTTGAGCTCATACTTCTGGCACCCATGCTCTCGTGCTATTTATTAAAATGAGTGCTTGATTATTGAGGCAAAATGACTCAATCATTTGGAAAAATATCGATGACTGAAAAGGAAGTCAGCAGTCAGACATGCAGCTTCCATAGTAGATCTTGGACTGTGCGTAGATGGCAAGGGATATGGTGGAGGACAACGCCATTAAAGTGAATTTTTGGTTAAAATGCCACAAAGGGGCAACTTGAGACTTGAACAAGGAAAAAAAAAGGCTATTTATAGATGCTATTTATGTGCTTAAAAAACTTTGATGCTATTTATAGTGGTCCTGCCAGACCAGAGTCTGTGAATAAGGATACCTCATCCAAAATAGGCTTCCTTGTGGCTCGAATACTTTCCTCATGTTTCCTTTTCCATGCATGATATGTATACCGCATCAGGAAAGAAAACTAGGAAGATCAAATTAGGTTTTGTAATTGTCTTGAAGAGCAAATGTCATGTAGGAAACTATCTTGTTGAGTTTGAGCACTTTCCCCTACTTTATTGCTTCAGAATCAATCGAGAGAACTTGAATTTGCTTGACTTTTGATGACAAGATGATACCTATATGGGACTAAATGGAATGCTTTTATTTATTTTTATTTTTGGAAGCTTGAAAAAGACATTGTTTTGTCCACTTCAACTTGGTATGGAATAGTTTCCTTTCTTCGCCTTGTTCCCAGTCAGTTCCGAAGCTGGACAGGACTCTTTTTTTTTACCATATTGTAGGATTTGAGGACTTTTTACATGGGCATTTAGTGATTTCATGGGGTTTCAATTCCAAAATGAGTTTTCAAATATGTCAGGCCTCGCAATTTTGCTGCCTACATGTAGTTCAAAATTTCAGTGTTGATTTCACCACGATAAAATCAGTTGCATGATACTAGCCGCTGCAATCATCTCTCAAGCAAGCTTGCATACAAACACCAAACGCATCGCATTCAGTGTCTGTTACCTTTTTCTGGTATACATTATTGCCTTTTTTTTCCAAATATCTTGAGGTTATATACAGTGTGATGATGAAATTATGTTCCACTGGTAGGTAGAATGCAACTTATAATCGACCTAACTTGTAGTTGCATGCTGATTAGTAATTTAGATGCTATTTATGGACGGCACGAGAGCACATCTTGACTGGCTGCACCTTTGTTTTGTTCAAGGCTACAATACAAATATTCTGAGGCTAGGAAAGGGTTTGTGGTTTGTGTTTGTAATCAGCTTGATGGATTACTTTGAAATTAGATACTAAATGGAATTAGTGGTGGGACCTTGATGGCCCACCTTGTCCAAACATCATGTCAATCCCATAATGGAATTAGTGGACTTAGCTTTCAAAGTAACTGTTCACAAGTCCAAAACCCAACAAGTTGTTTTCTTGTAATGTCAAAATTATTGCCTATCAGTGTTTCACTGTGCGCACACTCGTGGATCTTTTCAGTAAAATTATCGTATTACCCTTAACAATTTAAGTCTTATAACATACTTTCAAGGGTAATATAGTATTTTTGCACGAGACACATTTGCTGTCTTTTTAATCTTTAATTTGCTCAATGTAATATCTAAAATACCTTTAAAAGTTGAATTTCTTTAACAATTAGGGCAATGACGTTTTGGGTTTTAACTTTTTCTTGGCACAATGTAGTTACTAAAGTGCTTTTAGAGTTGAATAATCTAAAGCTAAGATTGAGGGTTTTTTTTATCTTTTTATTATTATTTCTTCTTAATGTTTTGTGGGCTTAGGGGCAATTTTGTATTTGCATACATTAAATTAAAAAAAGGAAATGTTGCTGGTGTGTGGGATGTGTCTTGCCGCTCCCTTCATGGTGGTTCGGCACGTGTTGCAGCCCAATGCATGGTGGAGTTCTGACGATATTTTTTCTTTTCCCTTGTTTTTTCTCTTCATCCTTGACAAATATGCAACCCTTGCAAAAAATCAGAAGAGTGTTATTTGTTAAGTTTATCACATTTGGTTCTTATTTTTTTAATTGTATCAAATTTAAATTATTTTTTTTTCAATTTGATCATTTGGCATTTGATTTTTATATCAAAATTTGTCCTTTTATTTTATGATGTTTCATGTTTGACTCTCAATGTTTTGATTTCTAATTTAGATTCTTGGCTCTTTTATCAAATTTTAATTTCTTTTCAATTTCATCCTCGATTCATGATCTTATTTTTAATGTTTTCATATTTGGTCAACATTTTCTTGCTTTTCATTTTAGTTTTGGATTTTTATGTGAATTTGATTTTTCTTTTCATTTTTGCTCCTCAATTCGATATTTGATGATATTTAAGGTTTAACTCTTAATGTTGTAATTTCTAATTTTGATTTTTAGCTCTTTTGTTAAATTTTAATTTGTTTTCAATTTCATCCTTAGATCTATAATCTTGATTTTTTTTAATGTGGTCTTTATTCTCTTAATTTTAATTTTTATTTAAGTTTCATTTGCTAATTTGATTTTTTTAAAATTTTGCTCTTCAATTCAAAATTTTAGTTTATCCTCTTAATTTGTTTTTTCAATTGAGGTCTTTATTCTCTTAATTGTTATTTTTTTATCTTTGATTTTTTTTATTTCATCATTCAACCTTTGATTTATTGAGAATTGATTTCCTTGGTTTTTCCTCTTGTTTTTAGGCTCTATCCGGGAGTCAATCCGGGACAACTATCGGGTCACGGGTTGAGTGGGTCGACTCGGATTAACCCAAGTCAACCAAATCTTTTTGTTTTATAAAAAGTCAAAATGATACTGTTTTGAAAAAAGGAGAATAGTCAATGAGTTTTGATCCTTGTTTTGACTAGATTTGCCCCGGGTTAACTGAAATATGGATCAATCCGGGTTTTTGATCATCTTACACTAGAACAGTTTCCCCCCAATTTCTTTTGAAACTCGGCTTGGTCTAAGCCACGGTTACTTGGGTTATGGGCCCACCTGTTAGCTTAAGCCATGTTTTAAAATAGTAGCTTTCCAGATGCAATGCTTCCAGTTTAGTAATTAACTAAGGTCATGAGTTTGAAAAGTTAACATGGGTTGACGTCTTATTCTTTTCCGATTACATTCTCTAAAGTTTTTTGTTTTGAAAAATAAACTTCTTTGTCTTCTTTAATTTTCTTTTAATTAGGTTACCCTTATGTAATGATCTAGGTGAGAGGTTTGTTCGGGGGATCCATGTTTTTTTTAAGGTTGTTTTTTTTATTCTTTTTGATTTTGTCCTTTAAAATTTGACCAATAAACTTCATTTTTTTTCACGTTTTGCATGATCCCACTCGTGGGTTTTGACGAGCTCACTTGTTTTGCTGGTGTTATAAGACTCTTTTTCATTGATTTTTTTTCTTGATTTTATCATTTTTATATTTTGACTTTTGGGAATTGACAATTATTATTTTATTCAATTTTTTTCTATAATGTTGAGTTTTTTTTTTATATATATATATATTATTTTTTTTGTTCTTTAAAATACAGCGATAGTGAGCATCGGTTTTTTATGTTGCAAAAAAATCAGCCCTAACTATACAGTGAAAACTAAAGTGTGATCAGCAGCATCTCAACGTGCATAGTTTTTACTGTTGATTTTCCCAATTTAGCAAAGGTCTGATGCGCCAAAAAAAAGGGCACAGCGGAATTGCTGTTTCTCCTATTGACACCATACAAAGTTGTTTATGCCGCCATCATTATACATCAATACATGTTCCTATGCCCATTCCAACCTTGTCTAACTTTGCTAACACACCCCTGTGGATATTTCTTAGAATATTGCATGCCTGCAATCTTTATCTATCTTTTGAGATATTAACACATTAATTTTACCATATTTTCCTGTATCATCACTTAAAACAAGCATGCTTGCTGACTGTACTGTACTGCATGTGTTACCAAAAGGTTTGCAGAAGGTACAAGCAATACCATCAACAGATGCAAATGGTAGCTTCTTCTTTTGAATCAGTGGCTGGTCTTAGTGCTGCCACCCCGTACGTTACCTTGTCTCTCAAGACAGTCTCCGGGAATTTCAGGTGTCTGAAACATGCCATCGTGGACCAGCTCAAGCAGGTGACAAAAGCCCTAGGAGATGATCTTTTCTCCAGGAATACAGTTGCAGTGGGTAGTAAAGTTGATACAAGTGCATCAAGGTTAAGCTACATGGATCAAAGCATTCAAACGAATAAATCTGGTGGGGTTAATGTAGGGTACCATGAACCCCAACAACACATTTGGAGGCCCCAAAGAGGCCTACCAGAACGTTCAGTAGCAGTTCTTAGAGCTTGGCTGTTTGAGCATTTTCTTCACCCGTGAGTTTCCCACCACCGTTCATATCTGCAATTTGGCTGGAATATTTGACCGAATAGACTTTCTCCTTGTAGGTACCCCACAGACGCTGATAAGCACATGTTAGCCACTCAGACGGGTCTATCTCGAAACCAGGTAAGTCAGCTTCTTGTTTATTTTTTTAATCATTTATTTCCAAGGGTCTCCATTCAATTTGGGCTATGGGATTAATTAGGACCAATATATACATTGATTTGATTGGAGTTGTTAGTATATGAATTGGCCAAGATTACTGTTCCTCGTTTGCTTTCTTGGTATTGCGGGACCATAATGCTCTTTTTTAGAGCTCTTGAAGTTGGATGACACTAAATTAAAGTATATTGTGTTTTAACTAAAGGAGTTTGGCAGCATTTCATGAGAAAGATACAATATTCACGTGATCCTGTTTGGTTTAGAAATATGTTAACTACATTGGCTTCTAGATACTAATTTACTCCACTAGATGTAGATGCAATTATCATGTTTGATAATTAAATTGAAAGATTATTGCAGGTGTCAAACTGGTTCATCAATGCCCGGGTGCGCTTGTGGAAACCAATGGTTGAGGAAATACATTTGCTTGAAGCCAAAGGTTTGGCAGAAAAAGCTGGGAAGAACGACGGAAATTCTGCAGAGGGTAATAGCCAGTCAAATGACGAGGAAGGCTCAAACAAGTTTGGTACAAATTCTGTGCTAGATAAACAAATGGAATGCTATGGCATTGGTTCCTCTGGAGGCTGTGGTGAACAACTGGATGCAGAACAATTGAGTAGAGAGAAGAGGTCAAGAGTAGAATCTCAGTTCCCTACCACCATGGATGGATCACCGATGAATTTTCTGCCTTGTCAGAGAAGTGGGACTGATAATGGTGGACTTGGTGCTGTTTCACTTACTTTGGGTCTTAGGCAAGGTATTGAAAGTGCACAGCATCAAATACAATTGCAACAACACAAGGGTCATTTTAAGCAGCCATTCGGAGGTCAGATGATTCATGATTTTGTGGGTTGATATGTGTCTATATATCCATTTCATCTTCAAATGGAAGTTGAAAGTGAATAATAATGCCACAGAAGAATGACTCTTTTTGCCACCATATATCTCAAATGACCAGGGAAAATTTATTGGGGTATATACTTGGGGACCTTTTCGAGGCTTTAAATTGAATATAAATCCTTGCTGATGCTTGTTGGCAAATGTTTTATGAACATTTTATTTAACACCATGTTGAAACTTACAATTATGCAAACCCAGAAGTTCCCTACCACGGTCTAAGCTAGCGCTTAGCTGTGTCTAATGTGTTACAGAAAGCAAATAGGTTAGTGAGAGACTTGAGAGCAGCCAAGTCACTACAAGAAAAACATATTAGATTATTTCCAAGAACTCTATATTTGGGGTAGTGCCAAGGAGCTACGTGCATTGAAATTGTGGAAAGGTTAGTGATGAACCAGCACAAAAGGAGGAGGAAGAACGCACGGCAAGGGTTTGCTGTCCGATAATAGGCCTTGGCCGAGCAGACGGCCATGTCCGCCAAGTTATTTTGGGGAAACAACAAACCGTAAACTGTTATTAAGGCCTCAACTCAATTTGTAACTATTATGGACCGAATGCCAATCTCTAGCAAATTTTCAAGAAGTAAAATTAAAATATTTTTAATGCATATGCTATGACAAAAACTGCACAGAAGTGTATTCGCGAATGTATTCCGACTAAAATTGACTAAAATATCAACTCGAGTTTTCGATACCAATCAACAAAATAATTAATAAATTGCGAGGAGGTACAATGTGGAAGTATAATTGTCTTCCCCCTCCTTTACCCATAAGAGAAGAGAAAACGATGTGAATAGTGATGTTAAGTCATGAAAGCAAGAACCATGCATAGGGACAGACAGCCTTCGTTTTTTGTAGCAAAACCAGTGAGTGTGACACCTGAAAAGCAAAAGATATGGCGGTCGACATGAACAGTTGGGGGCAAAGCAAGAAATCAGATACGAAGTGACTACAGCGGCAGGTGAGGTAAATATGAAAAATAATATCTACCTCGTTCCTACTTTCTTCAGTGCACAGTAAATGTCTTGTCCTCTTACGTTGCCTTGCATCACATGTTACAATTGTGGAAGTTTTTAATGTTTCGGTTTATAAATGTCCTGTCCTCTTACCTACTTGCTCCTAGTTTTAAATAATGCTTGTAGTCTTGACGTTTTTTTACTTTCAAGTAAAACAATGAAAATATTTGGAACACTACGAGAAAGATAAGATAGTTTTGAAATTTAGTCCCCTCTGACGAGTTGATTTGTAACAATCCGGGATTAAAATTGAGCTGGGTTGATAAAAAATAAAAAAAATCATGATTTGGTGTAGTCTCGGCCGACCCGGTTGACCCAGCAAAACCCGGTTGCAACCCGTTGATTTTTGTTTTTATTTTTACTAAAACGATGTCGTTTTGAATTTTTTTTAAAATATAGATTGACCCGGCCGACCTGGTGACCCGGTCAAAGCCCGAAACCCAAGCCTTGGACCGGGTTGGGTTTAAAAACCATGAAAAATACAATAAGAAATTTTTTATAAAAATGAAGAATTTAAAAAATATTAAAGAAACAATATTTAAGAATGGAGTGTTACAATTATATAAAAATAGAATTAAAGTTAAAAAATATCTTTCTATTATATTTTGTTTTTATATTTTTTTTGTTTATTATATTGGTTTTTGGCTTTTTATGATTTGTCTCAGTGTATCATTGATAGTTTTAAATACATAAAAATACATGTATGCTTTCACGACTCCTAGTATAAATTATTATTTTTTTCTAATTTCTCTCTTTTTCCTTTTTTTTCTTCCACCATTTTGAGAAGGAAATAAAGAGGAAGGCTTATTGGTCACATGGATTTGGGAACTATCCAGATTGCTCTGTAGAAGCTAAGCCCTTGGTATAAATAACATTTTCCTTCTCTCTTTTAATTTTTTTCTTCTCTTACCATGACACTCACACTCACTACTCATTCTCTTAACCTCTTTTTTTTTTTTTTTCTATTCCTCACTTTCACATAAATTATAATTATTTATTTTGTAGTTTATTTTAATAAAATCACAATGCATTTTATAATCCTAATATTTTTTTTATTTGGTAACAAAAAGACTGAGAAAATAAATAAAAATTTCAAGTTTCAGATCCAACTTTCATTTTGAACACAATTTATCATTTTTCAACCCAACTGTTTGATAAAATATTTGATTGTGATTTTATTTTATGTGGAAATTGTGAATTTTATATTGTCTCTAGTATATTGATTTTAAAAGTTTTATTTAATTCTAATAGTTTCAATACATGAATTATTTTTTTCTAGAATAGTATAGGTATAAAAGAATTAATATACCTACTCATAAATATTTGTAATATTTAGAAAATTTTTAGCATGTATCTAACCTGCTTGAATAAAAAGAAGAAGAAGAAGAAGAATGAATTAAGTTTATATTTTATAAAATATCAAAAATTAAATTAAATATAATTATAAATTAAAACCCGACATTATATATCCGATTACACCCCTGTTATTTTCCCTAATAAATTTTGGTACTGTGATAATTTGAAAAATAAAAAACTCGCATTATTGTACTCCAGCTTGTTGCGTGTCTACTCCAACCAAAAAGAACCTTCACCGGAATCTCACTGGGAAATGAAACGTCATGTCATCCTGATCATGGCTTACTTTCAACAACAATCATGGATTTGTTTTTCTAAGTTATAGATACGTACAGTTTTAATTTTTTTATTAAATTTTATTGTTTGAAAATACGGTGTAAATTAAACTTTAAAAAATTTAATTTTTTTTAATTAAAATTTAATATAGTTTATATATTTTGCATTAAAAATAATTTTGAAAAATAAAAATATTATTAACATGTATTTTGATATGAAAAATTATTTAAAAAATAATTATTACCACACTACCGAACATATATACACGTATGGTTTGTTAACTGTTTAAGCTTTTTTGGTCCAGTATATATATATCGACTTGCTTATCTTTTTCTTTCTTCAATTGGATTTCACCTCCATCGTTTGTGTCTGTATTTTATCTGCCCTATTGTTTTATGTAAAATACTGACGATTAGAGGTGGAGCTAGAATTATTTGTTAGGAAAGACCAAAATTAATATAATAATATATAATATTTGTTTTAATTTATTATACATGAGTTATAAAAAAAAACATACATAATTTAGTTTTATTCAAATAACTTACTACAAACATATAATGATCTTTATATAGGGTAAAAGGTTTGAAGCAATACCAAATTGACTCAAAGCAATGAAGTTAATTTCATCTTCATAATATATCCATCACTTTAATATTGTTGGTCTTTATACCTATTAAATATAAACATACAAAGTATATAAGAAACATTAGCTAAAACGAAACATTATTTATGTTTGATAAACTTTGAAATAAAACAAAAAATAATGAAGAATGATTCTTAACAATATCAATTCTAGTAAGAGGTTGCTCACTAATCAACGCAAATTCTCTGTAAACTAAAGCACATTGGGGCTGCTCAACCATAACATCAACATTACACATTGGAGTTGGTTCATATGAGTTATCAATATTTTTTTTTCAAAAAAAGAATCAATTCTTCTTATTTTGTTCATGGTTCAACCTAAAATCAAAACATATATCGTGAGAAAAAATTGATAATTTTGGCAGCTCTACTAAAAAAAAAATAAAAACAAAATCCAAGCATAATCAAAACAAACCAATAAAATATATCTAATTAATTAGAAAAAAAATCACTATAACAAGAATTCGAAAAACAATTGGTAGAACTAGCAGATCTGAGAACAAAAAAGAGCAAAAATGATAGAATTATAAAAAAACCTCATCAAATTATTAAAAAACATCTCAAAACAAAAATAAATTTTAAATTTAAATTACCTTATTTTGTTTGATGAAAAATAAATTAATTAGTGGCTTTGCTTCAATTTTTCCACAGAAAAATTTTTACTTGCTATTTGTATTTGTATTTTTATTTTTGACTAGCTACAGAATTTATATTAGGGATGTGTAAAATAATAACTTTATATTTGCAGAATTTATACTAGAGTTGCGTAAAATAATTTAAAGGAAATTAAAAATAAAATCACGCTTCATTACTATAAAAAGACCCATCTCTTTAAAATAAAAAAGCACTTCCTCACATTTAACTACCCAATAATAAAAAAAATTAAAATGTTTTGCAGAGTGCCATTAAAATGTTTTGCGGGGGGGGGGCCCTACTAGCCCCTCTTGCTTCCGCCCCTGCTGACGACACGAGGAAAGCTACAGTCTTGTACTGTATATAACAATATGGATGTGAAAAAGAAGAAAAAAAGAAGAAGAAAACAGCGAGAAAAGTTAAAAGTACAGAACCACTTTTGTATTATGTGGTGAACTGATCTGAAACTCCTTCAGTGGATTGCTTCCAGTTGTTTTTAATTTGTTCTTGTTTCCTTTCTCTACCTTCATGTGGTCTTTTTGACTGATCATTGTCTTGTCTTTCTTTTTCTTTTTTATTTGTATTATCAATGTCAGCACTGTTTCTCTTTTACCGTGTTTTTTCTAGAAGAATGTAATCTTATCTGCTAATAAGGTGGCAAATAGATCAGTAAATCAAGTCCATAACATTGTTTAATGCTGTTGTATTGCAGGAAGTAGATGGAATTTCATGACATTTAGTTGTCTAATGAGATTACTAATTAAGTGATTGTAGTCAAAGGACTTCTCTAATGATTTCGATCAGTTGGATGTTGCTCCGGGGCTAACCCCAGATTTTGTCCAGGTTCGAAATGTTAGGAATGGAAATATGCTTTATGACCTTTCTCTGCTTTCCTATACAGTGCTCACTTTTGCAAAAAGTTCTGATTTTTTATCAGCTCAAAGGGATGCAATGGTTGAACAAGAACTATGTCCAGCACAACTGAATAGCCCCATTGCAGCTGATGATTCTTTGTTCACCAATACTTCTCACCCAGTTTTGTCAAACTTAAACGCTTCACCTACAGCCAATAATGGTGATGCACAGGAATGTGGCAACTGGAGAAAGCTTGGTTCAGAGCAAAGTTATGATTTGAGTGTTGATTACGCTGGTGTATCAGTAATTGGGGAGAGGAATCAGAAACTGATGTATGCTGGGGAAGTCATGTAAAATAACGCAAAGGTAACCGGAGTTTCTTTATATATAAAAACAAAATTTGAAGCCTGATTACAATGAGCAACGAGATACGGAGCTTCAATCTTCTTTAGTCAATCCCTCATATGAATTTTCTAGTCAAGATAATCAGAAGCAGTTTACAACTCATTCACTTTACCAAAATACACTGCAAGATGTCGTTGCATCAGGATTGATTGGGAGTACTAAAGAATGTATTCTCCATCCAACGAGTGGGAATCATTCTACCGCTTTACATTTTAATAATTTCAATGCTTGGATAAGAAAGCCGACTGAGAACCCCATCAGGGGAGTGATGAGCTGGTTCTTAATACAAGGAAGAGGTCCCAAGAGCTGAGGACTATTCCAAGTGATGCTAATACTCAGGGCCTATCTCTGTCTCTTTCATCAAATCGGCCATCTAAACTCAACGGTACGCGGTTTGCAGAAGCATATGAATCTGAGTGTTTGGAATCAAAGAATGGCTTTTCCAAAGAGCCTCATGATGATTCAAAAGTTTCCAGGTAAAGTTATCTGTGTCCATTGCCAATACCATCAATTCTAAGTTTAAGTTGAGGAAAAACATTACATAACTTGCCAGGAAATGCTACAAATGTTCAAAATACTGGTCTTCTTGGGCCTTTCACTGGATATTCAACTATTCTAAATAGTTCTAGATTCTTAAAGCCAGCTCAAGAGCTACTAGAGGAATTCTGTGGTGTTAATTGTTAAAGGTCTGAAACTCATAAGAACATGTGAGTTGCTAAAGAGGCGAGGTGGAGGGCTAGGCCTCCACGTTTGAGTGATACTGTTAATGAATCTGATACCGGGGATGAAGCTAATGGTGACAACAATTTAGGTGCCTCATTGTTTTACTTCCGCAGATCAAATGAAGAATTTGGTGATTGTGGAGTAGGAAACATATCTTCTGAATCATATATGCCAGAGTACCGACAAATGAAGGCCAAGCGCCTATTGTTGCTGGATGAGGTTGGTTATATCTATGTCCCCCGTCTCTCGTCTCTCTCTCTCTCTCGCGCGCGCGCGCACACAAACACTCCTTTATATATATATATATATATATATATATATATATGATGGTGCCATCATCCTCCATTTTTCTCTTTCCTATCGTTACATGCATAAAAAGAAGGATGGCACAAGCTTGTTGGAACCACTTTGTCTTGACTATATTAGTAACTTCTCTCGAGATGGTTTAGTTGCTAATTTACTACATGCAACAGCTTGCTTGATATTACATTTGTTGCATATGATGAACAACAGGCTTTCCATGTGGACCTATTTTCCAAGAGTTCAATTTTTTAACATTCAGAAATATCACATTTGTCTTGGTTAAGAGCTAGATGAAGTAGTTATAAAAGCTTAGGCTACGTTTGTTTGCAGCAAAATTGTTTCTTTTTGGAAAGTGAATTTCGGGGAAAGTAAATTCTGGAAAAGTATTTTTCGATGTTTGGTAGTGTTATGAAAAATAAACCGGAAAACACTTTCCAGTGTTTGGTTATGTTATGGAAAATGAACTGAAAAATAATTTATTAATGATTTTTTTTTTCAAGTTTATCTAATATATATAAAATATTTAATATAAATATTTAATCACTTACAATAAAAGAATAAAATCTAAAAAGTATAATGATGAATTTTTTTTTATTATATCCTATATTCATAAATAGTTTATTTTATAAAATATAACTATATATGTCATATTATATTATAGAGAAATAAGCTTGTGAAATATTTTTTAAGCAAAACCTATTAATATATTTTTTTCAATTTTAAAAGCTTAAAATAAGTTTTTTTTTCATATGAAGAAAGCCAAATTAGTTTATGGTAAGAGTTATATATTTGAGTTTTTTTTTTTTGTATGAAGAATTTTTTAAAAGATAAATACATACAAAAATATTTTGATGGGTTTTTTGGATAAATATTTTTTTTTTACGGGTAAAGACAATTATCCCTTTAATATATATCAAATAAGCATCAAGAAATAAATATACAATTCATAAGTTCACAACAATCAATAAGATCAATCATTTTAATTCTTAAAAATAATCTGATTATCGAATAATTAAATAAAAATAAGTTTCAAAAATCACCTCGCATGCAGCAACACAACACACGATCGAGTTCATGGCTAGGTTCAATTCTATTCTATTTTTAGGGGAACAATACCTACTTATAGTTGTATTACATTAGATTTCATTATGTTATTAAACACATAATTTATAACTGAAATTACAAATATATAATATAATTATAAATAAAAAAAACCCCACCGTTCCCCAGCTCTTGCATTGCAAATCTCTAACTCTCTCCCATAACTTAATTAAGACAACATCATGGGTTTCTCTGTTTTCTCTCATTCGATTTCTATAATTCCCTTGGTTTCCTCTCTGTCGATTTCCCTTGGTTTCTCTCATTCGGTTTCTCTAATTCCCCTGGTTTCCCCTCATTCTTTAATTCCCCTGGGTATTTGGTATTCAGTTTCCCCTCCTGTTTTCTCTGTTCTCTCTCGCCATTCACTGTTCGTTCTACCAAGTCCTTAACTTTCTCTATCGGTTGTTCTCTTTCGGTCCTTAACTTCCCCTGGCTTTCTCTCGCCATTCCCCTGTTCTCAAGAAGCAGGACAACATCAGAGATTCAAGGGGCAAGGGCAGGAGGGCTAGACCTCAAGGACCTGCTCCTCCTTCCCAGTTCTCATCCCTCTCTCCCCCGGCTAAATGTACTGATAAAGCTGGGAAAGAGAGCAAACAACAGATTCACTGATTCCCCCTCTTTTACTTTGCGTCTCTCTCTTTACGCTGGATCCGGGGACGGGGAAACATGGTAGGGACTGGATGGGGAAGTTTGGGGAAGTTTGGTTTCTGTAAAGAAGCTGCCGAATGTGCAAGAAAAAATGCAATAATTTTTATGGCTTGCTTGTGATGAATTTGGTTGGTTTTTTCTGTGAATTTTTTTGAACGTGACGAGGTAAGATGAAGAAGAAACTGGGTATGGAAAAAATTTGATAAAGTGTTTCAGATATGTGTTTTATGTAAAGATAGGAAAGTGTTTTCCTTTTGACAAGGAAAGGAAAACACTTTCCTGCGATAAAAGGCAGTTTTTTTCTTTGACCGGAAAAAACTTTCCTTTGACTAACTTTTCAGATGGTTGCCAAACATGGAAAAATGAGGAAAATAGATTTCAGGAATTTGGTTTCTTTGAAACAAACAAGGCATTAAACGGAGGCTTGAGGCAGTACTGCCTTAACAAGAATGTTACAGGGGAAATTTAAACACCACTGAAAAATATTGCGTCTTTACAAAACAAGAAATGTGCAAAACAAGCAAGTTGAAAATTTGTCACAAGATGTATAAAACGGTAAGGAACACAAACAAATCTCCGCGGGAAAATAAATCTGTTAATTGGAAATAAGTTTCATTTTTATAGAAGGAAAACCTTAAGATTAGAGAACAATGATAAGCAAGGCAACAAATTTTTGGGAATAGAGGAATGCAATTGGGGATAGGGTTAGATAAGGTCAGTGATAGGCAATAATTAAAGAAAAATTAAGGCATAATATTGTGTTACTATGCGCTGGAAATCTGGAAAAGTTTCCTGTGAGACATTTTTCTTTTTAAGAATTTCAACGTCAAGTCTGAACTTCCTTTGTATGATGAACTTGTGAATCAGTTTCATATGCAATCTTCTGCATTCAGAGTATTCAATGATCATTCATGTCATAAGTTGTAGTTATAGACAACGCAGGCAATGCTCCCAGCAGAATTTCACTTCCCTTGCAAACAATTTTAGTCTCAAGACTATATATTTTTGTTAGCGAAGAGAATGGGCCATTCTGCTCTTCCTTAGTTTCGATACCTTTTTGAATATTTTTTTTTCTCAAATGGTCATTTTTGACTTGGGGTTGAATTTGATTCACTCAAGATTGGTGGTGTTTTCTAAGCCGTTGTGGGAATAGTAGAAAAGTGCAAATGCAAAAAACTTCATGTATAGCCTTGATTATACAAGACAATTAATTTCATGTTTTTTGGTTTGGTCTATACAACTATGTTAATTCAATCCTGAATCTGGGAAGTCCTGTTAGTCATTTGATCTGGCATGTCTAATGCTGACTGCTTCAGATTCTACTCAGACATGCGCTTGCATATGCGTACATGTGCACACACCTACAGTCCAACTAATTCTTCAGTTAGGTTCAAGCATTATTTACTGAATGTTTCCTTGTCTTACAACTCCTAATGTCCTGGGATATATACAATAGGATGATGATTTTGGTTTTATAACTATTCATCAACTGCTAGAATCACAATCAAATTCCGAAGATAGCTTCCCCAGTTGGCTTCAAAGACTTCAGGCCTCTCAGTTTGATTCATGGCATTTACAAGATAATGGCTAAGGTTCTTTCTAGCCGTCTGAAAGCGGTTATGCATGACCTTATCAGTGAGAATCAAACAACTTTCTTGGCAGGGAGGCAAATAATTGATGGGTTTTTGGTTGCCAATGAAGCAGTTCATTCCTTGAAAAGACACAGAGTGCCGAGCCTTATCTTTAAGGTGGATTTTCACAAAGCTTTCGATAGTGTGCAGTGGGATTATTTAGAGCAGGTTATGAGGCATATGGGTTTTGGTGAAAAATGGATTAATTGGATCAACACTTGCATCTCCACCGCAAAATTATCAGTGCTGATTAATGGATCTCCTTCTAAGGAATTCTTGATGGGCCGTGGGATTCGCCAAGGTGACCCCCTTTCTCCATTCCTTTTTCTAATAGCAGCAGAGGGATTATCTGTTTTGTTTCAAAGAGCAGCTTCAAATGATCTTTTCAAAGGTATCCCTTTTGGAGATAGCTTTTGCCTCAGTCACCTACAATATGCAGACGACACTTTAATCTTCATGCCTGCTAATCTTCATATGGTCAAAATAGTTAAAAGGATCTTGTTGTGGTTCGCTATTTGTTCAGGTTTGCACATTAACTTCCATAAAAGCTCTTTAATTGGCATAAATGTTGGGGAAGATACTTGTGCTAGTATGGCATATTCAGTCTTTTGCAGATTTGATTTCTTGCCTTGCTCTTATCTAGGCATGCCTTTAGGATCCAATCCTAAAAGATTGTCTACATGGAAGCCTATTATTGAGAATTTCAGACGAAAGTTGAGCATGTGGAGAGGTCGTATGCTTAGTATGGCAGGATGTATCTGCCTAATCAAAAGTGTCTTGAGTTCATTGCCAGTATATTATATGTCTTCTTTTCTTATGCCGAAAGGTGTCTGTAATTTACTAACATCTATTCAACGAAGATTCTTGTGGTCTGGAGTGGCAAAGCAAAAGAAAATCTGCAAGGTACAGTGGCGTATTGTTGTGAAAGCTAGAAAAGAAGGAGGCCTCGGGTTGGGTTCTTTAATGTCAAAAAATATATCCATGCTTTTCAAATGGATATGGAGGCTAAACTTACCAGACCATGCCTTATGGAAACAGGTAACAACCCATTTTTACTCCCCAACTTTCGAGAATGGAATCCCAAAATTGCATGGTCATATTTCCCCATTTTGGAAAGACGTTTTGTCAATCTTGGATCCAAACAGTGTCATCGGCTTAGTATTGCGTGAAAACATTAAATTCAAGATTGGAGATGGATCCTCCATCCTTTTCTGGTCTGACGTGTGGATAGGATCAAATGCTTTACGTAGCATTTTCCCTAAGCTTTACCAAATTTCTACTTTTCGGAATGGTTTGGTTAATGAGATGGGTCAATGGGTGAATGATCAATGGCGATGGAATTTGGTTTGGCGTAGGAAGCTCTTATCTTATGAAGAGCAACAATATCATCATTTGCTCTCAATGCTGGAGCCAACGATAATTCGACAAGGAAAATATGACAAACTTATATGGTCATGCAATTCTGATGGAAGCTTCTCAGTTAAATCGTGTTGCACCCTAATTGACAATACTTCCTCTGTGTCTGATAAAGTCTTTGAAGCCAATGTTTGGATTAAAGGGGCCCCTCCAAAAGTTCAGGTGTTTCTCTGGTTGGCAGTACAGGACAAAGTTAGTACAAGAGCTTTTCTCCATCAACGGACTGTTTTGTCTGCCACACAAGCTTCATGTGTCTTTTGCAGCTCAAATTTGGAAACCTCAGAGCATCTTTTTATACATTGTAACTTTTCTAGGGGTATTTGGATGAAAGTTTTGGATTGGTGGGGTATCCAATGTTGTTTACCGAGAACAATTGACTTGCTGCTTCTGCAGTGACCCGAAATGGTACATGGCAAATTCCAAAGATCAGCTTGGAGATTAATTTCAAGTAGTACTATTTGGGGTATATGGTTGCTGAGGAACAAAATTGTTTTTGAGGAGGGAACTATAAACTTGTTTGATTGTTTCTCCACCATCCTTCATCGGGTTGCTATTTGGTTGCATTCTCAAGATTCAAACTTCAATTATACAGGAAATGACCTCTTAAGATCTTCTGATGGCATCAAATTATGGTGTAATAAGAAATCTTAGGTAGTCTTCTTGTTGTTTGCTGTAGTAGATCAGTTTTTTTTTTTTTTTTTTATCTATCTCTTGTATTTCTTTTTGGCTATTCGCTTTATGGCCTTCTCAATATACTCTCGATGATTATAAAAAAAAAAAATTTAGTTTCTAGTTACCTGTTGATTTGGACTTTAGATTCTATGAAAGAGTATTCAATTTAATTCCCACTGGTTTCCTAGTTATTATTCAAATCAGTGCTTTTCAATGATATTGAAGCATTTATGCCGAGACTAATTTTTACTTCATTCAAGGTTAAATATTGCTTTAAAGGCTAGGGGATTGTATATTCTGTAAGCTGAACCATGCTGGGGTCGGTCCAGCTTGCATTCTGCTGAAATAAATTGGTTTAAGTAATAAGCAACCAGTGCAGGAATTTTAACATTGACGGTTCTTTAAGGGGAGCTATCAGAGGATTTTGATTGTCTGTGTGGTCATTTAAATATGGATAGGATAGTCTTCCTTGTTTGATCAGTAATTATTACTCAGTTAACAGTGCACATCCTTCCAAAGTCACCATGCAAGTCCAAAGCCAAATAAGCTGTCTTGTTATGACACCATTACTGACGTGAAAAAAAGGAGGTCAGATCAGCAGCATCTTAAACTTGCTAAAAAATGCAAATTTTGATTGTTGCCATTCTGCTTAAACTTTGGCTGACGACGAAAGAATGCGGAGTGGAATTGCCTTTTGTCCCCAATAAACTCCAGCCAAGTTTTTTATGTTCTATCATTATGGGTAATGAGATTATCTTAGAACTGGTAAGTTATACATATTTGAGAATGTGATGCCTTTATTGTTCATGTAAATTTCGAGAATGTTGGTGGCTTAATTTCTAACATCTGCTTCCATTCATACTTTGAAAAAGCTTTTTTGTGACTCTGCTGCGCTGTTTATTAAACGGTTTTGCAAGAGGTACAAGCAATATCATCAGCAGATGGAAATGGTTACTTCATTTTTTGAATCAGTTGCTGGTCTTAGTGCTTCCACCCCGTAAATTTCCTTTGCCCTCGAGGCAGTCTCAGGGAATTTGTTCTCTGATCAGCCATCTCTGATCAGCTCAAGCAAGTAACAAGAGTCGTAGGAGAGAATCTGTTCTCAAATACATTTACCTGAAGTCCCAAGAACACATTTGGAGGCCTCAAAGAGGCCTACCAGAACACGCACTGGTGGTTCTCCGAGCTTGGCTGTTTGAGCATTTTCTTCACCCGTAAGCCTCTCTCTGTATTCTGTAGTATGTAGCTTGGTGTGAAATATTTACTATATCAAAATTTTCCTCCATGTAGATACCCCTCAGACACAGACAAGCACTTGCTAGCCACTCGAACAGGTCTTTCTCGACACCAGGTAAGTTAGCTCCTTGTTCATCTCTATAATCTTTTCTTTCCAAGGTGCCAAGGCACTTTGGATGATTGAAGTGAGATATTTCTAGCCTCTACATGAACATCTTCTGGCAGAACAGCAACGAGAATCTCAGCTAAGTTTGCACAACACAAAAATTCAAATCAAATTTTGAAACATATGACCTCTAGATTTTAGCTTAAACCCTTATCATTTTATCTAATTGAGATCAACCATTCACTGATACCAAGTTAGTCATACAACATGATTATAATAATCATCCTTTTGTTTTGCCTATATAAGACACAATACCAAAAAGATATAGATGCAAGAATTCATCACTTTAGAAATATATAACAACGATAAATTGCGCCACTCATAAGAAATCCGAAACTTATTAAATAGCTAAAAACTTATGCTGCACTTGAATTCAAATTCAGGAAAAAAAGCCCTTAATTCATTATTAAGAGTTAATTATATACTTGAAACAACCTTCTATCATCACTACTACATTAACAAGCATCCAATGTAGTTGACAGCTTTAAAACTAATAAATATGCAGAAAGTTCAAATTGATAATTTAGCACACTTAAAACTAAAACAACCATCATGAACACAACTCCAATGCATATATGGTTGAAGAAGTTAGATGGACGATATTCGTAACTTAAAATCCACATAATTTTCATGGATTAAAAGGTTGTCAAATCAAGCTCAAGGTTGGCCAACAAAGATGTAGTTGACAGCTTTAAAGATTTGATCTATACATTCAGGTAAACCAAGATCAAAAGAATTATTAGAAGACACTCCTATGTCGTTTAAATTCTAATAATCTTTGTGAATTCTTGAATTTTATCACATCTAAGTTAAGAAATTAAGCCTGATGTTGCTATTATCAGTCACATGCATAAAAAATTGTTACTTGCGCGTGCACGTTCCTGCTTGATCCACAAAGTTCAATGACAAGAACTTGATAGAGAAAAACCTCTTAGAATGCTTTATTTATTCTGTTAGGGTGTAAAACAATCGACTGATTGTTTCAGGTGTCAAATTGGTTCATAAATGCCCGGGTGCGCCTCTGGAAACCAATGGTTGAAGAAATACACACTAGAAACCAAAGGTTTGTTGGAAAACAATCAAGTTTCTGGGAAGAATGCTGGGGATTCTGCTGAGGGTTCCATGCAGCCAGATGGTGATCGCCAAGCTCCCAAAAAGATTGATACAAAGTACATGTTTAGTAAAAAATTGGAATGCTCTCCTATTGGCGCCTCAGGGGGCAGTGGAGATCAACTTGAGGCGGAGAAGGAGAATCAAGAGACGAGATGGAGAGTGGAGTTTAAGGTTCCGATAAGTGCAAACAGATCGTTGATGAATTTTATGCCATATCAGAAAAATGGGAGTGAAAATGGGGGCCTGGTGCGGTCTCGCTTACGTTGGGTCTCAGGCATGGTATTGAAAATGCACAACACCAGCAATTGCAACATGAGAATCAGCTTAGGCTGCAATTTGGAGGTCAGACAATCAACTATTTTGTGGGCCGATAAAAAAATCTTCTGATTAGTGGAAGTAGAAAGAACATGGGGAGGAGGGAAAGAGGCAGCTTTCTTTAATTTTGGTAGTGGTACCTGGATGGTCTTGAAGATTTCTGTTGCTCTTCGTTAATACAAAGTGGCGAATTTTTTGTCCATTGAACAATATATATAACTTTGTTGCAAGCTTTTATTCTATTTTTAACACATGGATGGCTTCAGTGCTAAACTTGATAAGCCAATAGACTTGAAATAAACTAAAAATAATATTGATTTTAAAATTAGTAATTAATTAATTTAATTCTTATTCTATACAAATTTATATCTAGGGCTCTCATTTTGTTTCTCCATGGTTTGCTCTAAACCACAAAAAATGCGGGGTTGACGTGCTACTTCATCAAAAATGTTGTATGACGTGCTATTCTTCTATTCACCTGGATAAATCATTTTGTTTCTTGAGGTCTGCGGGACGTACGATGGACGCCAAGAAGGTTACTTCCTCGCTCTTAATAATCACATTGCTGGTAGAAATGGGTTTTGATGAAGTAGGAGCCAACGAAGCGGTAGATGAATTATTATTCAAAACTTGCATGGCTGTGTGCATGAAAGAAGATGGAGCTACTATTCCAATCTGTACAAAGAGCTGTGAGGAGGCGACCGAAATTGTCTCTAGAAATCCAGGCTTTCTTATGGGGTTAAGACTTAATAGGTTACTTTAAAATCCTCTCCTGTAAGTTGATGCTTTGTTAGGTCAGAAGACAATTCTCCCTCTTTACTATGGTTATAATTTAATTGTGAGTAAAATGATCATCCTTTATACCCAAAATACATGCATTGAGAGTAGCATGCTTCCTCAGTTTTCTTGAGGAGAGTACTTGATAATTAGGATGATTATTATAGTTACATATTTGAATTAATTTTAATTTATCTATTATTCTTAGGCAGTCTCATGATCTTGTTTAGATACAAAGAATTAATTAATATAGGATTTGTTTTAGCAGAATAGGAATTCTAAAGAACTCTACTTGTAAATATGATATCAATAAACATGTTTTCCAATTATATATCCGTTGCTTTGCGTTGATTTTAATTGGTTTATCTAGGGTTAGTTATGTATTTTACTTATGTATTCTATTTTATTTATTAAAAAAATAATAAAATCGACAGATATTTCATTATAAATTCACGAATTTAATATTTGCGATGTTAGGATTTGATGCACGATATGTAGGCATGTAATAAAAACAAATTGAATTATTGAGTGTCATTTTTTATAATTGTGAAAAAATCTTTTTAAATAGTGATATTTTATTATATTTGGATTTAAAAAGTTCAGGAAGGCAGCATACTTCCTAGCAACCTCTTATATTTATATTTTTATCTTCTTGAAAACTAAGCATTAATGTAAAAATACATGCAATAAACGTGATTCGTTGTGGATTGAAATAATGAATTTATATTTTTGTACACAAAAAAAGAAAAACACAAAATAAACATTCAAGGGTAAAATTTTCTTTTCATGGTGTACATTTCTCGTTCTAGAATTCTTTATAGATATTTTAGTATTTTCACAACATTTTTATATAATAAAATTACTTGATTGCCTTAAAAGAAAATGAAAACACTTAACTATGGTCTGAGAGCTTTTTTAATATTACATTTTTTAAGCGCTATAATGACTTAATTACTTTTAAAATTAAAATTCTCAATACTTATTTTAGAATTTTTATTTTTCTTTAATTACTAGGTGACAACTCTAATTTTTTCTCATTTTTCCATTAATTTAGGCGATCCCAATCGTTGTGCCTAGCTTGTGATAGATTTGATTAATATTAATGATATTAAAGATAACTATGATGACGAAGTTATAAAGAAGAATGATGATATATATTTTGATAAGCATTTAGGAGGTTGACTCAATTCCATCAATATTTCATTCAAATTTATCTCCTATGAACATTGAAGAACTCAATGAATTCATTCAACAAAGGTGAAGGTTTTGTTGGTTTAGAATTTATGTTTATGAATGGTTTGTTTTAAATATTTTAGAATATATTTTTTGTTTGTATCTTAGATAATTGAATTAAATTCGTGTTGTTGGTTTAAAATTTAAGTTTGGTTTAGGGTTTTATATATTTGTTGGAGATTGTGAAAGGCCAATAATGACTTGATCTTCAATGTTAAGAATTGGATCGTTGAAATATAGAAGGATTAAAATAATTGAGATATTGTTTGTAATAATTAAACTTGGTGGTAGAATTGTGTTGTTGTTTATTACAATCTTGCACTGCCAAAAAAATACTTCATTTATGTGATGAGAGCATAGAAAGTGAGGTGTTTTGAACAAACTGTAATTACTCTTCATGGAAGAAGAAGAACTCTATGCACTACAATCTAAACTTTTGTATAATAATTTTTCAGAACTGTTAGCTCTTCAGTTTATGCAGTAGTCATGCAGGCAAACATGCATAATTTGTAAAGTGGAATTATTAATTCATATTAGAGTTGAGATCATATAATATATAATCCATTATTATTATATTTCAACAAGATATGAACATTATGATACAAAAAGATTAAAAAAAAAACCGAAAAACAAGATACACAATAATTACTATTTAATTAGGTGAAAATACAATATATATATATATATAGAAGCCAGTATAACGTAGACCACACCCAAAAAAAAAAAGACTCATCGTATATATATATATATATATATTTCAAGCACAATGCTTGAATCATTAACATAAAGCAATGTTTGGCTTTAACCACTGCCACCACTTCCACCACTTCCACCATTTCCACCATTTCCACCATCTCCACCAAAGTTGTTGAAATCCTGCCTGGGAATGTAATGGTGGTTATTCACACTGCTCCCCGGATACCCAGCACTCACATCCTTGTCCTCAGCAAGCTCCCTCAGCTTTGGTCCATGGATTATTTCAACATGCAAAGCTTTCCTATATGCAGCCAAGCAAGAGCTGTTCAGCAGTGCAAACGCAAGAGCAAGCACTAAGATTAATCTCATTCTTCCGCTCCTTTGATCGCGATCGTTTCTGCTTTTAACAGATCAAAACAAACAAATTATGAATATATGTATATATATTTATGGTCATGTGATATGTGCGATCAAGAACGTAAAATTAAGTAGAATTAATTATTAAATATGCTTTGTAAGCAAAAGATTGGATGCTTAATCAATCGATAATATCTAGTACAATCAAAATAAAAATAGAATGTATATCTAACCAAACTAGGTAGAGATCGCAAAAACTGACCTTTTATTTTTATTTTATTTTGAGGGAAGGAGAAGTTTAGCCTGTTTTATATAGAGAGGCAGGCTAGGGTTTGTGTAATATTTAATAATAAATTTTGTGTTGGGATCTCCACCAAATGAGGCAAAATTAAGTGGGATGAATATAATATCCCATTTATTTTATTTTTCTGAAATCCAATCAAAATGATGGGGTTGTGAAATTGTTTTTGCCCACGAGATATAGCACTATAAATAGGAGAGCTTGACCTTAGTGGTGGATTTAGGTTAAACAAAAGTCTTTGAAGCACAAACGGGGTCCCTGTTCCGTTGCCTTGTGATGTCAAAGCATACTGATATATATATATATATATATATATATATATATATATATATATATATATATATATATATATATATGAGCAACTAATAATTAAACTTAATTGAGGTGGTGTAATTTAGATGAGACATCTGGAAATCCTTTTGAATTGAATGAATTTATTAATGTTTCATATAGTTTTTAAAGGATTTAATTCAAAGTCAATTCGTTGCCATGGTGACACTTGCCCTTATCTTGCACAGACTGTCTACGAAAGTAACTTGGCTAGAAGCGATCTGGCCTCGAAATAGTTTGCTTTCTCTATATTGCATGGATAGGGACTAAACTATTTTTTTTTTGGGATGAAATTAGAAGTAATTATTTATTTTTTCCATGTTTTTTACTTTTATTTTCTGTTTTTTAATTTATCCTCTTAAAAAAAAAACTAATTGGCTATTGATTTGAACTTAAAATGATTAAATTGTCTAAAACAAAAAATTAAGGATAAAATTAAAAAAAATTTAAAAATATTATTCTAATCAACGTGATTTTCTAAAGAACGCATAGTAAATAATGAACAGCAAAATCACCGTATCACTTTAAAAATATGGTTGTGTTATTTTTCAAAGTGATTTTCACTTAAAAATATATTAAAATAATTTTTTTTATTTTTTTAAATTTTTTTTTGAAATCAACGCATCAAAATAATCTAAAAATATTAAAAAATATTAATTTTAAATAAAAAAAAATAATTTTAAATTTTTTTTAAAATTTTTTTAAAATGAAAAAATAAACAGGAATAGAGCACCCGTATGATCCTTCAATTGCTGGTTCTCTTTCAACTAAAATAGCAAATTCCATTATATTTTGCATGACATCGTCTTTTCCTATAAGCAGTACTGTTCATGAACTTCCTATTTCATCAATAAGACAGAAAAAGGAGTTTAGTAAATATATATCAAATTTTAATTTATAGAAAAACTCATATAATAATTTATTATATCATCATCATCATTATCTCTCGCATTCGCGAAGAAAAACAGAAGAACTTGGCAGCTCTTGTCAAGAAATATCTTCAACAGAAATATATATATATATATATATATATATATATATATATATAGAGAGAGAGAGAGAGAGAGAGAGAGAGAGAGAGGAGGGGGGGAAATATGGACAATTATCTTATTCGTGTGACAGGTGGTGACCGAAAACAAAAACAGTAACCTCATTACATCTCAAAGTGGACGAAATTTATTCTCGCACAATCAATACAAATGAAATTGGTGATATATAATTAATGATCTTGACAGTATACACTGTAGGGTTTATGTTCTTATCTCTCAAGCAAATTAATGGTTGAGAATTGCCGGAGCTCACTTTAATCATGCTTTAAAGATATCATTCACCCGGTAATTATTATTTGCGATTTGTTTGTTGGCATTATGTAATTATAACCCTTTTCGATCATTAGAATTGGATAGTGCCCTTTATAATCTCTGAACAGCTAACTGCTGAGTGCACTTGGGCAACGTAATGAATCATGATTATTTTTTTTACTTTTTGTTTTTTAATATTAGAAAATCAAAAATGGCTGTGAAATTTCTTTGGAAAAGACATCAATATTTTTCGACCCAGATAAGATAAAAAGGAGTTAAGACAATTCACAACGTCATTGCACTTTTTTTTAGATTAATATTGCTATTCAGCTGGTGTCATATACCTCAATTAATTATATGAATTTTAAAGTTAATAATTATGTAAGCTTTTAATTATTTTGAGTTTTGTGAGATTTAAACTAATAATTTTTAAAAAACAAACTCAAAATCTAACCAGTTAAATTACACTCTTAAAATTATATTATTGCACTTTTGAGAAAATGAGAGAGAGAGAGCGCTTAGTACTTATTGTTTGATGATGATAAATGTAAGCAAATTGTGAAGAGCCCAAATTCTTTATTTTTTATTACTGAAATATGGTAGAGAAGAAAGAGAAAGGGGAGATGATATGAAAGGGTTAGGTTTTTTTTCTTATGAAATGTAAGATATTTATTAAATATATTGTTATAGTCATTAAATACATGGTTTAATAGAAAAGAGTACATAAAAGTTTAAAAGAGATAGAAAACTATCCAACAAAACTAAATATATAATCAAATAAATAAATAAAAAACCCTAATAAAAAAAGAAAGAAACTATAACAAGGCGACTAAGTAATTTTCTCTAAGAACTCTGTGACCAAATAATTTGTATCATGATTAAAACGTATGAAATCTGTTTTTCTTATAATGATGAATTTTGATATCAATCAATCCTTCAATATCTATATAGGAAATCCAATAATATATCTTAATTTCGTGACTTGAAAGACAAAAACAGAACCAACTCCCTGTAGGATAGTAGGAATTACATAATTTCAAATACAAAATCATTTTTTTTTAATGAAATTATCTTAATTATGACCCATCAAAGTTGTTCAAAAAAACTTGTAATTACTAAATATAACAAAGTAACGAATAATTAACAATCATGAAGGCAGTTTCGAATTGCTTCACGAAGACAAATATTGGAATCATGAAATCAAGCAAAGGACTAACCTGCTGCAGTGACAACAGATTTGCATATTGTTTTTCGCTCCAATCAATAATATTTGCCTTCAAATCTCAAATCAATTTGGAGTAATTTATTGTAAAATCTAAAACACAGCATTGTAACACTTTCAAAGATTTCTCATCTATAATAATTTATTTCCTAAATTAATTCTAAATTAGGTGACAAAATTTCCTAATAGTACAATATCATAATGTAAAAATCTAACACACACCAACTTCAATCCATAATAAATTATACAAAAACCCATATAAGGTTTTTGAATTTATGAACCCTTATTTTATTTTTTAATCTCTCTTTACCCTAAACTTCATTCACTTTCCTTTCATGGTCTTTACTTCAATTAGATTCAAGCCCACCAAATGAATTTAAAAATGTCATCTCCAATGACATGCATTTGGGCAGAATAAATCATGCCAATAACATAACATGATTCTTCCTTCTGCGATATTCTTTCTATCATCACAACAAAACCTCCTACAACACACCTTGCACAACCTATATACCAGCAAAACCTCACTCAAAAGCACTTTTTTATTGTCGTCATGCATTGGAATGCGGTTTATTTTTATTTTCAAGTGAGGATCGAAATAGTACGAGATAAATATTGAGATCTCTTCAAAAATATAAGTCTTGTATATCGAAGCCTCAACATGCACCTTGTTTTTTTTATTTCTTTTAAGGTTGAACAAATACCTACATGGAATTAAATGGATGTTTTAAATTTTTTTAAAAAAAATCCATAGAATTTTAATTACGATGCAGGTGTAATCCCTAACATCTCAAATGGATATATTCATCTATATTGGATTGGGCCTTCAATTTTTGCTTCAAATGGTAAATGTATAGGTAGATACTCTATTGAGTTGAAGAAGTGTGGATAAAATATCATCTTATGTTTGTAGATTGTCTAGATGATATTCATTTAAAGCCTCTCTTTATGTGTTGTGTCTGCAACTTGTTGAAGTATAGATCTCTGAATTCACCAATCTAGATATGTTTGAAGCATGTCTATCAGGAAAATACAGACTCTTAAGCTATTGATAGACAAATATTTGTGCATTATTGTCTAAGACGAAATTGGCTTTGGGTTTTACGACCCGTAACCTATTATAAACCAACTCCATATTTTTACGGTGACGAAACAAAGGTATATCCATTTTAGCCTTCATGTTGTCCTTTGTCTTCAATTTCACGTCCATAACAGTGTTAAGAATAATTTCAAACATGTTATTTTCAAAGTGCATGACATCAAGGTTATGGCAGAGGATATTGGTCTTCCAATAAAAAAGCTCCTATAAAATAATTAGTTTTACCCAATTGTGGGTCAAACCAAAACTAGAAAACTTATACTTACTGGATTGAAAATCAACGACAATATCATTGTACTGCAACACCACATCATACAATTCTTCACCTGACGATAGCGACAATACAATATCCATTTCAACTTTTCCAACAAAGAGTTTATTTTTGTTCTTTATGTGCTTATGATCCATTGGCTAGAGCCAATGGTAGCAATAAAAAAAAAAGATGTTTTACCATTATTTGTTAACATGAAGGCCTTATTATTTTCCATATAGTATGAACATGGTAATTTTTCATACATACTCCAACAAAAAAACATTACATACATAGAAAAATCAATGAAAGTTCATATCAAAGTTGCCTTCATCAAAAAATTTTGCTTCTTTGATACATGTAAGTCAAAGTCTTGGATGACCACAAATACTTCAACTCGTTAATCAACAGTCGAAGACAAACATCTATATTTTAACCCGGACTATTAGAACTGAGTATGACTGTAGATAAAAACATGAACTACAGCCTCATACATATCCCTGGTGACAAGTTGTAAAACATGAGTATCATTGGCCAACAAGAATAAGAAGTAACAAATGACCCAAACAGATTGGATCTGTTTATACATAACTTAAGACGCATGTTCCTTGATTCCACTAAAAACTAAGGATGCACCATATTAAAATGTTTCCAAGCTTCACCATCGAAATGTTGCATCATCATTCCATCCACTGTATCATGTGAATGATGTCATGTCATGTGCTCAGTAGTCATTGGAGACATGAATAACCTTTACAGTCTATGTGATTAAGAAGTATCTAAGTTTTCTATGTGCAACAAGAGTCCTTTCCCTGTCAATTCTGGGTTTATAATGAGCATGCCCACATGTTTTGCACTTGGTTAACTATATATTTTCAAGGTAGTATAACGTGCAGAAGTTTGTACATATGTCAATTTTTTGGAATCATAGGTCGAGGGGCTTCATCGTGGATTTAACAGCATATAAGTTCTCTTTCAGCAAGTTCCCTTCAGGTAAATATTTCTCGTTTCTTCGATAATTCTGTCATAATTAGCTTCACTCAACCCATAATTTGACTTGATGGTGAACATTTGTGAAACAACCAATACTTTATTGTGATTTGTGCACCCATCCTATAATGGTTTGTCAGAATCTTTCAAAAGATCAAAGAATATGGTCGTGTCTGTATTAGGTTCTTCATCTACCACTAGACATTCACCTGTATAACCTTGATTCATTCTCATCACATCCATAATCATATTTCTATAAGGATTACTATTATCATCTGTAACTCCATGCACATTGCTACAACTAAATTTGACCCAACCATCCTTTCTATCGTAGTCTCTTAAGGAACATATGATTATTATAGTGCAAACCAACACAAGTATTTCTTCATGAACCCTTTATGTATAAGATGCATTATTATAACATTTGGATTGAGAAATTTTTTATTTTTACACTTCTTATATGGACATCTAATACCGTCTCCACTAAAAATTCTCGGATTTGATAATGTATAATTAATAAAACCTTCAATCCCATTACAATAATTCATCATATGCAATGCTTCTAGTGAATCCTGATACATCCATGAAGGATCATTCATTATTTATATCAAACCTATATAGAATATTGATGATAATATGTATTAATTAATTATGTAAAATAAATAAATTAGCTAATATTGGTTTAACTCAAACTTGTTCAATTTATTTTAATGGTACTCTTAATTCATTATCAATTATCTACATGAATTCAGATTTATATATATTTATCAAAATTTTCAACTCAACAATAAAATTGACAAAATATAAAACAAACTCATTAAATAAACCATCATTTATTTCATTACAAAACACCTAAGTCACAAATTCAAAATAAATTTCATCAATTTACAAAAAAAAATGCAATTTTCTCAACATTTCAAACAAACCCTAACATGTATAAATCATACATTCTTACAATAAATTTCTATGAGAAAAAAGCTATAAAACAAGTAAACATCTAAACAAAATACATGTACTACAAAAAAATACAATGAAAATTAACATTTTAAAATTGAGTTTAAACAAAAAAAAAAGGATAATTTTGCTTATTTGATGTGAGGAATCCTTAGTAAAATTTGAATCAAAACAGAGATGTTGGCATGTTGAGTGTTGGGTTGGCCGGATTTATGGTGGGAGATTGATTTGTGCTAAAATTTGGGGGGGGGGGGGATATTGTTTGTTGCAGAGCCAAGATGAAGAAGAAGAAATGGGGGAGGGAGAGGGTTACTCGCCAGGTCATAGATTAAATATTATCGATAACATTACGGATGGATTTCACCGACGGATTAATTCCATCGGTCATTTTGTTTGTATAAATGACAAGTCATTGTATATTTTGGCTTTTTTTAATATATTTTTTTCACTGTAATTCCTTTAATAGAATATTTTCATCGGTGTTTACCGATAAATATAATGAGAAACTATTCTATTGGTAAAGTTCACCATAACTTATCGATGAAAAAAATTCTCGATATTTTCATTCATATTTACTAATTCTTTGATAGTGTTTGAAAAAAACTACATATCCTTGCTAGGAACAACTGCTTTGGACTTTAGAACAAAAAAAAGGGAGGGGGAGGAAACTTTCTGTCTTGGACTACCTGCAAAATTATCTAAAACACGAGTTTGAAGAACAAGTCTTTCTGAAGATGCATGTTAGGTTGTGTACATATCGGTTATAGGTTAGCTATTTCTATAACACAATTATGGAAACAATTAATTAGGCGGTGACATATTTCATAGTTAAACTACCATTTGTTTTTTTTCTCAGTGAATTAAGACTTTTTTTACACATATAAAGTCAAATTCTTTAACTAATTAATTGAGAAACGTAAATTCGATGATGACTCCACATATGGATACATGTAACGGCAATAAAAAAATGTTTACCTTATTTTGTAAGTTCAAGAAAAACGGTGAAGGTTAATTAATTGTTATGAACATATTAAAGTTCATGGAGGTTATTTAATCATTGTTAATGAAAACATTCAGAATTTTTATATATATAAGAAAATAGCAAGTATTAAAAAACTAAAAAAACTAAGATGAGAATTAAACCTTCTAGTAGGTGGTCCAGTAATAAAAGTTTTGGACTAAGAGGTTTGCTCCTCCCGTGGTCTCATATTCGAGCTTTGTGGTTACTAATATGATGGTCACTAGAGGTTTATATGATCGTTAACTTCAGAACCCGTGGGATTAGTTGAGATGTGCGCAAGTTGGCCCGATCATCCACATTAATTAAAAAAATATATGAGAATTAATTATAACTTGTTACCGTATCAAAAATAAAATTGATAAAATACTTTTATAATAAATAATAATCTTTAGCATAATTGTTTTTCTTCATAAACGTTATCAAAAATTTCATTAACACTTCTTCACGAAGACAATTCAAGTTAAATTTTGTTTATAATAAAATATAAGGATAAACAAAAAACTTTTAATTAAAGATTTATTTGTTAGTAGAATAGAACACAGGAGCCAAAGTAATATATATTTTTTAATCTAGTGATCGAAATATAGAAGTGAAATATTTATATTATGAGCAAATGACATATATCTTTATTTAAAGAATATAAAAATATAATGTATAATATTGATATTAAAATAAAAAAATATAAAACGTACCACATAATTAACCCAATAACATTGATTTAGAGTATATTTGGCAGTGTGGTAACGGTTGCTTTTCAAATAACTTTTCGTGCCGAAATACATGTCAATAATGTTTTTTTATTTTTAAAAATTATTTTTGATATCAGCATATCAAAACGATCCAAAACATATAAATTATATTAAATTTTATCCAAAAAAAAATTAAATTTTTTGAAAACCATGATTTGCTCAGCATTCCAAACTTTTTTTATCATCACAGCCCCGTGTCCATTCGATATTGAAGCCGTGTTTACTGTTTCTGTTGCTTAAAAACGACCTGAAAATCTTGAAGCCGTGTTTACTATTGAAGCCTGGGCCCGTCACTGATGGCGTCTTCATAAGAAGGGAAGAGGTCACCATACGCTATCATAGCAGACGAAAATGATGGCATCAAAACTACCTGAAAATCTTGACGTCTTTGATTTCGGAAACGTTGTTGTCTCATGGCATACCTAACTCACAGTGGCCTGCGACTTTTCATGAAGAACATGAGGCTTGCTTTATGGTCCTTGACATTGATTGTTATTTGGTAATATGCTTCTCGTGTTTTTGTTAGAGTATTTTCAGCATAAAAATCATTAAAACGTTTTTATTTTATTTGAATATTCATATTTAACTTAAGGGCATTTCGAAAATTTGTTAAGGAAATACATTTACGAACTCAATCCCATACTTTGTACCATTGAGAATCCAAGAAGAGGAGGGATTAAAGACGGAATAATTACTCTAAAAAAAAATAATATTCCTACATTTTCATAATGAAATAATGTTTTATTTGGGAGTTTGATGAGGTTAAAACCGTGTTTTGCTCCCTTAAAGTTTTGCATGAGTTTCATTGAAAATTTTCTCTTGAAATTTTGATTAAAAAATTTATAATTTATAATTTGTTTTTAAAATTAAAAATCTGAAAATTATCACAGTATCAAAGACAACAACATTGCCGCAAAGTGTTGCATCATCATAAAACCATTTTAGTTAAAAAAAAATTTCTTCAAATTAGGAGTGCTAATGCTTCTATATATATGTCAAAGCCAAAACTGCTCCACCTTTGACAAGACTACATATCAAAAAAAATTGACAAAAGTTTTTTTTTTCAAATTAAAAATCTAAAAACTACCACAGTATCAAAGACAGCAACATTGACACAAAGTGTTACATCACCGTAAAACCATATTAATTAAGATTTTTTTTCTTCAAATTAGGAGTCCTAATGCTTCTATATATATGTCAAAGCCAAAACTGCTCCACCTTTGACAAGACTACATACCAAAGAAATTTGACAAAAGTCTTTTTTTTTAAATTAAAAATCTAAAAACTACAACGATATCAAAGACAGCAACGTTGTCACAAAGTGTTGCATCACCGTAAAACCATATTAATTAAGATTTTTTTTCTTCAAATTAGGAGTCCTAATGCTTCTATATATATGTCAAAGCCAAAACTGCTCCACCTCTGACAAGACTACATACCAAAGAAATTTGACAAAAGTTTTTTTAAAAAAATTAAAAATCTAAAAACTACAACGATATCAAAGACAACAACGTTGTCATAAAGTGTTGCATCACCATAAAACCATATTAATTAAGATTTTTTTCTTCAAATTAGGAGTTTGCTTCTTTTTATATATATATATATATATATATATATATATGTCAAAGCCAAAAGTGCTCCACCTTTGACGAGACTACATACCCAAAAAATTTGACAAAGACTTTTTTTTTAAAATTAAAAATTTAAAAACTATCACAGTATCAAAAACATTATCGCAACAATGTTGTCTCAATAACTTTGCCGGAAAGTGTTACATCTCCGTAAAATCATTTTAATTAAGATTTTTTTTCTTCAAATTAGAAGTTCTAATGCTTTAAATGTCAAAGCCAAAAGTGCTCCCTTTGATAAGACTACATACCAAAGAAATTTGACAAAGGCCACCTTGGAATTCGTTACTTCGGTTTCACATTATTTCCACCTGCTGCTGATGTGCTCACCTTGGAAGCTTTGAAATTTATAAGCTATTTATGAGTACTCCCTTTTTATGCAGTAGGAGAATATCGCGGGCGAAGGCCAAAATTGAATATCAAGAGACGACGTCCCAAAAATTGCCTCCTGAAGTTCGCCAGTACCCATGCTTGTTGATATTGTTGCCACAAAGCAATGATAACCGTACGAATTGGTAAATGGTGAGATATATTTTCGGAATGCAAAATCTATTCTTCGATAAAAAAAAAATTATTGTTATATTTTTATTTATTCAAATTTCATGTTTCTTTAAATTATATTTGATACAGATTAGATTGTTTGACTTAAAGACGTGGATGATTTTTTTGAATAAGATCCATATAAAAATATATATTTTTTATTTTTATAAGATGCGTTTTATGTTACAAAAAAATTATATTTAAAAAAAAAACCGACCATACCTCTAAATCAAATACTAAATATGTTGTGATGTGTTTCATACAATTTAAATATAACAAATCAAGTTATGAATTTGAATAACCTTGAAGTGTAAAAACTTGAAACATCTAATTCATAAAAAATAAATAAAAAAGTGGAAACCCATAGAAAATTTGGAAAAATGAGTACTGCGAAGCCTATATCATTTTCATAGTCGTATCTCTATTTATATATGTAAGACTTTTTGGATATGATTTTATTTTTAGATTTTCAAAGTTACTTTTATTTTTTTTCTTTTTTTTCAAGTATTTAATGTTTTCATGTTTTATAGGTTTCTTTATGGGTATTTTCCACTGAAACTTAGGCGAATTTGGAAGAAAGAATGCATGGTTAGGTGACAAAGCATGCACTTGGATCAAATGGAAATGTGCCTGGAACATTCATATTTTGAGAAGTTTAGCCACCTTCTTATAATTGGCCACTTTCCTTCTGTGAATAATATCCATAGATTATTATCAAAATAAAATGCAAGCTTTAGATTAATTAAGAGATTGAAGGAGCTTAAAAACCAAAAATTGGTCACATAATATATCTATTAGGATAGTGTATGTTTATTATTGTGGTAGTTTATGCTTTTTTTAAGTGTTTTTAAATTATTTTTACCCTAAAAAACATAAAATTAATATATATTTTTTTGTGTTTTTAATATATTGATGATAAAAATTTAAAAAAATATATATAATAAAATATTATTTTAATGTATTTCGCTACATAGTCGGAGATATCTATCGCATCCCTAATGGATACAAATCCAAAACATTTAAAACTCCCATAAGGATGTGCTCCCCATGTAAGGTTCAATGCTAGCTAGCAATATCAATTTGGTTTTTCCCTCTCTTTGTTTCAACTTCCAACTCTCTGGATATCATATGTTGACCTTCAGAGCAGATGCAGGAAATTCCAGCAAGAGACTTCATTCCATTAAAAGGCCTATATATCCCTATAAGGGTGTTGACAATATGTAATTACTGTACAAGTTTGAAAATCTTTCGATGATTTCCTTGTACGTTCCAGATATTTGCAACTAGAAACTATGCTTGAAGATCCAACGATGAACAAGAAATCGTATTCTAGATTCTGTAGTTGAAGTTCCATTTCAAGATATTGGCTACTCCACGTCTGCCTTTTTAATCATTTACATCTGAATTTTTTTTTAATTAATTTCAAGAAAGAAAATTCCAAAAAAATGAATTATTTTTCGATGTTTGGTAATGTTAATGAAAAATAAATTAGAAAATATTTTTCAGTGTTTAGTTATATCATATAAAATGAGCTGGAAAATAACTTATTAATGTTTTATTTTTTTCAAGTTTATTAAAATAATAAGGAACAAATCTTACAAATTAAAAAGTTGAATGAGAATGAAATTGAAAAAAAAAATAATTTCATAAATTATCTTAAATAAAATAAATAATAATCAAAATAATATAAATCAAATCTAAAAAATAAAAAAATTGAAAGATGAAGAAATTAAAATAATAATAATTAACATTTCATAAATTATTTCAAATAAAATAAGTAACAATCAAAAGAATAAGGATCAAATTTGATAGATAAAAAATTTCAATTAAAAAATGATAAGGAAAAAGTAAATAACAATTATAAAAATTAAATTCTAAGGAATGAAATTAAAAAATAAATATTCAAAACAAAATATATATAACAATCAAAAATTTGAAGATCAAATTTGATATAATTAGCAAATAATATGACATTTCTAAATTTTTCACAACTTCCAGAAAGTGTTTTCTGTCTAAAATAAAAGAAAAATACTTTTTTAGAAACCAAGCCAAATTTTTCTTGAACTGGAAAGTATTTTTTGTTTTTAAAGGTAAACAAACAAAAAAAAAAATTATTTCCAAGAAACAAAACAAATGCTTATTCAAAAAGTCAAGTAAGAAAAAAAGACATTTGTTAATTTGAAAACTGATAGCTTGTACTAAGCTATGCACGTCATCCAATGGAACAAACCAACAAGTAAATGCAAATATTGATTTTTTCAAATTATTTGACTAGTTTTGCTTATCAATCCTCAAGGTACATAGAAGGTTCTCTTAAAAAGGAAAAATTGTATCGATCGAGCTTGTTAGTTAATCAGGAGAGGGGACTAGAGTCATGCTTGTTGCAAAATCATAATAATAAAAAAAATTTCTTGTTTAGAATGCAGTAACTTGCTGCCCGCGATTAGCGGCGAGGCTAAACTATATTTTTATATATAAAAAATATTTAGATATTAAAATGAAATAAAAAAATATATAAATAACTTTCATAATAAATATATAACAATGCTAATTAGAGTTAAGCCAACACGAGATATCTTGCTAAATTCGCAGTCCAGATTATATGATTAGAATAACTCAATAAAAAATAAGAAAAATTATAAAGCCTTTTTAAAAAATGTGATAACTTTTTTAAATCTGTGACTTGAGTCATTAGACTTGAAACATTTAATCTAGAAATACTATAAAGTTCAATTCCTAATAAATTAAATATACAACGATGAAATAAAAAAAATCTCAATCATATAAATTTTTTTTAAAAATAATTATTCAAAAAAAAAGAATCAAAATCACTATTACTATTATTATTAATAAATAATATCATTATTATTATTATCATAATCATCATACTCTTCATTAATATTATTATCATTACTATCACTGCTACTGATCTTCATCGCCTTCTGGTCCCTTCCATAAAACACTAAACAAATAAAATTAATCAGTGGTTATCAGGGTAGGGAGAGGCTTTAGATGTGGTTCACCAAACACAGATACGAGTTTCAAGAATTAAGGGAGAAGCTATCAGACAATTATAGAAACTTTTCCATTGAAAACACTGTTTGTGTTATTTTTTTTAGGAGACAATCGATCCAACAGTTAAAATTTAATTTATCACTAAAAAATATTAAAAAATAATATAAATCATATCTTGAAAGACCTCACCTGACAGTTTAAATTATTGGGTTGAGATGATTTTTTGACATGGTATTAGAGCCTTGATAACCAAGCAATTACGAGTTTGAATCCCACCATCCCTATTTATTTGATAAAAATTAAGCACAATGTAATATAGATCTGTGCAAGTTTTAAACTCACCTAACAACTTAAGCTATTGAGTTGAGATGATCATTAACACAAAAAAAATCTTAAAATCCAAACATAAAAAAGAAAAGGAAACATCTAATTAAGAAGATTCATATAAATATTATATATTTATATTTCTTCTGCTCAATTAGTGAATTGCGAGATCGAACTCAACCACCATAGCTTTGGTTGGGTAGATAGAAAACTAGGACTGCGCGTGAGTTAAAGAAATGTAAGAGTAAGGTGGTATAGAAAAATAATTATAACAATTTAAGAAAGGAGTGCCAAATGTAGTAATATTCAAATAATTTCTGTCATGCGGCACATTTCATGAAAAACATATACATTTCTTCTTCCTACATGAGCTCCAAGCTACCGACTGCTACCCACCGTACCACCGTAGCCAACAGGCATCAGACAGCAACGAGTTATCAATTATTATAAACAAAATAAACGAGCACGTAACCTTATTTTTTCAAACCAAGATTCGTCATCTTAGACGTTTAAAGGTTGAGGAAATTGTTAAATTTGGACACATCGAGAGAATACCACATGGATTTATTGTGAAAGTTCTATCAGTACTGTTATTACATGACTCCTGAAAATAATTCTATTGTTGACTTGCAACTTTCTCTGTCTTGCCATGTTCAAAATTCAAACCTGTCAGGTACATAAACCTGGGCACCATCAATTGTGAACGTCTGTCAACGTGTTGCAGTTGGCTTTTCCGGTGTTCATATTGCACATGGAAGCTATAAATAAGCAGATTACATGCCTCTCCATTCATCGTCGAACAACAACTTCAAAGTCGCATACCGAAGCAAAAAAGAAGAAGAAAATACTGCGAAGTAGTTTAGTCTCTGAGACATGGGAAAGCTAGCAATCCAGCTCCTCTTTTTGATCACTTTCTTCCTCGTTCTTGTTTCGCATATCCTCCCGATAACATCTCAAGAACTTGGTGAGCAGGCTGCGGTTATCATGGCGCATCACTTGTTCATATTAATTTTGTTCGCCACACACGTATAGATAGATGCACGCACACAAAATTATGAGATCAATGACATGAAACATGCAGTAGGCAACAGACATGCACGGCCTTGAATTTTTAAGCATTTCTGTTCAACTTTTCTCCATACATAAACTAGCATGTTGTTTCTTAGCTAGCAACTGCATTTCAGATTAGTATCATATATAAGTATTTTGTTTTCTTGGGCTTAATTTAATTATTAATTTTTGTAGTTTAAATAATCCTTGACAAAGCATTCATTAATTTCATGAAAAAAAAAAAAAAAAACAGAATAAGCTATAGTTTTGCATGCGACTCTCTTTTTTTCCAACTATTTTGTGAAGCAATTTTTAAGTTGTATCTATTACTACGTACGTACCAAACATGCGAATAATTTATATTTATAAGTTGGTTGATTGTTTTTTTTTTCCCATCTGTTATGGTGCAGAGGATGAAACGGAGTTTGATTACAATCCATATAGTGAGAGGGGACCGGCTCACTGGGGAAGGATTCACCCTGAATGGGTTGCATGTAGCAATGGATCTATGCAGTCTCCTATTGATCTGTTGAACGAAAGAGTTGATATAGTCTCCTATTTGGGGAGACTCAATAGAAGTTACAAGCCTGGCAATGCCACTCTTAGGAATAGGGGACATGATATTATGGTAAGAAATTAAGGGAGGATTGAACCTATAATATTAGAAAATAACTAGGAAGAATTACAGCATAACTATCAGTAACCTATTCCAGTTTATCCTGTTAAACTTAAGACAAAAGGCATTTTGGCTTGCAGCTACACCTTATTAGTTGCAAGATTGTTTTCAGAAACCTTGTCATGTTGAAAAAATGGTGTTCGGTGAGATATGTTTATCTACCCATGTACAAGCAATAACTAGGTAGCATTGAAATAGGCATCTGCCCCACCCCTATATATGATCTCTCGCTCTCTCTATATAACAATCTGCTGTGTTTTCTTTGTTTAATTTTAATAATTTTGTCTTTTGATGCAGCTGAAATGGGAAAGTGGTGCAGGAACTATTGAAATAAATGGAACTGAATATGTACTCAAACAGTGTCACTGGCATTCACCTTCTGAACATACAATCGATGGCAAGAGGTATATATCTGATATCAATTATCCAATCCCTCTCTTTCTCTCTATCGCTATGTATAAATATATTTATAGCCATATATAACTGATGACACAAAATCTTTCACGTGTGTAACTCTCTCTATATATGAATACAGGTTTGCTTTAGAGGCGCACATGGTTCATGAGAGCCTCGATGGAAAGGTTGCTGTTGTTGGGATTCTGTACAAGATAGGAAGACCAGACTCTTTCCTGTCATCTGTGAGTAGTGTATTTAGATGTCTCTCTGTAACTCTCTCTATCTTTAATTTTCTCTAATCATGTGCTTGTCCTGTGTTTCGTTAATTAGTTGACAGAACAATTAGAATCCGTTGCCGGCACAAATGAACGAGATACCGTGGTTGGCGTAGTCGATCCAAGGAACATTGAGATAGGCAGCAGAAAGTACTATAGATACTTGGGCTCCCTCACGACTCCTCCTTGCACTGAAAATGTTCTGTGGACCATTGTGAAAAAGGTTTTGATCTGCCCTGATAAGAAAAACATGTGCTTTCATTCATGATGTAGCTATATTTTGTTCTAAATATTACAATCTACCCTGACAGGTGAGGACTGCCACAAGAGAACAAGTCAGGTTGCTTCGTGTAGCTGTTCATGATGTGAGTTCCCAGGCCTATCCATGATTTCCCATGCATAACAAATGGGAAACTAGAATTCCCTGATTATTGATTGTTTCAAGTTTTAATTCTTTACTGCAACCTTTGTTTGTTCATTAGCTGCTGCTGCTGCTGCTGTTGTTAGATATATATGCTGATATCATTTGATAAACATTTTGCAGGACTCGGACACAAATGCAAGACCTCTACAACCACTAAATGGTCGATCGGTGAAACTTTTTGTACCAGAAGACAAACATGACTGAATAAACTATTTGTCCAGGCATTACTGATTACAGGATAGAATATATATATATATAGAATAAATGAAAGAGTTTGGATGAGCAGCAGAGAGTTTTTCGCAATAGGATAATATAACCTTACATGTAATATTTATTGATCAGTCGCATATGGTTTAGCTATTCTTAAGTTCCTATTTCTTATTATTTCCTCATTCATTTATTGCCAATAATTAAGTATTATACATGAAATTTACTTATTTATCTTCATAAATTTCAATTTTGTGGGTCTTTATATATTATATATATAGTTCTACCTGCTACAAGAGCATTACAATCAGTAGTGCAATGAATTAAACCTTTGAGAAGCTAATTAATCAACAGAATTTCCAGATCAACAAATATTAATTAGAGTACATAAAATCCTGTATAGCTTCTTGGAGCAAAAAATGGTTCATCTTTGAGAGCCTTGCGAACTCTCTTGAAGTTGTAAGGTATTGTGCTTTGGAGAGAAATCAGTCTGTCATTCGATTAAAGAAAGTGGCTTTAAATAGCCTTTACAAAGCAACAGAAATGGAATATTTTGGGCAATTAACACCCTGACAACTAGGAATTTATTGCAACTAACACCCTAACAATTAGGGATCTTATTTTAACAAGTCAATTCAACTGAAACTAAAAATAACTTATCATTCCCTCTCTTAAACTAAATGCTTTTAAGTATTTAGTTTATCTGAAACCTCACATACTCCCAGCATCTGTCGCAATTTCTGAAACTGATCTAACTTCAGTGGTTTAGTCATCACATCAGCTACTTGTTCCTTTGTGCCACAGAATTCCAGCTTAATAACATCATCTTTAACCAAGTCCCGTAGAAAGTGGAACCTCACATCTATGTGCTTGCTTCTACCATGCATGACCGGATTTTTTGAAATTTTAATGGCAGAGCTGCTGTCACTCATGATTACAGTGCTTCCTTCCTGCTGATAGCCAATTTTCTCTAGTATCCTTCTCATCCATATAGTCTGACATGCACAATTTGCAGCTGCCACAAACTCAGCCTCAGTGGTTGATAACGTGACCAATGGTTGCTTCCTTGATGACCATGCAACAGCTCCTGAGTTCATCAAAAACACATATCCAGAGGTGCTTTTTCGATCCTCAATATCTCCTGCATAATCACTATCAGTGAATGCAAGGAGTTCTTCAGCTTCTCCCTTCTTGTAGAATATCCCATAATTCACTGTCCCTTTTAGATATCTCAGTGTTCTCTTTGCTGCTTGCAGGTGTAGTTCAGTAGGCTTAGACATGTAACGACTAATTAAGCTTACACTGAACATAATATCAGGTCTGGTTGTGGTGAGGTACATAAGGCTGCCAACTATCTGCTTGAAATAAGTTTCATTGATTCTGACTCCTCCTTCATCACTATGCAATTTTGAACCTGGTACAATTGGACTACCCACAGCATTGCTATTTTCCATGCTGAACCGTTTTAGAACATCCATTGCATATTTCTTTTGGTAAATATATATGCCATCAACAGTTTGCAAGACTTCTATACCAAGAAAAAATCTCATACCTCCCAAATCAGACATATCAAATTCCCTTAACATGGACTCTTTAAATCTACTCATCATAATATCATCATCACCAGTATATATCAAGTCATCCACATAAATACGTACAATGAGAATCGTACCTTTACTGCTGGTTTTAACAAACAATGTTTGTTCACTGTGACATCTCTGAAATCCTTCACTTACAAAGTGTGCTTCAATTCTACTAAACCAAGCTCTTGGAGCTTGTTTTAGTCCATATAAGGCCTTCTGCAATTTATACACTTTGTGCTCATTCCCTTTCTGCTCATACCCCTTTAGCTGCTCTACATAGACATCCTCACTTAATGTTCCATGAAGAAAGGCAGATTTTACGTCTAGTTGGAAAATCTTCCATCCTCGCTGGGCTGCCAAAGCAATGATCATGCGAACTGTGTCCATTCTAGCTACGGGAGCAAAAACCTCAGTATAATCCACTCCTTGTTGCTGGGAATAGCCCTTAGCTACCAGCCTTGCTTTGTATTTGTCTACCCCTCCAAATTCATTGAATTTGGTCTTATAGATCCATTTAACCCCAATCATCTTGGCACCTGCGGGCAGCTCAGTTAGCTTCCATGTTTCATTCCTCTCGATTGACTCCATCTCAGCATCCATTGCCAGCCGCCATTTAGGACTTAGTTGAGCTTCTTCAAAACTGGTTGGATCTGCATGTTGCTACCCAATTTTTGACCCATGTTTTGATAAATTTTCAGAAAAATTCAAAAATAGCGAAAAACATTGAAAATCCAAAAAATACTTTTTTAATACATTTGCATCGTTTTTAGCATTTTTAGCATCGTCTCAAAAGAATTTAAATTTTCAAAGACATTTGGAACGCGTTCAACTTTTAACGCGTTATTTTTAAAATCATTGATTTTCTTCATTGAGTCGACGTTGATATTGCTCGTTTTCAAAAAATACAAAAAAATTAAGAAAAATCAAATTTACAAAAAAGAAAGAAAGTTGAGGGACCAATTTTGAGATCCATGCAACATTTTACCTATAAATACTGGTCCACAACTCAAACAAAGGGGGGGACAATTTTGGACAACATCAAAAAAATACCTAACCCTAAACCCATCTTTTTCTCTAAGGTGCCCCCCCTTCCCGTTGGAAAAAACCAGAGAGAGCAGGGGCGGCCGCAAGCCTCCCTTTCCCTGTTTACAGAGGCTGGCCGCCCCTCCCCTTTGATTATCTTTTTCCCCTCATCGTCTCCAACAGACCCAGCAGCCCCTCTCATCGCCATTTCCCCTGCCATTTCAGCCTTCGACCTCTGCCTCTCCACCCTCACAGCAGACCACCATACAGCCGCTGACCCTCCTTCCCCACAAACTAGAAACCAGCCTTCTCCATCCTCACCGATCTGTCATCCTCCAGCTCACAGAACAAGAGCCCCCATTTCCATCCTCTCCGAAAACCAGATCATCCTCTTCCTCCCATTCTCCCTTGGCCCCCAGCCCCCCGGTTGGAAACTTTCTTCCCCACAGCTGCCCAACGCCTCCTTTCTTCCACAGCCATCCCCACCTTCACCAGCCACACACCAGGTCTTCCCTCTCTCAGCCGACTTCCTCTCCTCCCCCACGACCGAACACGGCCGCAGCCAACACACGGCCGCCCACAGAGTCATCAGCGCCGGCCTCCACCAAGCCACACAGCAGCAGCCGATCCCCTCCACCACCAGCTTGGGAGACGCCATCCTCACCTTCCCAGCAGGAGTCCCCTTCACAGCCTCCTCCCACCGAAGAACCCAGCGGCGGCCGACAGCAGCAGCGCCCACAGACGCCGCCCCCTTCCTCATCCATCGGCTCTCCTTTGCACAGACCGGCATCCAGCAGCAGTCCCCGCTGTCTTCTTCATCTCCTCCCACCAGTCTTGCAGCGGCGGCTCCTTCCCATCACAGATCAACGTCAGCCACGGCAGCACCGCCCGATCTGCCACCCGAAGCAGAGGAGAAGAAGAAGAAACACATGACATACCGATCTGTAGGAGAAGCAGATTTGACAAAAAGAAGAAAAAAAACCGAAACAGATTTGAAAAAAACGAAATCTAAAATCTAAAATCGGCTGTTTGTGCGTTTTTGTTGTTGTTGCAGATGATGTAGCTCCTCACCGTTTGCAGGGAGGGGAAAAGGAGAAGAAACAGAGTCGGGCCAACCCATTTTCCGGTGATTCTCTCACGGCGCGTGAGCCCACGCGCCACCAGATGCGGTGGCGCGTGGGAAGATGCGCCACACTGTTCCCGGCGTCCATGGCTTCACAGACACGTTCCCAGCACATTCTAGGATTTTTTAGAGTTTGTTTTTTTGTAATTTCCAAAGTGTAATGTACTTTTTGTTTAGTGGTTTTTGAATTTGTATTATTGGTAGTGTTGATGTAACAAAAAGAACAAAAAAAAGAAAAGAAAAGAAAAGAAAAGAGAATAATAATAGTGAAAGTGTATGGGTGTGTTTGTATATGTTTTTATGGATGTTTTATTTTTATTTAAGATAAAATTGCAAAGATTAAAGAAGAATTTAATATTTTGATTGGATCACGGTGAAGAATTATTAACTTACATGTAAGTTGTATTTCTAATATCCGATGAAAAGACAATTATTAAAACTTCTTTAATACATCAAAGTCACGAAGCAGCTTACCTCAGGTAGGGTGCGTTAGGGGTGCTAATACCTTCCCTAACCACAACCAGTCCCTTACCCGCGAATCTCTGACAAGACCAGTACATCCGGTTTCCTAGTAGCCTTCAATAAATTACTAGGTGGCGACTCCAACGAACCAATCAAATCAAACATAACAAAGAAAAATCGCCAGCCGATGCCGCGCGGATTTTTGACGTGCGACAGAATGGCGACTCCACTGGGGAAGGTATTGTTTCTAACAATATTGGACTAAGCTTTGTGTATTTGATGTGTTTAAGTTTTTGCATTTTTGTCTTGTTTTATTTTTGTTTTATCCGTGTATTTTTAGAATTGTTTCATGCATCACATGTATTTATTTTTTAAAGCACACACAAGCTTCTAAGTTAGGTGGTGAATTAGCGATCTGCCCTATGACTATTGGTCAGGGTTCAGATGCGTGAAAAACCGAACTCATATCTGAGTGCCTGCTTGGTAATGGTGGGTAGACGTACCTTAACTATTCTTTGCAACGCCCCCATACTGTCTTTACGAAGAACGTCACTGGGCAGATATGAGACCCTTTTGAGACCAGGTAGAGAACCTACCCATGTTCACATAGTGAATAGAACATGTCCTTAGGTTGTATGTGCTATTTTTATTTGCATCAGGGCAAACCCTTCTTAAAGCATCTTGAACTCAAGACTTGTGGGTGACCCAATGACCGTCACTCAGAAAATTTTCATTGTAGAGTTTGGGCAAGAATCAAGATTCTTGTTTCATCATACAAGAGTTACGACCATATGTCACCCCTCGAAGGGCGAGTTCATCATATAGTTTACATGTTCATACATTTATCATGCATGTACCAAGTTGAAAATAGGTTCCCCCATCCAAGGTTTACTACATTGGAATGAAAAGATGGATAATAAAGAAAGGGGTCAGAGAGGCTCATTATCAAAGGGAAGTTGAGAGCATCAAAGGTGAAGTAACTAGACTCAGATCTCCCTGAACAAGTGTTGAGCATCAAATGGAAACAGAATGTCTGCACGATTTTCTGTGGGAACACTGTTTGTCCATGTCCGATGGAAGTTGCACCTCTCCTTTTCAGTCATGAACAACAACAGCAATGCCTTCAGTCATCAACTAATGACAACCTCTGTTCTTGTTCAGTTGCCCTGTTAATTGTTCATCACCTCCATATCTTCTAAATGGCACCAAATAACTGCTAGCCTTCTGTGCATGGTGCATTAGCCTTCTTTGAAGTTACCCCAACTATGAGCTCAATTCCAGTTCAGTAGCACAAAATGTAAAAAACCATGATTATACACTGAACTTCTATGTGGCAGAGCTCTCTCTGTAGAGATTTGTTTGTGGATCTGCCAGTGGGGAATGCAAGAGGGGATGTAGTAGTTTCATATGCTTTGAAACTTTCTCTCACCAGTGGCACCAGCAAAACATTGTAGTAGGCAGAAGAGTCAGACCTGGTCTGAAAATATTAGCAGTCGTCAAACTTCAATGTGGCAGAGCTCTCTCTACAAAAATCTGTTTATGGCTCTGCAAGTTGGGAATGCAAGAGGGGATTTATTAGTTGCATATGCTATAAAAATCTCTCATCAGTTTCAGCCCAAAGACACTGTGGCAGGTTGAAGAGCCAGACCTGGTCAGAAAAAAAAAAACATGAGTAGACATCAAACTTCTATGTGGCAGAGCTCTCTCTGTAGAGATTTGTTTGGGGATCTGCTAGTGGGGCATGCAAGAGGGGATGCAGTATTTTCATATGCTATAAAACTTTGTCTCACCAGTTTCAGCATCGAAACACTGTAGTAGGCAGTAAAGCCAGACTTGAGCTAGAAAACAGGAGCAAATATAGAACTTCACCGTGGCAGAGCTCTCTCTGCAGAAATCTGTTTGTAGCTCTGCAAGTGGAGAATCCAAGAAGGGATGCAGTAGTTTCTGATCATCTATAATTTTCTCTCATCAGTGTTAGCTTGAAAATGCAAAAGTAGAGAAAAGAGACAGACCTCGGCTGAAAAATAGAAAGAAGATTGAAACTTCAACAGAGCAGAGCTCCCTCTATAGGTGTCTGTTTGATGCACCATCAGTGAGGAATCAAAGAGATGTGTTGACTCCGACAAAACCCATGCAACCACCGTTTTCTAGGTGGTATAATCCAGACAAGAGATGTGTTGTCATGGTGGGGTCCTCAGCCATTTCAATTGAACAATTGCAAGAATCGAGTCCGGAAGTTGGTGAGCAAAAGACGAGAGGAATCTGGGAAGGAGCTTGTCATCGATCATTTTATCGCCAGAACATCCTCAGAATGACGAGTGATCGGAATTGCTTGGCAAAACAGAGATATTGCCAAAGAGGCTGATCTAAGAAGGGGTTAAACTGTCAATCATTTTTGTTATGGATTTTGCCATCTTGCATTTTGTTTTGGGGTCACATCTCATCCTTGAACAAAACATGTCTTTCCTTTGTCTTCCTGTTGTTTTGAAATCAAGAGATGCTTCTTTCAAAGGGTATTTTGACAAAATATGTTTGATCAAACTCCAACATGCAAAGTTTAATCATGAACATTAAAAGTGTTTTGATTGCAGAAATGACTTGATGCTTGAAAATGACATGAGGTGACCAAACAATTTCGAACTCATACCTCCTGAAACTGAACCACACATCATATAGCTAGTTTTAGCAGTATGCATAATGACATGTAGTGGATTCAATAGTTATGGACTCGTGAATCATGATTCTTACAAGTTCTAATCATTACACTGGATGAGGTCAAAATTTATCGATTCTAACCGACCTTGCTTGAAATGAGAAAAGGCCATCTTTGTTATCCTTTCACATTTCTTGAAATATTATCCCTTGCAGTCCCATTTTGAGTCTGGTAAAATATTTTCTTTCAAAAAGAAACCTTGACTAGGATCACACCCCACACTGGGGGCAATGAGAGATATGTTATTAGGAAGGATAAAGACACTGATAGAATCAATGATAAAAGAAAGGCTTAGAATAAAAGCCCAATGATTGAGAAAGGGAGAACAAGAAAAGCCATAGATTGAGGGCCATCCAAGAAAACTTTGAGGAAGGTTATGTAAAAAAAAAAAGTGGAAATGAAGGAGAATGCCTATCAATTCTAAGAGGGGCAAAAAAAGGTTTCAATGGAAGAAAGACACAACAAATGCCAAAAGTCAACACCAAAAAAAATCAAGTTTCATGTCTTTTGGTGTGTCTAGGATAAAGCTTTTAGTGTCTTCAAAAGTTTTTAGATCGATTATTCACCATAGAAAAAGTTAGATTTACATTATGACCTATGTTAAGAGAATTCTGATCTTTGAGATTAACAAGGTTATATGTCACTTTCTCCACAACGACAACGAGAAAGAGAGTTGATGAATAGTTGATGTTGATCCTAGGTCGTTGAAACCCTCAAACACCTTTTGAGCCTGTGAATTTCCCTTCTTTCATAAGCCATGAACCATGGCCTGTATTACGTGCTTTTAAAAGCCCTTTTTAATCAAGTAAGCAATCTGAACCGCTAATTGGCGCTCTCAAAACTTGAAGAGCTTTTCCATAAGAGTCATAGCTCCATGGATTAAGCTACTGGTTATTATGCATGCTGATAAAATTGGTGTAAAAAAAAAACAATCTTTCTTGATGAATCCTCAAGTTTTGACTTGAGTCTTTTGTTTTTTGAAATTCACATAAAGGTCACCTCATCACAAACCATCAAAAGATATACTCCAAAATCAAAGTCTAAAATGGATACAAAGAACCATGAAAAAAGTCATTTTAAACTTACAATGGGTCATTTATGTTTTCAAAATACAAGACAATCAAAGGACTATTTTGAATAGTGTGTGTTGGGTCTTTGACCAAAAAGCTTGATTTTCAAAAGATCTTTTCCAAAACTGATATCTCTTTGATTTCATTTCAACAATTAGACTTGAATTGACATGATCTTTGAAATATGAGAGTTGATTCCAGAACAAGAAAGATTGTCGAACAAAGAAGAACATCGATTGAATTTGCAAAATCCCTGACAGAAATGACATCAACACTTCTCGAAACTCTTTGAAAAGTTGACCACCTGGGGGCAATACAGTGGACCCTGAAAAGGAAAACAAGCAGTATTCAGATCAGCTGAGGGCAAAGAAAAATCAGATGATGAGTCGTCAAAGTCCATCAAAGTTATGTTTAGCATCTGACAATGACAAAGAAAAAAAACTTGTTGAGTATAAACAGATGAACAAGCATTCAGATCATTACTGGGGGCAATGTTGTTCAAAGACAGTCAGTGATTTAGTGAACTTCAGCAGCAATTGATGAGCAACGCTGCACTTGAAGGGCATTTTATTATCTTCATCTTGGGGTTACCCTTTGAAACATGGCTATGACAGATGTTATCTCATAGTTGCATTAGAATGAATGTCAGAAAGATGCACACCACCAAGACTGACTGTGGGACCATATGTTTTGGAGCTCAAAGATGCACTTCACCGTATGAATATGGGTGATAACATGAACATCATTGATGATGTCAAGACTTTTCTTTCCACTATCTGATTTGACAAGCTGAGAGAAATCCATGAGAAAGAACATTGAGCTTACAACAAAGAACTTTTCACTGCAAGCTATGAGATGCATGTCTGGACGACTGGATGATTTCCATGAAGACTGGTGATAACATTACTTGAAGAGTATTGTTTCAGCTTGAGGCAAGTTCATGACTGATTAACAATCTTGATGGGTGTTGGCATGATGCACACAACCAATCGAAAGATAATTTTCAGAAGAATCCAGGAGAGAAAATCCTTCATGATGAATCAAGCAACACCGCACTTGGGGACAGAGTCAAGCTTGATAAACAACAAGAGCAGTAACCGTCGAAGACAGCCCAGGATGGGCACTGCACTTACAACTGAGTGGATGGCTAGCACATGAATGAGCCAATGCATCGAAAGAACCAATAAAGCTTTGGAATGCAAACAAAGGCACCCTATGACGATGGATCATCAAAGGGGGGAACCTATATTTCACAACAGGTAAGGATGCATGCATGTCATCTAACCTCAAAGCATTGCACATATTTGTGATTTGTTACAGAAAGATCCTCAATGAAGTCCAGCAAGATTGTGGACAAAGAAAGAATCATTGAGTTGATGATGACCGAGAATCGGTTTAGATCCTGGAACGAGAAGAGAATGAGATGAACCCTGCCAGTAGGAGAATCTCAAGGAAACGAGGAGATTAACCCCAAGTCTTCAAGTCAACCTGCAACCAGAAAGCGCCAAATTTGTCAGCCTTATCCTGCCAGGACTGCTCCAACCAAGTCTTTTTGCCAGGTAAGTCACATTCTATCTTTGGGTAGGTCACCCATTATAACGCGACCGCTTCATATTTTTTCTATCCTCCACCTGGGTAGGTCACCCATAACAATGAGACCACTTCACATTTTTTCTATCTTCCACCTGGGTAGGTCACCCATAACAATGAGACCACTTCACATTTTTTCTATCTTCCACCTGGGTAGGTCACCCATTATAACGCGACCACTTCACATTTTTTCTATCTTCCACCTGGGTAGGTCACCCATTATAACGCGACCACTTCATATTTTTTCTATCTTCCACCTGGGTAGGTCACCCATTATAATGAGACCGCACTTCACATTCTTTCCATTTGGGTAGGTCACCCATCATAATGAGACCGTTTTCCACATTATTTTTCTTGGGTTCGTCACCCATACAATGAGACCATCATTTTTCTTGGGTTCGTCACCCATACAATGAGACCATCATTTTTCTTGGGTTCGTCACCCATTACAATGAGACCATTTGTTCCACATTCTTTGTTTTGGTTTAATGAGGTCGCCAGATGGGATCTCATGTAGCTTTGGTTAAAGGGAATCGCCAGATGGGATTTCAGGTTAACCGAGTTACGTAATATCTTTTAGTTTTGGTTTAATGAGGTCGCCAGATGGGATCTCATGTAGCTTTGGTTAAAGGGAATCGCCAGATGGGATTTCAGGTTGACCGAGCTACCACACATTTTTTAGTTCCAGTTGAATGAGGTTGCCAGATGGAATCTCATGTAGCTTTGGTTAAAGGGAATCGCCAGATGGGATTTCAGGTTGACCGAGCTACCACACATTTTTTAAGTTCAAGTTGAATGAGGTCGCCAGATGGGATCTCATGTAGCTTTGGTTTAAGGGAATCGCCAGATGGGATCTCAGGACAAAACGGAAAAAAAAAAAAGATTTTCTTTACAAAGCTTACTATGCAAAACATTGAGGAGTTTTGCTTCGTAAGCATTGTAAAGAGGGGGCATCTGTTGCTACCCAATTTTTGACCCATGTTTTGATAAATTTTCAGAAAAATTCAAAAATAGCGAAAAACATTGAAAATCCAAAAAATACTTTTTTAATACATTTGCATCGTTTTTAGCATTTTTAGCATCGTCTCAAAAGAATTTAAATTTTCAAAGACATTTGGAACGCGTTCAACTTTTAACGCGTTACTTTTAAAATCATTGATTTTCTTCATTGAGTCGACGTTGATATTGCTCGTTTTCAAAAAATACAAAAAAATTAAGAAAAATCAAATTTACAAAAAAGAAAGAAAGTTGAGGGACCAATTTTGAGATCCATGCAACATTTTACCTATAAATACTGGTCCACAACTCAAACAAAGGGGGGGACAATTTTGGACAACATCAAAAAAATACCTAACCCTAAACCCATCTTTTTCTCTAAGGTGCCCCCCCTTCCCGTTGGAAAAAACCAGAGAGAGCAGGGGCGGCCGCAAGCCTCCCTTTCCCTGTTTACAGAGGCTGGCCGCCCCTCCCCTTTGATTATCTTTTTCCCCTCATTGTCTCCAACAGACCCAGCAGCCCCTCTCATCGCCATTTCCCCTGCCATTTCAGCCTTCGACCTCTGCCTCTCCACCCTCACAGCAGACCACCATACAGCCGCTGACCCTCCTTCCCCACAAACTAGAAACCAGCCTTCTCCATCCTCACCGATCTGTCATCCTCCAGCTCACAGAACAAGAGCCCCCATTTCCATCCTCTCCGAAAACCAGATCATCCTCTTCCTCCCATTCTCCCTTGGCCCCCAGCCCCCCGGTTGGAAACTTTCTTCCCCACAGCTGCCCAACACCTCCTTTCTTCCACAGCCATCCCCACCTTCACCAGCCACACACCAGGTCTTCCCTCTCTCAGCCGACTTCCTCTCCTCCCCCACGACCGAACACGGCCGCAGCCAACACACGGCCGCCCACAGAGTCATCAGCGCCGGCCTCCACCAAGCCACACAGCAGCAGCCGATCCCCTCCACCACCAGCTTGGGAGACGCCATCCTCACCTTCCCAGCAGGAGTCCCCTTCACAGCCTCCTCCCACCGAAGAACCCAGCGGCGGCCGACAGCAGCAGCGCCCACAGACGCCGCCCCCTTCCTCATCCATCGGCTCTCCTTTGCACAGACCGGCATCCAGCAGCAGTCCCCGCTGTCTTCTTCATCTCCTCCCACCAGTCTTGCAGCGGCGGCTCCTTCCCATCACAGATCAACGTCAGCCACGGCAGCACCGCCCGATCTGCCACCCGAAGCAGAGGAGAAGAAGAAGAAACACATGACATACCGATCTGTAGGAGAAGCAGATTTGACAAAAAGAAGAAAAAAACCGAAACAGATTTGAAAAAAACGAAATCTAAAATCTAAAATCGGCTGTTTGTGCGTTTTTGTTGTTGTTGCAGATGATGTAGCTCCTCACCGTTTGCAGGGAGGGGAAAAGGAGAAGAAACAGAGTCGGGCCAACCCATTTTCCGGTGATTCTCTCACGGCGCGTGAGCCCACGCGCCACCAGATGCGGTGGCGCGTGGGAAGATGCGCCACACTGTTCCCGGCGTCCATGGCTTCACAGACACGTTCCCAGCACATTCTAGGATTTTTTAGAGTTTGTTTTTTTGTAATTTCCAAAGTGTAATGTACTTTTTGTTTAGTGGTTTTTGAATTTGTATTATTGGTAGTGTTGATGTAACAAAAAGAACAAAAAAAAGAAAAGAAAAGAAAAGAAAAGAGAATAATAATAGTGAAAGTGTATGGGTGTGTTTGTATATGTTTTTATGGATGTTTTATTTTTATTTAAGATAAAATTGCAAAGATTAAAGAAGAATTTAATATTTTGATTGGATCACGGTGAAGAATTATTAACTTACATGTAAGTTGTATTTCTAATATCCGATGAAAAGACAATTATTAAAACTTCTTTAATACATCAAAGTCACGAAGCAGCTTACCTCAGGTAGGGTGCGTTAGGGGTGCTAATACCTTCCCTAACCACAACCAGTCCCTTACCCGCGAATCTCTGACAAGACCAGTACATCCGGTTTCCTAGTAGCCTTCAATAAATTACTAGGTGGCGACTCCAACGAACCAATCAAATCAAACATAACAAAGAAAAATCGCCAGCCGATGCCGCGCGGATTTTTGACGTGCGACACTGCACATACAACTTGAGCCAAATTAGCTTCAAAGTCCTCATCAGAGAAGGCCTCTCCAGTGACATAGTCATTCAAGTATGATGGGGTTCGATGAGGTCTTCTTCCTTCACTGCCATTTGTTTCTGTTGTTGACCTCTCATTGCTAGTACTGTCTGCTCCATTAGCTGCTGTTGACCCCTCATTTCCAGCTGTTGACCCCTCATTTCCAGTGTTGTCTGCTTCATTAGCAACATCACTAACATCAGCATTATCTCCCATGCCATTATTTTCAGCATCTTCACTTGTATTAGCATCATCTCCATCATCTCCAGAATCAGTATTTCCAGTATCATCTTCAAATACAACATCATCATCCCATTCCAGATTCATCAAAACCTGTTCTTCAACACTTTTATCCCATTCCCATTGTTTTTCTTCTTCAAAAATAACATCTCGACTGACTACAATCCTTTTTGAGATAGGATCATATAGTCGATATGCTTTAGATTCATCACTAACCCCCAAGAGAATACAAGGAAGACTTTTATCAGTCAACTTAGTTCTTCTAGCATCAGGAATATGGGCATATGATAGACACCCGAACACTCTAAAGTGTTCCACAACAGGTTTTACTCCACACCATGCTTCCTGTGGGGTAATGTCTTTTACAGCCAAGGTGGGACTCCTATTCAATACATATATTGCCCAAGTTACAGCCTCGGGCTAAAAATTCTTTGGGATTTTCTTTTCAGACAGCATGCTTCTTACTAAATTCATTACTGTTCTATTTTTCCGTTCTGCGACTCCATTTTGTTGTGGAGTGTATGCTGCAGTTAACTATCTCTTAATACCATGTTGTTTGCAAAAATCATCAAACTCTTGTCCATTAAATTCCCCCCTCTATCAGTACGCAAACATTTAATGGACAAACCAGTTTCATTCTCAACATGTTTCTTAAAACATTTAAACATGTTCAAAGCTGCAGACTTCTCACTCAAAAAATATATCCATGCTTTTCTACTGAAATCATCAATAAAACACAATGAATACCTCTTCTTGCTGTTAGAGATTGGAGAAATTGGACCACAAATGTTTGCATGTATCAGCTGCAATCGTTGTGTGGCTCTCCATGTGCTTCTCCTCGAAATTGGCCTTCTGTGTTGTTTCCCCAGAATGCAGGCAGTACATGTCACGGTTGATGCAGGTAGTTGTGGAAGACCATGGATCATGTTTTTAGCTTGTAGTAATTTTAAGCCTTTATGGCTTAAATGCCCATACCTGCAGTGCCAAAGATGAGCTATGTCTGAAGTTGTTGTCTGAAAACATGTAATCTTCTCCTTCGTGTGCTGAGTATTTGCCAGCAATAAGAACATCCGGTTTGCTGTCATCTCAGACTGTATCACAAGGCCTTTCTGTGGATGATATATATGACATTTTCCTGTCTTGAACAGAATCTCAAAACCTCGCTCTTGTAATTGCCCAATACTTAGGAGACTGTTCTTCAGTTCTGGAACATAGAACACCTCAGTGATGACAAAGTTGTTTCTATTTAGAAGTAATCTCACTCTTCCTTTCCCAAGAACAGACATCTTGGTATTGTTTCCCAACTTCACGGTCTCCCGAAATGACTCATCTATTTCACAGAATGCAGCCTTGTTTCCACTCATATGATTTGAACAGCCTGAATCTAGAAACCAAAGATCTCCTTGAGTTGCCTGGCTCATCTCAACAAATGACATTAAAAGCATTTCTTCGTGCTCATTCAACTGAGCATAATTGGCCTCCTTCTCCCAAGCTGGGCACTCATATTGAAAGTGCCCAAGCTGATGGCACTTGTAGCATTCAACGGTAGCTTTGTTCAAAGCTTGACGACCTCTCCCTCTGCCTCTGCCTCTATAATCACCTCTGCCTCGTCCTCGGCTTCCATATCTATCACCTACTGTCACTTTGAATGCCTGTTCCTCACCATGGCTTCTTGAAAATTTTTGTTCATGCACAGTGAGCGAACTTTGCAATTCGTCAATGGTGAGAGTGTCAATATCCTTAGATTCTTCAATTGAAACAACTACATAGTTGAATTTTTCAATTAAAGTTCTAAGGATCTTTTCCACAATAATAGTATCCTTCATTTGTTCTCCATTACTCCTCATTTTGTTCGCTATACTCAGGACACGAGCAAAATATTCAGTAATAGTTTCACTTACTTTCATTTCCAGAACTTCAAAATCTCTTCTTAAAGCTTGAAGAGTGGATCGTTTGACCCTTGCGCTGCCTTCAAACTTCTTTTTCATGGAATCCCAAATCTGTTTTGAGGTTCGCTTCTCCAGGATTTGTTCAAGGATTGTTCTGTCGATGGACTGGAACAAATAATTCTTGACCTTGAGATCCTTCACCATCAAATCATCCAATTGCTTGTGCTGTTCTTCAGATAACTGGTTCTGGGTAACCAGTTTCAATCAAGCTCCAATACCCTTTGGACCTCAAAAGGTTTTCCATGAGCATGCTCCAATGGTCATAATGACCATCGAAACGTGGGATAGCTGGTTGTAAAAAACTCTTCTCTTCACTCATCTCGCTTTTCGCTCTGTGTTTGGGTCTCTCAAGAGAAAACAACTGCTGTGTTTTCTTCTTCTCGCTCTGTGTTTGGATCGCTCAAATGGTCTCTCTTTTCTCTCTGTGTCTGGATCTCTCAAGGAAGAACAACTGCTTGTGTTTTTCTTCTTTCGGCTAGGGCAAGCTCTGATACCAATTTGTAAGGTATTGTGCTTTGGAGAGAAATCAGTCTGTCATTCGATTAAAGAAAGTGGCTTTAAATAGCCTTTACAAAGCAACAGAAATGAAAGATTTTGTGCAATTAACACCCTGACAACTAGGAATTTATTGCAACTAACACCCTAACAATTAGGGATCTTATTTTAACAAGTTAATTCAACTGAAACTAAAAATAACTTATCAGAAGTCACCAAATTCAAACATGAATATCATCAACGTGTCTGCTGATATTGCTAAGGAGCAAAAACCATCGATCTCTCCATTGATCTTTAACAAGCATGTAAAAGAAAAGATGATCCTCCTCCTGCTCTCGCTTTCAACATTGCAAAATTCACATGTTCGAGGGAGTTATCGCCCTACGTACCCTTTCTCACCTGCTTTTCTTTACTTGTTAGCTGACCAGGCGACAGAGCTGTGTTTGAAGGAGGACCCGAAGGCAGGTTAAACCAGTCAACCCTACAAGTTTTTTTTCCTCGAAAATATGAATATAATCCCAGAAACTTCTACGAGAAAAGTCACCATTAGGTGTCATTTTCTAACTAACACTCCTGCCATGACTTTAGAAGGAAAGATAATACCGCTGCTATAACAATTAAAATTAACAAAACATTAAAAACGTGCGGCTAAATTGCTATAATCACATCCATAAAATATTATTTATTAGAATAATATTTTTTATTTTTTTCTTGTTAGTTTTTTTATTATTCAACAACTCAATTCTTTTTTAATTTTATTCTAAATTATTTTAGAAATTATGCTTATTCAGATATAACTTAATTACTATAACCACAAACATTATTCATTATAATAATGTTTGGTATTTTTATTTTTTTATCCATTAAAAATTTATTTATTTTTTAATTTTATCTTTTAATATTAGATTTATTAGGTATTAGACTTTATTATTTTTTCTCTTTCTTTTTTACGATGTTATCTGATCTTATATGCTGGATTATAAGTTTTGTAAGTTAATCTAATTTGATTTAGATTTTTTATTTATTTATATGATTTTGTTAATTTTTTTTATCAATTATTAAATTTATTAAATATAATCACATAAAATAACCTTGACTATTTTTTTTTTGTTTATTTAAAAACACTAGTATCACATAAACATTCTTGGGCCACCTGTAAAAGCTAAATAGATAAAATTGAAGATACGGTAGTCAAATAGAACTTTAATTAAAGGTTAGGTTAATAGACATGTCACCACTTAATTTATGTAATTCACGCGGTACCATCATGTTAGGGGAATAAAAAAAAAAAAAAATCAAAGAGAGGATGCTTTGAGAAAGGTTTTCTATTTTTAAAAATTTTCTGTATTTATTTATTATTAAAAAAATTGATTAATAGAAAATATTTTTTAATTAATAGAAAACACTTTTCTGTCAAAAAAATTTAGCTTGATTTTCAGAAAAGTATTTTTTTTTTATTTTGGGTGAAAAATACTTTTTAGAAGTTGTGAAAAATTTAAAAATATCATATTATTTGCTGATTATGTCAAATTTGATCCTCAAACTGTTGATTACTATATATTTTGTTTGAATTTTTTTTTTCAAATTCATCCCTTAAAATTTGATTTTAATATTAATTTTTATAATTGTTATTTGTTTTTATCTTATAATTTTTTAAATTGAAATTTTTTTATCTATCAAATTTGGTCCTCATTCTTTTTATTGTTACTTATTTTATTTAAAATAATTTATGAAATTGTAATTATTATTATTTTAATTTCATCATCTTTTAATTTTTTTATCTGTTAGATTTGATCTCTTTTATTTTAATTATTATTTATTTTATTTGAGATAATTTATGAAATTAGATTTTTTTCAATTTTATTCTCATTCAACTTTTTAATTTGTAAGATTTGTTCCTTATTATTTTAATAAACTTGAAAAAAAAACATTAATAAACTATTTTCCAGCTCATTTTCCACCATAACCAAATACTGGAAAGTGTTTTCCAACTTACTTTCCATAATACTACCAAATATCGAAAAATAATTTACTTTTCTGGAATTCATTTTCTAAATAAACAACTTTCCAAAAAAAACTATTTTTTTGTAAACAAACATGATCAAGATAGATAAAATTAAGAGTTCCGTAATGTAATAGAAAATAAATTAAATGTCAAGTATCAAATTTGCATTTTTGTCAAAAAAGAAAAAAGAAAAAAAACTTGTAATTCTCGTCGAGAACGATTAAGTTATTTGAGTCGTACTAGTTTAGCTTACGATGCTAAAGGGATCATCTTAATCGTAGCTATTTTTCTTGTAACAAAATATTTTTTTTTGCTTTTCACAAATTTTGAGAAATTATTAGGTCATAAAAATAAAAAATTATCACAAAAATATTTTTTATAAGAGGTAAGAGTTCAAGTATAACCAGACATAAACAAGAACGAATTTATTTAATTATTTTATTACAATATTATTTTATACTAATTTTATAATAAAAAAACTGAAATAAAATATCAAAATTAGTATTTATATTAAGATAAAAAAAATTGTAGAAGGAAAAAAAGAATGAAAAATTTAAAATATCAAAATTAGTATTTATTCTTTAACATCAAACTTTATTATGACATCAATTTGAGGAATTTAAGGAAAGATATGGATATAAAAAAATATATAAAATAAAAAAATTCCTGGCTCAAAGTAATAGTTTTCTATTTTATATTGTTTAAACTATAATTACAAAATTAAAATATAGTTTTTTTTATTTGAATAGGTATTAACTATTATTTAAATTTTAACTTGACTCATAATTTATCAAATCAAAGTGCGGATTCAGTAATTTTTTTTCTTTTTTAGTTTTTTTTGAAAAAAAATTTAAAATGTGTTCATTTATTGAATTTATAGCTGGATTTATTCAACAAAAAATATAAAAAATACATTAATACTACAAATATTTTATAAAAAATCAAAATAAAAATTATTTTGTTATAATTTGTATTTATGATAATCTAATTTTGGAATATTAATTTTATTTTATTCAAATTAAGAACTACAATAAAAAAATTATATTGTTAACTTTTAAAAAAGGGATTTTTTATAATAAATTTATAATAAAAATTAAATTTATGATAAATTTTAAAATGTATAAAAGTATTAATATTTAACATTGTTAAGAAAATGTTTGCATGTAAAGAAAAAAAATTGTATTTGTTCATGTTTTTTTCTAAATTTTAAAACAGTAAAAAATGTATATATTTTTTTAACTAAAATGGGTTTTTTTTAACTAAAAAACTCGTTTGTGAATGCCTCCAAACACACTCATATGTTTCACTCTCAGGACACTAAAAATCTCACTCTCATGATTCTCACACGGATAAATTGGAATTCTAATCGCACTAATCCCTACTTCTTATACTCCTCCTCTTAAATTTCATAATCTAACTTCAGAAGAACGTAATATTTTCAGTGCATTAGGGTTTCGTTAGGTAACGTTGGTGTGATTGCTGAAGATTTTGGTACTGCCCTTTTTCTTTTGTTTTTTTCCTTCGTGCAGTAAATTAGGGTTTATGGTTTAATGATTTTGAATGGCATTGTACTGATTTGCAATGTGGTTATTTGCACCAAGTCTTTTGATTTGTTGAGTTAGGTTTTCTCTTTTGTTTTAGCATTACACACATGCCTTTTGGTTCTTGATGTTGGGTCTGAAGCAGAACACACACACACACACACACACACATATACTTTGCGAAAATTTTAAATTTACAGTGTTAGATATTTTCTGAGCCTTTGATTGATTTTGATTGTATTTTTTTTGGTTAATTAAAAATATTGTGTTTTGAAATTCTCAGAAGTTGGTATAATATTTTCGTTTTGTAACATTTTCGTGCCTTCATGTGTTGCACAGGATGAGCGAGGCAGCTTAAAGGATCCGGCCTATTGGAGTGATACGAGATATTGCGGCGAACAGGTGTGCCCTTTATAAGATTGCTTGGAATTCTAGTAAATTTTTGATAGGTTGAATAACACAAGGAAAGATAGGACTTCTTAGCCATGTAGGGATGCTCGAATTTATTTTTCTTGGTTGCTCGTTGAAACATCATTATTAAGCATTGCCTGGTTCAATAGAATCTTATATAATTTTCTGTGGTTTACAGCTTGAAGGATGGCAAATGATACTAAAGCTAGTTGCAAAGCTAAGGATGAGGAAACCAATGGTTCAAAAAGGGAAAAACATTGTTAGCAGATCATCATCTAGTTCAGGTAGTGCGCCTGATACATCTGCTCTAAGAAGGTCAGCCAGAGAAACATCATCAAAGAAAAGCATGGCTCCAAGCCCTTCAAGTACTAGGAAGTCTGAACGTCTTGAGAATCGGACCCCTACAACTCCTGCAGTCATGAGGAAATCCGGGAGAGTTGAGAAGCAAAGCATGTTGAGTCCTTTGAGAAGGTCTAAGAGGGGTAAGAATCAGTCATCATCCAGTTCTTTTGGTTCAAAGAAGTCTGGTAAAAGCTTGGGCTCATCAGTTATGAAAAAAAAGCACAGGAAAGAGAAGAGTGTGAAACTGTTGACTCTTGAACCTAATGAAATCGGCTACAGTGAGAAACATATTATCAAAGCTGTTCAGGTTGAAACAAAGATAACTGATGCTCGTGTTTACAGGTCATTGTTCAAACAGCAACAAAAGAAAGCTAATCTGGAAGGTAGCCTAGTAATTTTTCTTCATTCTATCTTACTTTCCATTCATAAGTTGTTTCAAATCCTTTTTCATGACTAGTAAATGTATTGCAAAATCTGCAGCATTTAATGATGTCATGAACAGTGCAAGCAGGCTTTTATTCTTTCAATCCAGCGTCAATCAAGTTATTTCTTTAATCATTCTTATACTTTTCTGCTGGACTTGCTAGGTTTTTGTGAGGAGACGAAGAACAAGAAGGCTAAGTCATCTCAAGGATATTGCAGCAATCTCAGAGCTAGTGCTTCTGAGAACGTTGATGGGGGTGGTGACTGCAGTCAGAGGGAGGTAGAGGAATTGATTGAAGAGTGCATTTTGAAAGATTCTGAGAAAAAAATGTTAGGAAATTCCGTTGTAGGTGAACCTGTGAAAGAGACGTTGGAAAATAATTTTCTGTTCTGATAAATCTTTAGTTCATGGCATGCGCTGTTAATTCTCTTATGTCTATAAATCCTGTCATGTTGGTTTGAAATTTGTTGCCAGCAGAAACTTGAGATGAAAAAGGTTTCATTGGTTAAATTGTTGCAGTTGTCAGCTGGAGGTTCACCTGAGTTTGATAATAATCATCTGGACTTTGTCAACTATCTTTTAGAGTGCTGGCACAGGGGAGAGAATGTTGTTCTTATTGATGATCAGGTGTGTGATCAGTTACTCTTTGTTCTAGGCTTGCCAGTGAATCTTTTACTTCATATCTGTAACGGACCAATGAATGGATGGTGCAACCTTGATGGTGATCAAATGATCAACTGTTAGTTAAAAGACATTTTGAAAATGCAGTCTAATGATATTGTTGTCTATACTATGTATGTTTTTATATAAATGAACTTTGTCATATTCCTTTGTCTGTAACTCAAAGATTTAGCATGTTAGAAGTTTCTTTTCTTTATGATTTGCACCTAACCCCTTTTATTGGCACCATTCAATTTTGCCATGCTATTGTGGTTCCACACTCTATCATACAAGGTCTGGATGATCATTAGGTTGTTGATTAACTTTTGTTCGTGGTTTAACTAACATAATAGTTGTTCAAGATCTGTCTTAGGAATTAATGTAAATGGCTGTGATGTGTTTTTTGCAGGAACAAATTGCAAAGGTGATTTATTTTATTTTGTCAATATCATCCAATGCCACTTGGCCATTTCTTATCATCACGACTTCTGCTGCACTTCATTCATGGGAAGAAGGGCTATTTCGTTTGGCGCCATCTCTATATGCTGTGGTTTATCATGGAAACAAAGACATACGGAAAAGTATTAGGACGTTGGAGTTTTACAGTGAAGGAGGTTGCATTATGTTTCAAATACTTATAACCTCACCAGAAGTTATTATCGAGGTCAGAATGCATGATTATGTGGGATATCAGTTCTCATGTTGATTTTGATTGCTTATTAAGTCGTCCTTGGGATAAAATAACCAACTGATTTGCGTGGATTTGATTATCATAGTGCATGCTGCTTCTATAGTTTGACATGCAAGATGATTTATTCATGGAATCTGTTGTGATAGAGAAAGAAAAGAAAACAGGAAAGAGAGTTCTATGCTACTCTACTTGCTTATGAAAAAACTATTGCCACATATGCAGATTCTTATTTGTTGATTTGCTGTGGCATTTATATTGACCTCTATATGGATCTGCAGGATCTAAATATGCTTGAATCAATGAAATGGGAAGCCATAATAGTTGATGAGTGCCAACGCTCCAGAATTTATTCACATTTTAAACAAATTAAGCTGCTAAGCACTGCTATGCGGCTTCTCCTTGTAAATGGTCAGCTTAAGGTGGGTGCATTTGTTTTCCTCCTTTTGTTCCCCATATGCTTTATTCTTGCTTTCACAGTCATTCATGCACTGGATTTGCAGGATGGCATCACTGAGCACTTGCTGTCTCTGCTTGTTCAGCAGAGTGATCCGGATGGTAGTGAATGCTTGGTGATTGATTCCAGCCATAAGACTGGCATTTTTAAGGAAAGGCTGTCACAATACATTGCAAATGGTTGCAAACCAGATTCCTCAAGGCTTAAAGAGTACTGGGTTCCTGTACAGTTATCCATCATGCAGCTTGAGCAGTATTGTGCCATTCTACTTTTGAACTCCTTATTACTTTGCTCATCCTCAAAGAATGATCTTGCTGGTTCCCTACATGATATTCTTATTTCTGCTCGAAAGGTAGGACCGATATGCCTTTTATATCAACTTCATTTGGTGATTTTTTGACTCTTAACAATGTGAAATCTATTATTTTGTTTCACCTCCGACTGCATTCATTCATATGATTTTGTTTTACATCTGTTTAGGCCTTGGCATTAAAATTCATAATCATAACCTGGTATATCCAGTTTCTTCATTTGGAATTATCAGAAACCATGATTAATAAATATTTTTGGGTAAACTTGTGGATTGGGACTCTGACAATATCTTTAATCATGGAGATTTGTTGCTCATTGATTGGATCAATAGGATTTTTGTATCTGTTAGAATTTTGATATGTTTATCAGTTGCTAATGAGATATAAGGTAGATGTTGTACTTGTGCTTTTCCAATAGCAAGTGATGTATGCATGGTAATTGTGGACAGTGCTGTGATCATCCCTACATCATGGATCCATCGCTACAAATTTCATTAACAAAAGACAGTAAAGAAGCTGACATTTTAGATATTGGAATAAAAGCTAGTGGCAAGCTACAACTCCTGGATGCAATGCTTTTCAACATAAAAGAGAGGGGATTAAGAGTGCTAGTTCTTTTTCAGGTACATGATTCATGATCTGATATCATTTTTGTTTGCAAAATATCTTTTTTTGCACAAGTTTTTTCTTTAAAGTCTCAATTATACACGCTCAAAATCATTGTTAGTTGCTATTATGATTGCTTTGAATATTTATGTCCATTGGTTTGGGACAGTGTTATTTTCTGTATTGGAGTACCAGACAAGGTTCTTACATTGACTTTCCTCCAAGAAACGGGCTTTCAGTTTCTCATTATGTTCCATAATTTCTTTGAGAGAGAGTATGCAAATAACCATGCTGATTGCTTTATGGAAATTACATGAACTGGTCTTTCAAAACAGAATATCATTGGTATCCATGGATCGGGTTTATTCTATTTCTATATAATGCATATTACTCATCAAGTAAGAAATTTAGATATCTATATCCTCCTATTCATCTTGTTTCGAGTGCTATTTATTAGATATATAGTACTCAAAAGATGAAATTATAAATGTCATACATATATACTTGTATAATGTTAATATCGGGTATACTTACATATTATTTTAGATTAAAAAAACTATTAATGTTCTACATAATATTAATGTATATATTTTGGATCGGACTTGGATTAGGTTTCGGGTTGGGTTTGACAATATTCATATCTTATTCATTACCTATTGACTAAAAAAAACTATCCAAAACAAGCCCACCCACTCGGATCAGTTCAAGTTTTTATTTATCAGGTTTGGGTTAAATTGTCATCTCTAAGGTAGCATTTGGTTATGATGAAGACAATGGAGAGAACAGTGGAGAGGGGGCATTTTTCCATGTACCTCCAGTTTTAAAAGGACATAAATTCACTCCAAAATTATCATAGAGACATTTATTATATGTCTATCTTTGTTCCTCCAACCAATATTTTTTTGTCCCTTCTGTTTCTATCTTTTTTGTTCTATGACACTAACCAAATAAATTCTAAATGTCATGAAAAACTGTTACGGTTTTCACAAGTGGTTTTTTGGCCAGCTCCGCTTATTTTTCATTTCACTCCATTACAACTCTTTTGCTGTGTTACATAATGATATCAGCTGTTATGCTATAAAAACCTAGTTTTTTGTCCAATTTTTTTCTTTTGGTGACTGACAATCATCTTCAACCATTCACATTTCCACACACACACACTCATTTCTTTTAAGTATTTTCAACTAGATCAAGCTTCAATCTTCAAATTTTGCTTCTACTAATAAGAACCAACTGTTTATTTGAAGATGAAGGTAATAAATCTCAACATCTTTACATTTTTCCCCCAATATTTTTTAAGAAACTTAGAATTAGCAAGATTATGTTGCATATTCTGTAGTTGTAATCTGTTAGATTGGTGCATGCCTAATCCTGAGTTTGAGAAATTATTTATTTATTCTGTACAGGATTTTTAATAAGTTTTTGTGATTAGTTTTTTCAAATTAATGTTAAATTGAGCTTCAAGTTTTTGTCCGTATCCTTTTATTAGTCATGACTCATGGGTCATGTAATCTTAATTTAATTTGTTCAACTTTTTAATTTATTTTGGAATTAATGTATTAGAAGCTTTATGAGTAATATTTTCAGATTTATGTTTAATGAAGTCCTTTCTTAATTTTTTTAATTATCTATAAATATCATAGATTCTCATGAATATACATGCAATATCCTCAATGCATGCTTGTAAACCGTGTCTACTGTAAAGTTTTCAACATTTGAATGGATAGAATAGATGGTTCAAAATATCATGTAATAGATCATTTGTTGTGTTTTAATAGCAGATCATAAATCTATATTCATTACTCTTGCTGAGCTATGATGCAAATCTAAATTAGTTTTTCGATGATCATCCCTTGGAAGATTTGAATAAGCCTGCCTGAGTCAAGCATTGTTGAGCCTTGCAATATGAGGTAAACATTGAATTCCTCGACATAAAGAATCAGGATGCAAATCTAATGCATGCGCTGAATCTCCTGTAAAGACCATTTTTCACTGATTCCTCTATCTAAACTATCAAGTATAGTTTAAACAAAAAAGTCATATCAAAAGGGCTCCATTTTCACTGATCTTAATTTAATATGAAATGGTTGCTCAATTTTTGGATATTGAGAATGATTTCAAGTCCTTGCACATGATCATTATGATATCTGGAAAGATTCCTATGATTAGTGATCTTGCTTACCTTTGTGAACAGCCTGTTATTTGTTTTACTATTCCTCTCTTTTCGATGTTTGTTCTTGCCTGATATATTTTTGTTCTTAGTCAAATTATTCTGTGCATATTTTTCTTACATAACTCATTAGTTTTGATTTACAGTCTAGTGGAGGTTCTGGAAAGGATAATGTTGGAGATATTTTAGATGACTTTATACGTCAAAGATTTGGCAAGGGTTGTTATGAACGTGTTGATGGGCATGTACTCCCTTCAAGGAAGCAAGCTGCTTTGAAAAACTTCAACAATCTTCAGGAAGGGAGGTTTGTGTTCTTATTAGAAACCCGTGCTTGTAGTCCCAGCATAAAACTTTCATCTGTGGATACTGTTATCATATTTGCCAGCGATTGGAAGCCAAATACTGATATAAGGAACCTGCAAAAAATAACGCTTTATTCAGAGTCTGAACAGATAAATATATTTCGTCTATACTCTTCTTGTACTGTGGAAGAAAAAGTTTTAATTGTTGCAAGGCAAGATAAGACACTTGATAGAAATTTACAGAGGATAAACCAGGGTGCTAGTCACATGCTTCTGATGTGGGGGGTTTCATATCTGTTTGACAAATTGTCAGAGTTTAATTGTGGCAATGACCCTGCCTCCAGTGGAACATTGTTGTCTGAGCAGTCACATATGAAAGATGTTATACAGGAGTTCTTAACCATAGTAACTCAGAAGGGAAAAGACAAGAATCTAATTAACTCTATAATTTTGAATGTTAAACAAAATCAAGGAAGTTATACTACTAATCTTCCATTGCATGGTGAGCCAAAAATTCAATTGTTGGATGAAGAGCTGCCTCATGTATTTTGGGAAAGGTTACTTAAGGGAAAACAGCCACAGTGGAAATATAGTTCTGGTTTGTTTCAGAGGAACAGAAAAAGGGTTCAATATTTTGATGACACACAGAAGAACCCTGAAGTCGAGGCTGATGAAGTTGTAAAGAAGCGCAAGAAAGTGGCCATTGATAACTCCAATTCACCATCTCTAAAAGCTGCTCCAATAGGTAAATGGATAATTGCATTGTTGATTCACCTTGTGTTGTTCCTTATCCTGTATACACAGGTGGTTGGTTCTCTTGTTAGAGTATTGCCGCCCTAACAATGCGAGGATTGCTGAATTACTTGAATCAACTTTCACAGTGTCTCCTGTTCATGCAGGAACTTCTGGAGCTCCAGTGTGTAGCATGTCTCAATTCATGCCAAGTTCAACTGGTTGTCTTACTACAACTGATGCAAATCATGTTTCCAACTTCACCCATTTGAATAATAAATTATCACTTCTACCAAAAGCTAATACGGTTGATTATAATGAAAGAATGAATTTACATTATTCTCGGAAGAGTCTCCATCTCGTTTTGAAGCCAGAGATAGAAAAACTTAGTGAAATTTTACAACTCCCAGTATGTATCTCATCCCTCTGAAGAAGTTACTTTACGTAGCACATGTTAATGAATTTTGCAGCAGGGTCTTTGATATGGTATATTGGGTCTGCCTATCCACTCTATTCTTAATACTTTGAGTTGGTTTCAGAATTGATTTTAAGCATACAAATGAAGAAGAAAAAAATCCTGTAAACTAACTTCTTTTTGTTCATGCAAGCATCAACCTTGCAATGATCCTTACAACTGTCAATATATCGAACAAGTGTTTGAGGTCATAATAGGATAATATGAATTTCCAAAACCTGGAGAGCATTGTTGTATTTCCAAAACCTGGAGAGCATTGTTGTTGGACACTATAATTTCATTGAATTCCTATTTGAAATTGAGTAATCTCCAAAAATATTGTTCTTGAAATTGGTTTCTGTCTCAATGGTTTCACAAATTTTCTCTCTTGTCCTCCCTTGAAGATGGATTTTTTTTTCTATAGTTTATGTATCTAAGAATTCTGATAACATTGATCAGGTACCTTTGCCCTGTCTCCTCAAGTTTCCCTACAGGTAGTGAGAGGCAAATCTCACGGGCCATGTTGTAACATTGCTTCCTCTTTTTGATTGCTGAGAAGCAAAAAGGAAAGCTTGAAAGAATAAAAGAAAACCCTCTCTGGCTTTAGTTTGCATACCAGAATTCAACCAACCAAATTCTACCCTCACTTTACTTCTGGGAAAATTAAATTTCTGTCTTTCAAGTAATCACTGCTTTTGATGGGTTCCTTTTCTTTAAGGATATATTTGTATGCTTTCTGCTACTCTCGACTTACGAATTTATTGGAAGTTTCTGGGTCATTGATCTCAAGCTTATGCTGTGGTCTTTCTTTTATAATGTCATTATGTTGATATGTTTCACTTTTGTTTCAGGAGGATGTCAAGGTCATGGTTGACCAATTTCTGGAATATGTACTGAATAATCACCATGTCAGTAGAGAGCCAGCTAGCATATTGCAAGCATTTTTGATATCCTTGGTTAGAGCCCTTTTTTCCTGATATTTCCCTGCTGTTTGATCACTTATTTACTTGTGATGCAAATTCCTCCCCTCTGATTAACCAGTTATTCACCACTAAAAAACTGTGCCTTACCATGTCTTTATCAATTTGGATAATAGATATTTAACATGCCTGTCTTGTTGAGGAGGTTTTTAAAATGTTCATTCCATTTGCAATAACTTTTATATCTTCACAGTTGGTTTTGAATTTGACAGATCTCTAAATTATCTGCCTTTGCCAAATCAGTTCATTCCTTTATTTTCCATGGCTGTCTTTACAAGTGTACATCAACCGAGTTTCAAAAGTCAACAAGCAGGGCTGAAGCTTTGTTTCCTCTGTTGGGGTCAGATTGACATCTTGGATCTAAAACAGTAGTACATAGGAACTACAAGGAGGAGGGGTCGCAACAGATACAAGATTTGCAGCCTAAAATATTAATCCGTATATTGAGGAAACAGAAAGGAATTGTATCTTTAAATAACCAACCTGATGTGCTAGTATGCCTTTTGCTGAATGCACTTTTCATTCTCTTTGTGAATATGGTGATTGTTTTAGGTGTAAGCCCATGACTTGTGAAGGATTATAGTGTGGGCTTTTGATCTGAATTAAGGATTGAAGTTATCATATCTGATTATTTTGGAGATAAAAAAATCTTCTGTATTCTTCTTCATCCTCTATTTAAGATTACCAGGAAGACGTAGATAAAAGGAATTATGAACATGAAATAAGACAATTAGAAATGTGAAATTCAAAATGCACTTGGAAGTACAGTCTTGTTTCTTAATTCCTATCTTTTCCTTCAGGAAAGAGATGAAAATAATGTCAGTGAAAAATATGCAGCTGATAAATTATTCTTTTCCATTTTGAAAGGGCCTTGAACAAAATTAAAACACGTTAAACTGAAATTCTACTGGTAGGACTTTTTCCATGAGAAGGAAAGAACATAGTTGATGAATTGTTTTCTTTTTGTTTTTCCTACTAATTGGATTTAAGAAATTCGATTCTGACATTCTTGAATCCAGTGGTCTCTCTCTCTCCATGTTTCTGCACTGCCTCCCTTTCTGGTGCCTCTGCCTTTTCATTCGTACATATTTTGTGCCTGAGCATTTCTATATTTGGTGCTTCTGCTAACAGCCTACTGTACTTTGTGCTGTTCAAATTGCAGTGTTGGACTGCAGCTTCCATGATTAAGTACAAACTTGATCGCAAAGAATCACTTGCACTGGCAAAACAGCATTTGAACTTTTGCTGCACGAAGGATGAGGCAGATTTTGTTTATTCAAAGTTGCGATATCTGAAGAAAGTATTTCTTTATCATACAGGAAATTTTAAGTTGGCTGGCTCTCCAAAAGCTGCAGAATTTTCAACTAAAGATCTCAGTACAAATCAGTCAAATGGAAGACCTTCACTGTCAACACCATCTAACATGCAAAAGGTTAGAATAGAGGTTGAAAACCTGAGACCTAGTCAAGAATTCTTCATTGATCAGGCCCTTTCCCATCTAGGATTGACACAGAAAGATTACTCAGAAAACATTGGAGAGAAATGTGATGAACAGATGAACAAGCTATTGCAGAGGCAACGAGAAGAAAGGGAAGAGTTCAAAAAAAAGTACGAGGAAGAAAAGGCAGAACTTGAGCTTATGCAGAGAACAGAGGCAGCTGTTATTCATTTACACAGTAATAGTTCAATGAGAACAGATAAACTCAAGGTACTGGATAATGTATTTGCAAAAGAGTTCAGAGAGCTTAAACGGAAGATGGAGATACGCCTTAATAATGTTTTGGAATTTCAACTGGCTACAAGGAACAAGTTGCAAGAGAGGAAGGCTCATTGGATTGGAGTGAAATTGTCTGGATTACTAAATAAACCACTTGCAGATGAGTCTGGATATGATCAACAAAACGCTGCAACTTTGAATTCTTGTTCCAAAGAACAGACTTCTGAACGAGCCCAAAGCATGCCAGATGGAGAGGTTCTATTGGAAGCTCTTGAAACTGTGAGTTTGAATGAGGATGTATTTTCTGGGGTATTGTCTGCATCTGAACCAATGTTTGATGGGGCTAGTTCCAGCATGCTAGACAGAGAGGTTCCTTTGGAAATGCCCCAGACTGCAAGTGTGAGGAATATTTCAGAGAATATTGTCTATTTGAATGCATCTTCAGGTGAAGGACAAATTCCTGTTACACAGGTTGCAGTGAGAGTCCTTGAGGCTATCAGCTCTAGTGATGGCCCAGAGAATACCATTCATAAATCATCATCTGAAAGTCGTAATAGAGATGCATTAATGGTGCCTGATAGTGAATTTCCCTTGGGAGTGACTGAGATTGTCAGTTCCACTGGTGGCCTGGAGAATGCTGCTTCTGCAAATCCTTCACCATCTGAAGGATGTACTGTCAGAACAACTTCATGCATGGATGGCAGAGAAGTTCTGTTGGAAGTGCCTGAAACCGCTTCTTTGGAAGCTGAGCATGGTAACAGAGTTATGGAGAAAGATGGAATATCGGCTATGGTATCTGATAATGCCACTGAAGAAGATCAGCAGAATGGATTGGTGTCTATGCTTAATCAAGATTCTCAATCTGATAATATTATTGCAGTCAACCAGCAAAATGGAGAGGTTCTTTTAGGAGTGCCCCAAACCAATGAAGTTGGCCTGCAGGATGAGGAGGTTCCATCAGGAGTTCATGGAACTCCTGTAGAAGGGAGTGCTAGTAATGGTGGAGAGAACACTGGTGTTTATGTTACAGCCTTTTCTATCGGTACTGGAGTTGATCAGCTGGCTGGAGTGCTTCCATCAGGAGGGTTTGAAACCGCTACTAGTGCAGAATTGGAGGGTAGCCGCACTCAGCGAGAGATTGACAGCATACATGCTGTAGCCTCAGATACTAGTCAATCAGCGGAATCCTCTAGACTGCAAGATGGAGTTGCACAAGTTTGTGATAACCAGATTGCTTTTCAACAAGTTGATGCCTCAGCATCCCAACCTCTTGTTGTAGCTTCTGGCCAATCTCCTAATGATGCATCTGTCACTGAGCATCTGCTGGAATTGTTACTATCAACTGGCTCTCCTACTCCTAGTGGTTCACAGCCTGCAACTTCATTTGCACAACTTTCACCTATTGACTCGATAGCTGTTGGTGGATCAGGGATGCATATTTCAAACATGAGGGCTGCACCTGTTACCCCTGGAATTAGTAATCGTCCTGGAACTGCACTTGCTGTGCGAATGCCTGTATCTATGTCTCAAGATCCACTTCAAAATGAGTTGGATAGATTAAGCAAAGAAACTGAAGAAATCATCAAGATCCATGAAGATACAGTTTGTTTCCTTTTCTCTTAGTTGTATTTCGGTGCTCAAAACATGCCTTGGGTTTTTGCTTTTATATGAAAAATCATTTTCTATTTTGCAGAAGCTGCAGTTGAAATCTGATTGCGAGAAGGAGATAGTGGAGGTTGTAGCTCAAATTCATAAAAAACATGATATTAAACTTCAGGAGATAGAATCTGATTTCCAGTGTAAGAAGAAAGAGATGAATGACAATCAAAACAAAGTTCTTATGAACAAGATATTGGCTGAGGCTTTCAAGACCAAGTGCATGGATAGTAGGGCATCTAGCACCCTTGGCAAGCAGCAAGGTGGGTATTATTCCTTATATTGAAAATATGGAATTGAAGAAAAAGATGAGTCATGAAAACATAACTAGGAATGCATTTAATCCTTGATTGATGGGAACCTAAACTTAGTTGTCGGTTGCTTGAATGTTTGCCTTCAATATTTGCTTGTATACTATGTCATCGCTGGTGAACTCCTGACCTTATCTTTCCTGGCAGAGATCACCTCTAGTGCTGTGCAGCAGCTACTTCGGCAATCTCAACCCACTGCTCAGAGGCCTCCTATTGTTGCTTCATCTGGTGTTTCTGCAGATGGTCATCAAACAAGTCCCTCACTTTCCCCTCCCTCCCCACCTCTAGAGGTTGTTCGTTGCTCATCACTTTTATCAGGCACCCCTACCAGACCACCACATATTGGTTCCATCTCTCCTATCACTAACAATCTCCAACTTGGTAGTGGGATTCGAGCTCCTGCCCCACACCTGCAACCTTTTAGACCTTCAGCATCCATATCAACAACTGGTCTTTCTTCCTTTCTACATGGGATGCAAAGTCAACAAGTACCTTCAACTTCTCCCACGCTTTCTGAGATTCCTTCACGAGCTCCAGCATCTGTGCAACAATCTGGTCCTCAGACGACGACAAATTGTTGTGAAAGCATGGGGGTCTCGCCTTCTAGCACATATCTCTCTGGACTTGATTCGTTAATGGATGGAGGTTATCAAACAAGTACAAATGCAACTCAACCCTGCAGTTTTCCTCCAGTAACAAATTTGATTTCAAACCCAAACCAGTTGACCCAGCCAGAGCTTAGCATGCTACATAGTGTGAATAGTGTGCTGACAAACCCAGCAAGTGAGGTCTGTTTATCAGATGATGATTGACATGTGGTTTTATCTATGTACTTTATATCGTTTAGTTTCATTTCCGTAGTATATAGTTCCTTTTTTTGTCTTTTTTGGAACACTATTTTCATGAGAACTCAGGGCGTTGCTAACTTTTTGGCTGCAGAATTTGCGGGTGTAAATAGTTGAATGCATCATCTATGTATAAGCTCGTTTTTTATCTTGTAGTTTCTCATGCGGTTTGAATTTTTGATGTATTTTATGCTTGTAGTTTTATCATCTGTGCAGTGCCTTGACCAGGTCTGCTTCTAAAGTTGTACCTGAAATGTTTATGAAAATATGATTTTTGCTTTCGGAGTGGTGGAGAATAATCTTTTCGGCTGCGTAATGATGAAAGCTAAGCCTTTACGAAATTACATTAAAAAAAAAAAAAAAACTATAGGGCCTTGGAGAATCAAGGCGAGATGTAGAGACAATTTCCTGTTCACCACAACAGTGACTTCCTTTTTGGGTTGTAGGGACTCTCCAGGCCTACAAAGCTCTGTTTTGCTGAGCTGTGGGATTGCCTTTTTGGGTTGTAGGGACTCTCCAGGCCTTCAAAGCTCTGTTTTGCTGAGCTGTGGGATTGCCTTTTTCGGTTGTTTTTAATTGCTTTTTATCTGGGTTGTTGGATCACTCAGGTTTTTTGGGGCTGGGGCTAGGGAACATATTGATCGGTAGAGCTTCTGATGTGTTTGGTTGGGCTTGGAACACAGTTTGTTTTTTCTTAAACTTGTGGTTTAGCTGCTTAATATTGTTTAGGCTGCCATTGTTTCTGTCACAGGAATTGCAGTTGTCTCCAAGCTTTTGTTAGTAGAGTTTCATGCTGCCTATAACTTTCATCCTTAAATCATGGCACGCGTGTGTTGGGTAGCTGCTGCCTAAAATCCTGAAAACCATTCTCTTGGCTGCTGCGTTGTCAATGAGGCATTATACTGTGACAAGAAAAGGTGAGAATTTAGATGTTTTTGAGTTGTGTGAATAGACACCCATTAAATACACGTTAAGGCCTATATGCTTCTGGTGTTGTCCTTTACGGGGGGAAGAGTTTTTCTTTAGTTAACATTAATCTTTTCTGGCATGTCAGGACTCGACTGTTCCTGTTCAATCAGTTTGAGAGTGTCTTGCTTTGTTTATTTTTTATTTTTTTTATCTTGGCATAGCATCCATACTAGTTGCGTCTTTGTCACCAATATATAAGGGCTTATGTCCTGTTTTAGAGTTTTTGGCTTTGGGTGCTTTCTGTGTCTAAAGTTTAAAAGAAAGGTTAGGTTAATTAAAATATATTCTTGCTTTTCGTTTATAAGCTTTTTTCTCAGAATGTTTGTCGAGCAGCCTATCGTTTTTTACCCTTTATTTCCTTCTGTCTTGTTTTGTTTGGTTTATTGCTATTGGCTTCGCAAGGCTTGAAATTATTTGGCTCCTGCTGATTTTCTTTTTTTTTTCTATTCATCAGGTTGCAGTGTTGTTTATTGTCCACCTCAGCCTACGGGACCTGTGCTGCTTGTTGGCTTTGGACTGTCCTTTCAAGGTCAGTGAAACAGGCTTGAGGGTGTCTAAGTTTAATTTTAACATTTCTTCCTTTGTTGGTGCTGTTGGTTGAGCAGTCCTTGCTTTTTTACCTGGGATTGCAGACTGACTTTTATTTCCTTATGTCTTCTTTTGGTCTGTTTATTGTAATTGGCTTCGCATGGCTGGGAATAATTTGGCTCATGCTGACTTTCTCCTCATTTGTTCTTTTCATCAGCTTCCAGAGTTATTTGTGGTCCAGCTCAGCCTACGAGAGTTGTTCTGTTGTTGGCTTTAGTATGCCCTTTCAAGCTCAGGGAAGGAAGTTTGAGGGTGCCTAAGTTATATTTAAACTTTTCTTCTTTGTTGGTGTTCTTAGTAGGATTGTTATTGTTGTTTGAATGGGGTGTTAATTTGAATTATTTGTACTGCACCTTATGAATGAAGTTACTTCTTATTTTCTACTTGATTGACTTAAATTTCATCATTAGGTGTCTTGTTAGCTTAAGGTTTGTTGGATATTGCATTATCAGGGAGAAAAACAAACCAAAGTCCAATGCCTTTTTATTTTTTCTCCAAGTTGTTAGGAATTTGTAGAAGGTGATTAGACCGTCGGTTAATTTTAAAGTTTTTATTATCATATTTTTAGGTTAGTTATTTTTTTTTTTTCTAGAATACACGTTGACCCTTAGCTTAGCCCCCCCTCCCATCTTTTCTCTTTTCTAACTCTTTAGCTATGTAGTATTTTGTTTCTTAAACTCTATATCTTTAATTTAATTTAACCCATTTCATCTGTGAGTTAATATTTTAATATTCAGAAAATACCCTTAGCTTAAGATTTGATGTATATTTGTGCTAATTTTTCTTTCATGCCAAAATATAATGTGTTTTTAGGGAGCGACCTTTAAAAACACTTTATCCTCAATATTAAACTCAAGAGGTCTTCTTCTAATTTTTGCATAATCTTCTATCTATTTTAGGCTGCCTTCATTCTATCTTTTATGATCCTCACTTTCTCAAATGCAATTTTCACCATTTCAGAACCCATTATCATCTTGTCACCTACCTCTTCCCAACATATAGGTATTCGACACCATTGACCACACAAAGCTTCATAAGGAGTCATTTCCATTGTAGTTTGATAACTGCTATTGTAGGTGAACTTTACAAGTGGCAAATGGTCCTCTCAATTTTTTTCAAACTCTAAAACATATGCTCTCGATAAATCCTTAAAGGTTCGGATTGTTCTTTCAAATTGTCCATCCATTTAGGTGAAAAACAGTGCTGAAGTTTAATATCGTTTCTAAGGTATTTTGTATATTTGGCTATAAACGAGATGTGAACCTGGGATCATGATCTAAAACAATTGACATAGGTATCCCATACAATCTTATTACTTCGTTCACATATAATTTAGCCAACTTATCAATTGAGTTTAACATCTTCATAGGAAAAAAAAAAAAACAAGACTTAGTTAATTTGTATACTATCACCAAATGGTGTCATTACCTTTTTTTTTTCCTTTGAAAGAAGAAACTGAAAAGAAAAATAAACTTAAAAAAAGATAAAAAAAAAAAAAAGACTTGAGTCAACTCAGGTCAACTCGTCAAATCAAAGACTTAGATTATGAGATCAGGATACCTCCATATAAAAAAAATTAAAGAAAATCACGAATCCTAATTTTCAACAAACTTAATGCCAAATGATGAAATTGAAAAATAAAATGAATGTAAAAAAAGATTTTATAAAATATCGATGTCAACTCAGGTTAACCTTTTAAACTTGTGATTCAGGTCATTAGACTAGGGTTACCCCATATAAAAAAAAATCACAAAGCCTAATTTCAAATCAACCCAATGTTGAAGGATGAAATAAAAAAAATAGACACAAAGCAAAAAGAAAAAAAAAACAGAGCAATCAAAAGAATAAAGATCAAATTTAATAAAAAAAATTAAAATGGCATGACATCTTTTAATTTTGGTTCGACTAATATGAATTTGGAGGAGATGAGAGAGAAAAGAGGGTGGAGAAGGAAAAAAATGCCATTGGCGCCTTGCTATCGATCATTGACCTATACGCGTCACCCTGACAGACATAACTCAACGCATCACTTTAAATGCTACTACGAACAACTATGCTTGTCCACTAGAGGAGGGTGCACCCACTAACTGAGCACGCTAGTCTTCCTCCACATGCTAGAACGTATGAACGCCGGGCCAACCATGTTGTCATACTCATCTACTTTAGTCAACTATATTTGTTTTAGATTCAATTTTGGTCCTTTAAAACTTAATTATTTTACATCAACATTATTTTATTTTATTTTGCTAAACTGACCATCAACTGAGTGCCAGATTTTTTTCTTGATATTGTGAGAACCTCATATCTAGGTAACCAAAATAAACTACAAAGTCTAAATCCCAATTAAAATCGATTAGAATGGATTAAATTATAAAAAAAGTTGAGTGACCGATAAAAACATAAACTCTTCCACCGACCTTTCAAAGTAGTCCTTGATATTAACAAAAAAGGAACTGGATATTTGTCTAAGCTTCAAATCTGATTTTCGAAGCTATAATTCTTTTAAATCAATAAAATTAAATTTTATTTTATCAAACCAAGCATCAACCGAATGATGAAATACTCCTTTGACATTGCAAGTTTCCTATACACAGAGATAAAAACAAATCACCACGATCAATTCCAAATCATTACAATGTTTAAGAACTAAATTAAAAAAATAAATTAAGAAATAAAGTGAAGAAAAATTTAAAGACCAGAAAATAAAAGAGATTTCACTGTGTGCATCCAAAATGAAAACTAAAATACTAATGCGTTTTAGTTTTTATTTTAATTTTTAATAAATAAAAAATTTGGGGCTGAGGAAATTTAACAACTTCCATATTGAAAGTTTTGATTGTGTAAGGTGAAAAAATAGGAAAAAATAGACTGTAAAAAGGTAATGTTTAACAAGCAATGGTCAAACTAACAGACAAGCTTCAGTGGGAATGTTTACTTTTGTCTTGATGTTCGAAGCAATATACTTTAGAGTAAAAAGTTCATGATTTGTCCTCCAAAGAATATTAAGGTCCAGACTTGTTACACGGCAAGGATTATAATGTATTCATATTTTTTTTTTTTAGTTTAATGTGGATGTTCGGGCTAGCTTGCGCACACCTCAACTAATCCCACGGATCCTGAAGTTAACGACCATGTAAACTTCCAGTGGTCATCATATGAGCAACCACATGGTTCGAACCTGAGACCACAGAAGGAGCAAAGCTCTTGATTCCAAGTTCTTACCACTAGACCACCACCTAGATGATTTGTATTCATATTTTTATTATTAAGTGAAGGGGTTTCGAATTTTTTTTCAACATATTTGTTTTTTAATTGATGAGAAAAAGGATTTTCTCAGCTTACTTATTAGTTACAATAATCTCTTTCTTGTACGAAGGATGTTTAATTTCTCTATATTCATTTAATATTTAATAAATTTTTAAAATACTAATCCAAATATTTGAATTAAAAAAATAAACATATCTTATTAATTACAAAAATGATATTGTTTTTTATAAATATATATAAAATTTATTAGAATTAACTTGGCGGAGTTTCATGGTCTGTTTGAAAATATAATAAAGATATATTTTAATATTTTTTAAAATTTATTTTTGATATTAAAAAATAATAATCTTAAACTAAAATAAATATTTAAACACTCGAGTGGCACGTGATAGCCTGCAAATGCTGAAAGATGGCGCCACCTCGTTTTGAGTGTTCAGGATTGATATGACTGACTCTCTTTGACCATTAATAACCTCCCTGGTCTCACCTTCACTTCCCTCCTTCCGCTGCTCCTCACTTGCTAATACACTACACCACACATACATACAGATCCGCATTTGCATTTCTCCGGTACGCAGACGCCGCAGCAGCAGCAGAAACGATAAACACAGGTCAGTCTCCACCTTGCTTCTTTCTTTCTGAAAACGAGAGGTAGACATAATCCTAATCTCTCGCACCTTCTTTTCCTTTTACTCTAATTCGAATTTCTTAATTTCTTTTTGTATAAATTAGCTAGTACCAGCGATATTCGTGAATTAAATCGAAAATCTCTTGCTATCGTGTCGGCACCATGACAGCTCTATACAATCCCAATGGTAGTGTGTTTTTGGCCACATTCTCCCTCTCAATTTTTCTTAATCAACATATCTCCGGCCGTTTGATTAGTTGAAATTTGAATGCATTTGGCGTGATTATAATTTGATCAAACGGTCAACATCTAGGTGGGGCCTAGTAGTGACAGCCGACTCGCATTATAAAAGGTGGTGTGTGTGTCTGTATATATATTTGTATATAATATTATATGACAAATCTGTCTTTGAAGGCAAGTCTTTTTTTTTTTAATTTAGAAATTGTAACCGTTACATTGAGGCTAAATTATTTTTTTCCGATAATTTAAAGTGTCATCTATATAATTTATTACATTATTTATTTTTAACAAATTCTACTAATAAAATCTGAATTTTAAAGCAGCGGTTAAAAACACGCGGGCAAACCTGAAATTTTTAAAAATTTCAAATCTTTTTTATATTTTAGATTATTTTAATACACTAATTTTAAAAATAATTTTTAAAAAATAAAAAAATATTATTTTAATATAAAAAATATTTTAAAAAATAATTATAATTACACTTTCTACGACTACGGGTTCTTTTAATAAAGGAGCTGCCACAATTTTCAACTCTAGCAACCACGTCCAGGACCGGAGTTAAATTAAAGTTTTAGCATTTAAATAATAATTTTAAAACCCAAATCCAACTCGAGTCACGACAAATCTAAATTAGTGGTCGGAGGATCGACCCGGATTAGGAGGGACGTCCCTAAAATGATTAGTCAGCAGGGTCAGTCCTTGGAGCTATCTAAGATATTACAAAATCATGGGATCTTACAAAAGAAGATGATCTAATGAGATGTTTTGTAATAATTATAAAACAGAAACATAAAATTATGTAAAGTTTCCACTTTTAAACAGAACCCACATCACAAAAAATGATTGGTTTCTGTTTAAAATTATTTAGTGAAACTCTTAACTAAAAAAGGTTGAAGAGTCACTTTCATGTTTGCAATTAAGTAGCTTTCAAAGAGGTGGTTTGTGTATTCCATCCCATTTTTCTCTTTTTGTATGTAATATAATTAAAATCTTGATTAGCATTTGACCAGTTGAAATACTACTACTGATCGGTATCCATCTTGCTGTCAAATGTCTGTTTCTCTTCCCCTTTTCGGACCTTGTATTCCCACCTGCTCTTCATAAATTGTGATTAGTTTGCCGTCTCCTTTAGAATCATCCGTTCTCCTTCTTTCAGCTTCTTATAGGTTTGTTTCCACTTTACTTAGCTTTCATTCATTGCCAATTGATGTTTGAGATTTGAGGACCAGTTTGGATTGTTTTCCTTTAATGTATTTTTGGTTGGCTAAGTTGGGCTCTTCCTTTCTCTTCCTATGGTTGATTGGGGGAGTTAACTCCGTGTTGCCTCTACTCTAAAAGTGCTTATGCTATGCATTTGATGTGTAACCGTACCAGGGCTCCTCTTTTAATGAATGGTCTACATGTCTTCGTTTCTTTGGACACTTCCATTTTGAAAGCCGATGTATGGACATATTTCATCATCTTACTGGAAATTTATCTTAGAACTGTAGATGACTGCTTAATTAATAATTTCCGTGGAACAGTTATCACTGTATTTTGCTGTTAGCACCGTAATTGAGTGCAATCTAGCACAGTGTAAGTAGTATCTTGCTTTAACAATTAGCATAGCGTGTGTAAAATTATTGGAACCTTCAAGTGTTTGTTGACCAACTATGAATTTACCAATTCCTAACTACCAATTTCTAGTTACTGTCGGTGCTTTGCTATATATGCAATAATACATTGAGAAACCTGGGGGCTGTATTGGTGTCCAGATCATCTTGGAATGTGTGAATTTGTATGTATGAAGCATGTCATCTATCCGTATGTTTAAGCTTTTGTTTACTCATTCTATAGAAGTTCCAATCACTCTCGTTTACCCTGGAGTTTTATAATTCATGTTTTGAGTTTTCTACTCCACTCATATGTACTCAAGCTTTTGCAATCTCTTGTTTGGTGCAGATTGGACCTGTTATGATTAAGGAAGTTGGATGAGCAAATGAAGGTTTCTGTTTTCCACCATGAGTTTCTCTCTTCTTCTTTTTTTTATCATTTACTAGTCAGACTTTTAGCCTAAACCAGCAAAAACACACCCGGGCGCTGTATAATTTTAATATGATACCTTGTTCCTTTAATATAATTCAACTGGAATACTGAAATTTTGTTTTGTTTTTTTAATACTATGTTATTCCTATTGTTACTGATAGGCAGAATAACTTCCTGCAAACTTTGCAAGATCAGTCTACTATTGTTAGTTAAAATGATTCAGATGCTCTGCGACTTCCTAGAAACTAAACTTTGTAATCTGATGTTTTAGTCTTTGAGCTTGTTCTCTCTCTTCTATTCAGCAAGTATTTGCCATTTCGTCTTCATAAACTTTAGATTTTTTTTTTTGGAAGGCCACTAAATATTAGCATTATTGCTAAAGCTAACTGTTAGTATGCTGAACAAGTAGAAAATTTTCGTTCTAAATTGGGACATTGAGTTGACTGGCACTTTTGTTTTATGCTAGTGTTTGAGTAGATGAAGCTTCAACTGAAAGTTGCGTTTGCTTGTCTCGTTGGCGTAGTCTGGATCCAGCAAGGCTTTTGTGGTCAGTAATAAAATCTGTTCTATCTGTAACATTTGATTCTCTACCCTTTACTACAATTAAAACTGCCAATCCCATTTACAAGTTTCTTTTGTATATCTATAATCCTGGGAAGGCTAGGCATCTCTCGTCAAACATGTTTGAGTTAAGGTTACATTGCATTAGGTGTGACAACCATTGCTACTACACATGTATCAACAGTGCAACCCATTGCTTGAAGGTGTTTGCTCAAAGATGCCTAGGCACTCAAGGCTACCTCTATTATTCTCCTACTAGGCAATATATTGAAACATATGTAGGCTACGTAAGATGTTTTTTTGGTTGCAATTTACTGCATTTGTTAATTTCAAAATGCCTAATTGATGGTGCTGCACATACTTTTTCTTCATCTACATAAATGCAGCGTGTTTCATTTCTAGTTAATCGGATGGTGCAGATGAACTTTCCACTAAATCAGGCATCAACAATTGGACATGTACATGTTCAGCATCATATCAAGGAAATCAGAGCTATACTAAATCTAATTGTTCTACATCCTGTTATTGCAGTCCAGGTATGCCGCTTCATTATGCTATAATCATCCAGGAGTTCTACAACTTGCTTGATCTGTAATAGCTGTTGCTCAACAGTTGACAAAGCATACTTCTGACTCTCTTTTTTACACTAATAAATATTAGCCATTAGAAATCTCTCCTTGTAGTTCTTAGGCTAATTTCCCTATCATCTCCCAAAAAGAAAGAAAGAAAGAAAGAAAACACTAAACGTACCCTGTGTGTATACCAAATGTTTCATGACTGTTTCAGTCTGATTCTTAATTAGAACTTTATGTTAACCTAGGAAGCAAGGAAGAAATGAATAAATTATTGTAGTGTTTAGCAAATTATATCCAAAGCTGATATGCTACTATTGAAATATAAATAACTTCAGTTTTTTTTTTCCCCCTGGTGACAGTGTTCAACAACTAAAAGAAGCACAGAGTTTTTCTTATAGATTTGCTGGGTTTGTTCAAGTTATTTACTGTGTAACCTCCACTGGCAGATTCATAAGGCACTGTATTGCTCTAATATGCTCCAACTAATTGTTCTCAGAATGAGTGGTTTTATGATTGGTGAAAGACTAATTTTATTTGGATCCACAAACGTTACCATGACTGACTTTTGGACCCAGGCTTTTTATGAACAAGTCCACCTTTTACCATACATGTCTGAGTATGTTATGATTTCCTGCATGAAAACTATTGGTTATATTGTCTTATAGTTGGTATCCATGATAATTGTCTGCTTCTGATGCATGAAACCTTGAATGAAGTAGCCGGTCGACAAAGCAGAGGTACTTGGACATGTACATGTTCTACTGATGGGTTACCAAAAGTTGCTGCTGGCAGTCAAGATACTACCTGTTTTACAGCTTGCAACTGTACCTCTGGTACTTCTTTCCTTTTAACTCCTGACATAATGTTTTTCTTCTGCATAATTCAGTCCCTTGGATGCTGCTCAGTTAATATTTAAAAAATTGATTTTTCATGGTATATCTCCGCTAGTTTCTTTTGGATAAGATTTTTGGCTGCTTAACTTGTTTGATGTTACGATGAAGAAAGGATGTGAAGCAAAGTTTAACATCTAACTAAATGATCTCTCCAAATACCTGTATTGGCTTTGAAGCATGTTTCTGTTTCAATCATGGGTCTAGCCAGTTTTACAATATTCTATGTTTCTGTTTCAACATTGGATTTTGCGCGATTAAATGGGATAATGAAGCTCATAGGATGGTGGAACTAAGAGCTATGTGATTGTTTTTTGTGTCATCAATGAAATTAAAGTTCGCTGGTTAAGAAAATATATCATTGATGGACAATTCACAACTTTATGATTTGATTTGTTTTGTTCATCTCAACTGTGCATTATAGGAACAGAGGTTAAGTGAGATGGACCAAACCATACGCGCATAATGTGCTTGTAGATGCTCATATATACATTATCATAGTATTTTATTTCCTTGTCTCTCTGTGTTCTTGTAACAGGGACAAATTTGATGAATATCATACTGATCCAAACACTTAAAAACCTAGTTCTTTCTCAAGTTTTGATTGAAACTGGAATAACAATAACCATATAGAACAATCAACTAGGATATCCAGATACGATATAATAAGAACAAAATGTTATTCTTTTTTGTATTTATCCCAATGACATATTTATATGTTTTTATTATGATTTTCTAGATGCTTAAGAGTGTTTAAATCCACTGGCCAGTGGTGAGGTGAGTCATCCATTGCCTGACCTGTTCGCGTATGCTTGCTTCTTAACAGGATCTCTTACTGATGCTCAAGCTACAAGAAAACATATTTCTAGCAAAATAGTTGTGGTCATCCTATTATGTGTCATACTCACAACTCTTGCATTTCTTGCTTCAACAACATGGTATCTCTGCAGAAAGGACAAGTGCCCTATCCAGTCACCAACATTCTTGTCAGACAGAGAAACAAGTTGCAATAGTGCTACTAACTTAATTAGTCATAGGGCATCTTCAGTGTCGGAAACTAAAATCCGTGTTGATTCCCCTATTAATCCTATATCAGGTAGATGTCAATTGTTATTCCCCCATCAATCCTATCAATTGTCCATTGCTTGTCATGATTCATCATACAAATGTTTTCCATTTTCTCAGGGTGTTTTCGCAAGGCTTCTTTCTTGTGTAGGAGCAAAACAGAGATTATACATGGAACTTTAATCTGTTTTGCATACTCTGAATTGGAACATGCCACCGATAAGTTCTCCCATTCAAATCTTATAGGACTTGGGGGAAGTAGTTATGTATATCGTGGTCAGCTCAAGGATGGTACAACTGTGGCAGTTAAGCGACTGAAAGCTCAAGGTGGAACTGATGCAGACCTCCTTTTTTCAAGAGAGGTACCGCCTCAGCTTGATACCACTTTTTCCTTATTTGCTAAACAACAGCATCTGTATTTAGTTATTTCTTGAAGTGTAAACAAACTGTTTGTGCCTCACAAATCACGTGGAACCTTGTCATGTTGTTATGAACAGGTTGAGCTGTTAGCAAAACTCCACCACTGTCATGTTGTGCCTTTGCTTGGCTACTGCTCGGAGTTCCGAGGGAAGCTTTCTGAGAGGTTGCTGGTATTTGAATACATGCCTAATGGTAACCTGAGGGATTGTTTGGATGGAATTATGGGGGAAAACATGAACTGGCAAACTCGTGTTACCATTGCAATAGGAGCTGCAAGGGGCTTAGAATATCTCCATGAAGCAGCTGCTCCAAGAATTTTGCATAGAGATGTCAAATCAACCAATATCCTTATGGATGAATTATGGAGGGCAAAAGTAAGAATCTGTTTCTTGGGTCTCTATTAAAAATGTTGACTCCAATTAGAAAGACAACTTATTTTAGCAAGGGCAGACTCGAACTTCAATCCTAGCCCCTTTCCCCCTTTTTCAAGGAGAAATTTTTTTCCTACTGCAACTTTATTTGGGACAACTGTCAAATATTCATTAGAATGGGCAGGTTCTTATTCAAAATAACTAAGTTGAACAATGAAACCATAAATGCAATCAAACATTTATTTATGATGACAGCTAATATACGCAGATTACTGATCTTGGTATGGCTAAACGTTTAAGAGCTGATGGAGTTCCCAGCAGTTCCAGTTCTCCAGCAAGAATGCAGGGCACATTTGGATACTTTGCACCAGAGTATGCAATGATTGGAAGAGCCTCTCTTATGTCAGATGTTTTCAGTTTTGGTGTAGTTCTACTTGAAGTTATCACTGGTCGGCAACCAATCCATAAAACAACCAACAAAGTAGAAGAAAGCCTTGTCTTATGGGTAAAAAGCATCTTGATTTTGTTGCATGTATTTATATTTTATATCCTCTGGTTTGGGTAGCTCACGAAACTACATCTTTTCCCAATTAATTATTTCTGCTGACTATCCCAAATTGTGATATTCCTTGATTATGCTAAAGATGATGTCTTTAGCAGATGAATCATCATTGATGTTATGGAAACATAGAAAACTGTCTCGAGTACTATACTAAGCAAATTGTGCCTGCAGAGTAATATTACTCATATGCAGTTTATAATCCTCTTCTTTTGTTTTTGTAGGCTACCCCTCTTCTCCAGGATAGCAGGCGAGTAATTTCAGAGTTGCCTGACCCACGCTTGAAAGGGAATTTCCCAGAAGAAGAGTTGCAAATAATGGCTTACCTGGCAAAGGAGTGCCTGCTGATGGATCCTGATTCTCGACCAAGCATGAGTGAGGTTGTACAAATCCTCTCAACTATAGCACCAGAAAAATCCAAAAGGAGAAACATTCCCGTGAGTCTTTTTCAGGTAATTTAATAATAGCAAGTCAAGCTTTTTAATTTACTCTTTCTTTCAAGGCTACCAACTATCTATGATGGTTTTTTCTTACTATTATTCTTGGTAAACAATGAGAACAATTTTGATGTAAATTCTGTGTTTAATTGCTTGAATTTTGTGTGCCTTTTGGAACTGGAATTGCTGGAAAACTATTACTTATCTATATTTCTTGCTTATGTATCAAATCTGGTTTTCTCATTTATTTGTTTAGTTATTCTCTACGGAGGTGAGGTAAACGTAGTGCTGCATTAATAGATTCTGAGAACATAGATGCAGGCAAATCATGCTTCTGTATGCCAGTGATTGAGTGAAGTCGTCCCCACTAGCCAATTTTATTGTCTGAAATTTCCTAAAATGCCTCCCGCAGACATGCACATTTATCCTTTTGATTCATGTTATAAATGTCACCGCTTATGTCTGACGCAGATGTCTTCAATCCAGAGTGTGACAACTGATCCATACAAAGAAAAACCTGACAGTCGAGCTGAAGATCCTGTTGATGCAGAGGAAGTACTGAAACGAGACAGGTTGTCAATTCAACAGTCAGCTTTTGATGTAGACCGCAACCTTTTTGTTGGAAGCTACATTGAAGGGGCAGATAATATTTCAACCAAGTATATGGAGAGGTTAATCATCTCGACTTCAAAAGCTCACAGTTGGGGTGCCGCAGATGATGAGGCCGTAGATTTAACTGAGCCTCGGTTAGAATCTTTCTGTGTGGAAAATGTTGAATCTACTTGAAAGCTGCTCCCTCCCATTGAAGGCAAAAAATACTTTGTTCCGGTACAAACTCTTTTGGTTTCTTACACAGAGGAGAAGCATGCAAGTTTTAGAGGATTACCCTTTCTAATGTTGATTTTTTTATTCATTTAGTTTGAAAATGAAAAAGGAATCTTGCTCATATCTTTATTTATTTGTATTTAATTGTTCCTGTACAAAAAAAAAAGTTATAGAAAGCTCGTTTTGTGTTTATAATATGATATATCTCACTAACAAAAGTTGATATAGTTTTATGCATGTGAAATGGTGCTGATCAGGAACAAATGAGATATGTCATATTCAATTGCCAGTGAAACGAATGCTTTAAACAATAATAATACGTAAATATTTCATGTTTATATTTAATTAATTGATTTAATTTATTTTATAAAGCGAAAAAACCAAGAAAATATTTGAGGATATATAAAAAAAAAAAAAAAAGAAATCAAGCAAATACAAACGAACTTTATAAACTTGGATTAATCTCTTAAACCTGCAATTCATTAAATTCCAAACTTAATTTTAACCAAGGACCTCAATACCCAACCAATTTAATAATGAAGGATGAAATGATTTAATCTAATTTAATTAAAAAATAATTTTTTTTAAAAAAAAGCTAGACTTGACAGATAAAAAAAAAAACCCCGAGACAATACCTAACCAATTTAATGTTGAAGAGTGAAATAAATTATTTTATTTTAATTAAAAAACAAAATTTCTTTTAAAAAAACTAGATTTAATAAAGATTGATAAAAACGTTTTTTTGAGGTAACTCGTGTTATTCTCAAAACGAATAAAAAATCCTATAGAAAGAGAAAAAAAGAAATGTTGAATGATGAAATTGATAAAATAATAATAATAAAAAAAAACATAGCAAACTCGGGCGAACCTTTTAAACCCAGATTAATCTTTCCAACCTGAAATCCATTATACTCTAGATCTGGGCTCAATCAAGAAGCTCAACATTTGACAAATTTAATATTGAAAGATAAAATAGTAAACAAAAAATCAATCTAAAAGAATTCAAGGTAAAAAAAATAGCAATTAAAAAAATAAAAATCAAATTTAATAGGAAAAAAAATTAAAATAGAATAAAATTATATCATAGACTTTAAGCTCATTCCTCTCAATGAACTAACACAAACACTCTTGTTAAAATTTTAATGAGTGGATCCATAATATTTTATTTTGATTTTACATAGTTAATAAAGCTAATATCATTTAAGAGTTAGTATTAGACAATCTTATATCTATGAGGTATATGTCTAGACTTATCATTTTACGTATTACCTTGTGTTTTTCTAATTGTAGACTAACGGTTGCAATATATACAAATTGCTGGTATAGGTTTAGGCCAACATGGAATGTCTTCTAAGAAATTTCAAATCCATTCGAGTTCCTCTTCAACTTTATCAAGAGCAATAAACTAGGATTTCATTATGAATCTTGTAATACATGTTCGTTGAAAGGATTTTCAAGACCTAATTAATCCATCAAAGACATATCCATTTGTGAATTTTGAATTCTTAGTATCATATAACCAATTTGCATCATTATAACCTTCTAGTGCCATCGAGTAACCAATATAGTGTGGCCCATAGTCCAAGATGTACCTCAAATATTTGAGAACATTATTTATTACTTTTCAATGATTTATACTTGGATTATTGGTAAATCTATTAAGTTTTCCAACTAAGGATGCAATGTTTGATCTTGTATAGTTCATAATATACATCAAACTCCCTATTTTTGCAAAATATCCCAATTGATGTATTTCCTCACTTTTATTTTTAGATATATGCATACTTATGTCCATTGATATTTTGACAATGTTATTGTTACCTTTCAAAAAATTTACTTATAAGTTTCTCAGCGTAGTAAGATTGGGTCAATACCAATCCATTAAACATCTTAGTAATTCTTTTTTCTAGTATGATATTTGCAACATCCAAGTCTTTCATATTAAACTTATTAGTTAGCATTTTCTTTGTAGACTTAATTATGTAATTATTACTTCCTAAAATTAGCATATCGTCTATATAGAGATATATAATGATATAACTTTTATTTGCATTTTTTATATAAATATATTTATCAACTTTGTTGATTTTAAACTCATTTGACAATATAACTTTGTTAAACTTTTCATTCAATTGTTTAGGTTCTTGTTTCATATCATGACTTGACAAGTTTATAAACTTTTTTTTCCTTTTAAAAACAAATCTATTAGGTTATTCCATGTAAACCTATTCTTAAAGGTATTTAAGAAAATCATCTTTATTTTTATTTGATGTATTTCAAGCTTGTTAATAGCTATGCTGATTATTAATATTTATATGAAAGTTATTCTTAACACAAATAAATATTTGTCAAAATAGTCAATATCTTTTTATTGTCTGAATCCTTTAACAAGTCTTTTATATATTTATTCACTCATAATTTATTTTAAATAAGATAATATTCCATGTTAACGTATTTTTGTTGGAAAATAATTTTTAACAAAATCTTAACCCTTAAAATAAGTAAATCCTACTTTTAATTTTCTCTAAAATGTGCCAATTAAACAATTTTTTAAAACAATTTTCTAACAAATCTTTACTACCTTACATCTGATGAATTCTTTTAATATAAAATCTTCTAACTTGGTTCTGAATTCTTAGATATGCCTTTTGGTATTTGTTTTGGTAAGTCTAAGTCGCGGCAGTTGAAGTAGTTGTCCATATGCAGAGGCAGAGCTAGCCATGTTCAAGTGTGATAATTAGTTAGGTCGTCCATTTTGCAAATCCTATATTTTGCGCAACTTTTGAATGGTAGTTGAAGGTGTGACCTGAAGAGAGGATGTTGAATAATGCTCTACCAATTAATATCAACCATCTAACTTCCACATAGAGGATACCATCACCCTCCAGAAGTATTCTCCCTCCATCTTAGGTCACCAATGGATCCACCACCACCACCACCCACAGCTCCACTGCTCGGTCCAGAAAGCCATGGTGGAGGATGCTGGGATTCATGGTAAGCTGTTCCTTTTACTTATACATTTGCTACATCTGGAGGAACATGCAACATCGGTAGCTAGATCTTGACCTTATACTATATATTTTATTAATTGCTGACTGGGAATAATATTAACCTTCTGCAGTTTATGGTTTCTGTGCTGCTGTGGCCTATTTTCATGCTGCTGCCCTCCACTGTTTGAGCCTGTGCCTCCTCCTCCCTAAAGCTGCGTTTCTTTAGATATAATTCTTTGGTTCGTCAGAAGAAACCAGAATACATAGTTCATTGACACTTTTATCTTCTGATTTTTTTCCCGAAAAATGTTGTGATAACAAGATTTCTTTTGTGTTGATTCAAACTTTTTTTTTTTCTTTTCCGGGTGTTGTGTGGTTCTATGTCTATGTTTAGCTGCTGAATTTTAAGTCGCAAGCCGGCCAGAAACGTAGCTTCTGGGATTTGTATTTGGTATAATTTGTGGGAATTTGTGTTTGTGGAGTTAATTAAGACTTTGTATATACTTGTAGTTCTGTTGCCTGCGCTCTGCGTGTGATAAACATACTCCTGATTTTTTTTTTGTAGACAAATAATGCAAACCCATAACGTTCACCTCATCAAAACCCTGTACAATTGAACAACCATTAGTATGAAACTCCATTTATTATGAAAAATCTAAGTTAAAAATGGAGACAGTGCAGAATTCATTAACAATGTCATTGAAATAAAAGCCAATGATCTAATATTGAAAACTCTCAACCCAATTGCTCGCCCAAGTCAAAAGTGAAATTAAATGTATAGAAATTGCTATGATGTGAGCCAATTGGTCCAAAACCAACTCGGATAATTAAAAAAAATAGAGGTCGACCTAAGAAATGACATTTCTCGGTTGTTTTATTATTGAGATGGTGACATTAAATCACTCACAGTTAATCAGAATAAACATCAAATATGTAACTTTAATAATAAACATGACCATAATACTCTAACTCGATCGAGTATCTATCAATTTTCCTTCCCTTTCCCTATTCTAGCATAGCTTGGATCTTATTTGAGCTTGGATAAGATAAAAATAAGTCTTAAATTGAAGATTTATTAGAGAATAAGAAATTGAAAGAAGAGGGGTCAACTCGGGAGGATGAGATTCATGCCCTAATTAAAAAGTTATTATTGAATTAGAGATTAAATCAAATGAAAATTGGTTCCTAATTGGAGAATTATTAGCCAATTAGAGATTAAATTGAACGGGTTAAATGAGATTCATGGCTTAATAGAAGAGCTATTAATGAATTAGAGGTGAAAGTAAAAAAAAAAGGTTGACGCGTGCAAAACAAGAATCAACGTGTGAATTGACGCTATTAGTTTTGAGCGGTGCGTGTGGTTTCTTTTTGTCTTCAAATGTGATATTCTTTAGTGTTCCTAGAATTGTTTTGGTATTCTTGTCTTTTTTAGGTGACACGTATAAGGTGATTTGCGGATGACGCAATGTAAATGATGCTTTTTCTTTTTTCTTCCCTTTCATCCCTTCATTTTTTATCTTTCCTCCTCTGGATTCTATAATCTAATTTGTTTCTTCTTGATTTACAACTTTTTTTATTTTTTAGCTACTCTAGTTTATTTTTTTTTATGATGAAAAACTCGATCAATTTTTCTTACTACTAGGATTTTGTTTTTTGCCTAAGCAAGAAGGCTATAAAAAGATAACAAAATTGAACTACAAAGGCAATCGGAAAATAGATTAACACAAAGGATTAAATAAAAAAATAAGATAGAAAAATAAATAAAAAAATTGTATTGTATGAATTCACAGTGAAATAGAGTGTACGACCACAATAATTGCAACCCTAAATTGCCTAGGCGGTTTAGTTTTTCTTAATTCTATTGAGACTAATTAATTGATCCACATTAAATAGTTCATTCACCAATATTAATCATTCTTAATTTTTTATTTTCGTTTAAATAAAAAAGCCTTTTTTCCCTTATCAATTTTTTCCATTTTTCTTGCATCTCTTTTATTTATTCTATTTTTCAAAAAAAAAAAGAAAAAATAAATAAATTGAAGAAGAAAAAGGAATTGATCGAAGGAATAAGTTTAAATGTGTTTAAAAACGTCGGATTAATTATGTTATATGGTTTCTAAACTATAAAGGTTATTTAATTTGTTTTAAGACTAAATTATAATTACATAAAAAATTTCATATCTTTATAATATGAAAGCTAACAAATCAAAAGAAAAAAAATTTAAATAAAAATATTCTTATTATTTTTTACAAAGCATAGATTTTATTTTATTTTTTTTACTTGTGTCTGTTTTTTTATTTAAAATAAATTTAAGAAAATAACTAATACCGTGCATTATAAAATCTCTTTTTAATATAATTTCAGAGTAGAAAATATAACAATATTTATTTTATATTATTTTAGTACATATAGACATGTTAAAAAAATAAATTCAAATTTGGTTGAGAATTAAAAAAAACAAAGTTGAATTTAGGATAAATGACAACAATCATTATCATGAAATTACATACAAAAAGAATTCTAAATTTTGAATATTCGTCATATCCAATGTGCCCTTAATTATTATTCAAATAAATTAATGTTATTCATGTATTAAGAAATAATCATACCCTATTGTTTTAAAAAATAAAAAAATTATATAATACATATGATATAAATTATTTTTTTATCCTATTAATAATCGGAGCAAGTAAAAACCACAGCAAAGCAAAATAAGCTAAACCTCCCTCTCTTTCTCTCTCTCTCACAATGGCCTCCAAAGGTGGTGCAGCGCCAAGCACATACACTCCCACTCCCGCTCCCACTCCCACTCCCACCAAAAAAGCCCAACGTCCTCCATTCTTCACTGACTCTGACGTCGACTGGACACGTTCCGATGGCCGTGGTTTCCACCAGTGCCGATCTGCCTGTAATATATCTTTCCCTTTTTACTGTTTATCATTGTTTTTTTTTTTTTTTTTTAAAAAAAAACTTGCTTAATAGTAATTAGCCTTTAATAATCTTCTATGATTACACTGAAGGAATGATCAGTTTTTGCAGGTGGGTTTACTTTTTTTTTCCTTTTTACCTTCTTGGGTGTTGACTTCTGATTCTTTAACTTATGCTGACATGTTTTAGGCATTCTTGTTCTTCTTTCTCTTCTTTTTCCCTTTTCTATATAACATGAAGGGCTGTGCTATCTCAATGTTTCACTGTAATATGTGCTTTAGGGTGTCAATGATTATGAAAATCTGTAAATTTACGTTTTTTTTTTGTTTCTTTCTGTTGTTCATCGAAATGATTTCCATTAATTATCGTTGATTTTATTATCTTACATCTTTATGTTCTGTGAAAGATGCTGCATTTTTATTGTGTAATGGTGTTATGCTAAGAAAATAAATAAATGAATGAATTGGTTCCCTTGTTTCTGGTTCTTCATTTATTTTCCCGATGATTCGAATTCTCATACTAGGGGCATGGAATTTCGGAAATTTGAGGTTTCTGTCTCTGTGTTTAGAAATCTGGTTTCCTTTGCATGGAATGATATATTTACATCCTCTCTAAGGATTCTCGTGGTGTGGACATTCCATATAACTGCCTGTCAGTCTCTGTCTCCTTTTGTTATGGGGTACCATTGTACCAACTTTTCGGTGTTGGGTTGAGCACATCCATGGATGGAATTGATTCTCATGTTCTATTAGCAGAGTTTTTATGTCCTAGATGCTAAAACCCACCAATTTCTACTTTATATGGATTGCCCTCATCTTAAATATGAATGTGATTCGTTACCACTGAAATGAAAATTTTATTTCGACGTTTTAAATTTTAATTGTTAATAGAGAGCATGTGGCTCATATTTCTATTTTTTTTTATCTGTTTGCATGTACCATTCACATAAGTAATCTATTATCATCCAGGGATTATGCAGGAATGATATTTTTTTGTTTAATTTACTTGAACTGAAATGTTTTTCGTTTGCAGTTTTCCGGACTGGTGCTGTCAACTCTGCTGCAGGATCTGCTTATGCTGAGTTTGGAAATACAAAGGTCATTGTTTCTGTGTGAGTATTGCCTTTTCTATATTTGTATCTCATCGCAATATTTCTAGTTTTTTCGTTTTGGGTTTAAATTTATAGGTTATATTAGCATGATGGAACCATGATAGGAGATGTAATTATTACAGCAACCATCATATATAAACTTAGTTTTACATCGTACTTCCCTTTTCAGGTTTGGGCCCAGAGAGAGTAAGAAAGCAATGATGTATAGTGACAAGGGCAGGCTTAATTGCAATGTTAGCTATACCACTTTCGCCACCACTGTTCATGGACAGGTATGTGAAGCAACAGCATCTACAATATTTTATGATACTCATCTTCAAACACCTATTATCCTTTTGAAGTTATTGTAGCCAATATGATCCCCCTTTTTGTCAGGGATCAGACAACAAAGAGTTTTCCACCATGCTTCATAAGGCATTGGAAGGGGCAGTAATGCTGGAAACTTTTCCCAAAACAACTGTCGATGTGTTTGCATTGGTGTTAGAATCTGGTGGCAGTGAGTTACAGCTTCATACTAACCTCGAAATCTCGGTCTATTGGAAAAGAATGTTATGTCTAGTTTGCAGGATAGCACAACCATCTTTATGACTACTAAGCAAAACTTGCACCGGGAATATTGTTTTTCTGTTTACAATAAAAAACTGTAAAGCTTTTTCATGCTCTTAAGTTTTCTTGTTTCTGCAGCCTGGTTTTCCGATAAAATTTTAGTGGCTATTAAGAAATATTTTCTTTAAACTCATTAACAAGATTATGTTTTTGCAGGTGATCTTCCTGTTGTAATATCTTGTGCAAGCCTTGCCTTGGCAGATGCTGGGATTATGATGTATGACCTTGTTGCTGGAGTTTCTGTGGTACGCTTCATGTATAGACTTGAGGTTTCCTGACACTGTTCTAGCTGTTATCTGACATGAAGTTTATACATTATATGCATTTACACAATTATCCAATGCAAATTAGTTAAATATCTTCTAGTATTTATTTTAATTTTAGTTAGTCTGCTTGATTGTTGTTGATGTGTATAAACCAACTCTAATCATTGGACACAACTGCAAGTTTCAGAGCTTACAAAGAGTTATGCTCAATGTAATTATCGATCATCATTCTATTGCCAATAATTTGACCTGCCAACTTCTTTTGCTGGTCACTTAGGGATGAGAATGCTTGGGAATCTTAAATCCACCCTTTATGAGTTGAGTTCTTTATTCAAATGTGGTCTTTCATTCAAGTAATTTATTTTTGTTTCTTTCTTTCTTCCCTCCTTCCCTGCTTCCTTTCTTTCCTTTTCTCCCCTAATTTTGCTTATATGCATTCTCCTTCACCAAAAATATTTACTGATTGAGTTTCTATATACCATGTGTTCAGTATGTGATAAATTTTAAATAACCTATTACCATCTCTGTTTGTTTTGAAAATGTTTCTAGTTTGAAAATTGGAGCATTGATTAGTATTTTCATATATTTATTTATTGCTAATAATTGATAGAAGAAAGATGTGTTTTAATATCTTAACAGTAGAAATTTTATTCGGGTGTTTGGTGTAATTTAGTCTCAGGGACAAAATACTTTGTAATGGGTAGTTTTCCCAAAGTTTGAACTAGAAATAGAAATTGACTGAACCTATTATCATCCTGGCCTGTTCCTTTGTTCACTACAGAATTTGTTAGCTCTTAAAAGGCCGTCTTGTAGTTAGTCCCATTGAACCTGATAGTGGGAAAGAAAATTTGAGACATCTAAATTATTACACTATGCTAAATAACTACTCATTTGATGGTGTGATTGTGCTATGACATGGCTCTTTATGAATATAGATGGAGATCCGGGAATTTAGGTGGTCACGTTAATATTTGTTGCCTTACTGGACTGTTTTTCCTTTGTCTGGTATTACTTTGCTCTAACTCTGTAGAAATCATTCTGAGGCCGTTTCTAAGTAAGTTGATTGTGATTCAGTAGAAACATGTTAGTGTAATGATTGGCTCAAGAAGCTTTCATGTCTTTAAAATGTTAGTGGAGTTCTATACTTCATTCGAGATATAACCAGCTGCTTTAATGACTTCATCTCATTTGTTTAATTCACATTTGTTTCTTCCATGTTTTGTAAATTAGCTTCTTTGTTTTGCAGTCTTGTCTTGGCAGAAACCTCATCATCGATCCAACTTTGGAAGAGGAAAGTTTTCAAGACGGAAGCCTGATGATCACTTGCATGCCTTCTCATTATGAGATCACGCAGCTTACCATTACAGGGGAATGGTCAACTGCAAATCTGAATGAGGTGCGCCATCTAAACTGCTAACGTCATTTGTTAAACTACAGGAGAAATTATACCCTATACATAGCAGTAAGCAATCTAAGGTGTGTGAAGTTTAGCTGGACTGATTTTGCTTTTCACAAACAGGCAATGCAGCTTTGCTTGGATGCTTGCTCAAAGCTGGCAAAGATATTGAGGTCCTGTTTGAAAGAGGCTGCTTCAGCTTCAAAAGATTAGAAAGAACCTCCTTGTAGTGATTTTGCTAGCATAATACAGATCACCTTTTAGCTGTTTTTACCCTCTCTTCCTTTCCCTCTTTAAACAACAAAGAATTCATACAATTTTGTGAGAACTTTCAATTTTCCTTATTAGTGCTCACCTGTCTCTGCATTTTTCCTTCTTTTCGCAGCTACCAGTATATTTCTCTAGCCAGCTTCTTACACTACAAAGCAGACTGCAGAGTGATGTTGGATTCCTGTATAATATTCTTTGTTTATAGATGGATTTATTGCTTTTCGTCGCATCTTATGGTTGCTCATCTCCCCATGCCAAGTGTTATTATGGTGTAACTGTTGCATTTTTTCTCGTGTTAGCAATATCGTTTGGGTTGCTTTTTAATTATTTATGATGGATCCAGCATTAAAATGCTAGTAGAATTTCCATCCAAGATGAATTTTAAGAATATCTAAACAAAAATAAATACATTAACAGCGAAAGGAATTTTCTGCAGTAAAATTGAGATGAAGGCATAGCTGAAGTCATTGCAAGGCAATATGAAAACAAAAAGATCAATGACTAATCTTGGTGTACTACCATCTTGAGATAGGCTTAGGCACCGTCTAGCATAGTAGTGCATCTACTGTTTTGTTAAATTTTTTTTTTTTATTTTGAATTAATTTTTTTTCTGTGTTTTTATATTATTTTGCTGTGTAAATATAAAAATAAATTTTTAAAAATAAAAAATATTATTTTAATATATTTTTACATAAAAAATACATTAAAAAACAACTTAATTTCAAATTCACTCTTAGAAAGCTAATAGAAGCAGAGAAAAAAACATCTCTTCGTTCGGTTAGAAGGAAGGGAAGGGTAGCTGGCGTGGGCGAGACCAAGGAGAGAGAAAGAGGAAGGGTGGCCGACGCAAGGTGGAAAGAGAAGAGAGGGAGAGAAGAGAAAGAGGAAGGAGGAGAAGAAAGGAAAAAAGAAAAAAAAAAGAAACATAAAACTAAAAAAAATGATATTTGAAAAAAATTAGTTGTACCATCATAAAAGTATACCGACGCCACTTCCTATTTTGAGGGACATGGTGTTCCTTCTTCATATGTTCGTCTCTTCGTCCCTCTCTACTGCCTCTGCCACTCTTTAATTTCCAACAATTTAATCATAAAAATTCATTTTATAACACTACCATATATGTTTTTCAATTCCTTGAGTAGCATCCCTGTCATTTGCTTTGTATTCTCAGATTTTTTTGTTGAAAACAATATTACAATGTATATAAGCTATTTTATACATGCTCATATGTAGCCATGGCCACCATTGTTGACATACGAGGAGATTGAATTAGAAGAGTGGAAAATGTTCATCAGACCCCATTAGTTAGCAAATGAAGCATAGCAGAAGGATTGGGGGTCAATGAAATGACTAGTTTGTAATGTAAGAGCTCTCCCTCTATCTTTGTTGAGTGTTTATAATATTGTTTTTTCTGTGTGACGATTACCAGTTTCTAAGCAGATAAATTATGTTTTCAGAAAAAAATACAGTGCTTTGTGAATCTTCTGTCATTTTAATGCCCGATAAGATAACATTTTTTTTGTTGAATCTATGCATCTATGCTTAATGTAGAAGAAATACCCTCAAGATACATTCATCTGGGCTTTGTTTATTAGGCAAGAAATCACGAATTGTGCTTTCTTGGGCTGGTTTCAATTATTTATATGATAGATGATGATGCGTTTGCCGGTTTTTGAGCACAACCTAGGTTGCGTGCCATAATCTTAGACTCTATTCAAATTTGTCATAATTCAATACATATATAATAAACGTTCTTTAGGGTTATCAAGTGTTTCTGATTCAACATATATTGAATTTGAGGAAAATCCTTTTAAATGGTGCCGTGTCTTAACTTTTTGCAGATTTAAGGTAGTATTAGAAGAAATTTGTTCTCGTGTTTGACTTGCATTTTTCCTGAAAAGGTGGGATAGTCCTTCTCTAGCCAGCTTGATGTCCAAGTTACTACAGATCTTCGTGTCTTTTGTTCGCATGATACATGGCTTAAGAAGAGGCCATAGGTCCGCTAACTTTTTGTTTTCCTCTTGTGGCTTTAAACTAATGTCTTGTCAGTTTCTGTTGATTCCGTGCTGCATATGCTGACAAATAGATGATTTATACCCTCATATTTGCAGCACACCTTTATCTTTCTTTTATTGCAGATCAAATCCATTAATTTAGGCCACAGCTTTACTCTCAGTGGAGCAAAATGGGTTTGGGGAATTCAGGATCTGTAAGGTATACCTTAATCACCTTTCTATTTCTTTAATTCTTATCATAATCTATCATTAGATTTCTAATTCTTCTCCCTCATTCATCCATTAGTCCACAAGTGGTAGCTATATAGTTTCATGTTCATGACTAATTTCGTTGTCCAAGTTCTTACTGAATAAGTGGGATTGTTGATCACTTCCTAAATCTGAGACTTGCATGTAAGAATGTTTCAGGTTTACAGATGTTGTTGAATTAAGCTTACAGCCGACACTAATCATTCGAGTCTAAAAAATCGTGTAGAGTTTCCTCCGAGGATTATGAGAAAGTGAACAAAACGATATTGGATCCTCGAGGACCATCAGTGCGGAGATGGACTCAGATCTTTTTGGTAGCATGCTTAGTTTCTTTGTTTGTTGATCCTCTATTCTTTTACTAGCCTCGAGTCTGGAATGGACCGTGTACCCCTTGAAGCAGTCCTCACAATTGTCAGATCAATAGCTGATGTCTTTTACGTGATTCAAATTTTCATTCGTTTTCGTAGCGCCTTCCTCCCGTGTTTTTGGGAGAGGAGAACTCGTTAAAGATTCTAAAAAGATTGCGTTAAGGTGCCCACAGAAGAATTCTGGATTGGCCTTACTGCCTCGCCTCGCCTCGCCTCTTCCTCAGGTATGCATGCATATTCTTCTCTGTCATAATTTCAACAGGCAGACAAAGGATTTCACAGGTTAATCAGGGCCGTTTTGTTGCTTTATCTGCGTTACAGATGTTAATTTGGATTGTAATCCCCAATCTTAGTGGTTCGACGATGACCAACATTAAAAATCTTCTTCGGTTCATCATCATTTTTCGGCATCTCCTTGGGCTCTCCACATCTCCCCGTTTTCTTGTTTTTTCAAGACTGCTTTCACATGAAGTCCACAAAATAACTTCTAGTCCTTTTGAGTTGGTTTCATTATTTGAACCACTTCTTTAAATTCGCTTAAATCTTTGGGCTGCTATTCTATGTATCAAAGTTATTCTCCACTGATACAGATTCCACTTGCAGAGATACCTAAAATCAACAACAGTTCGCCTCGAAGAGTGGAGAATAAAAAAAAAAAACAAAAAAACTAAAAGATCTAATGTTTTTACCTTATTAAATACTATTAATTACAATAATATTTTTTTTACCTTTTGTGTGTACACATACACATATTTCTCTCTCATTTCATTCTTCAACATTTTATTTATTAGAGACCAAACTTCATAATTTATTATGATTTGCTTTTTATATGGTTATTTCAATTTCATGACTCATACCACAAGTTTGACGAGTTAACATGACTGACTTAAGTTTTTTTTAGTTTTTTTTAATTGATATATTTTTTTCAATTTATTCTTCAAGATCTTCAACATTAGGTTGATTAGGAATTAAGCTTTGTCATTTGTTTCAGTTTGTTTTATATGAGTTTATCTTGGTCTCATGATCCAGGTCGCAGGTTTTGCGAGTCAACTCAGGTAGATTCATGTCGTTTTATTGTGTCCTTTTCTTAAATTGATTTTTTAAAATTTTATTATTCAACAATGAGTTTATTATGAATTAAGCTGCATAATTTGTTCGTTTTGTTATCTATGGGGTTCTTCCATTTTAGAGAATAATATAAATCATATTTTGAGACCTCACCTAACAGCTTAAGCTTTTGGGTTGAAATGGTTCTTTGACATGGTATCAGAGCCTTGATGACCAAGCGGTCATGAGTTCGAATCTCATCATCTCTATTTATTTCATAAAAATTAAGCATAAGGTAATGAGAGCCTGTGCAAGTTTCAAGCCCGATCTCACCTAACAGCTTAAGCTTTTGGATTGAAATGGTTCTTTGACATTCCAGTCTCATAACTCGGGTTGACTCGAGTCGTATTTTTAGTTTACTTTCTAAGAGGTTATTATGGTCCCATGACCCAGGTCATTGGTTTGGTGGGTTAACCTGCGTTGACTTGGGTTGTTTTTTGGGACTTTTTTTTATTTTTTTTTCAATTTCATCTTTCAACATTGGGTTGATTTGGAATTGAGCTTCATAATTTATTTTGATTTTCTTTATATAGGGTCATCATGGTCTCATGACTCGGTCGTGAATTTGGAATGTTAACTCAGGTTGATCTATACCAATTTAATATGTTGTTGTCTCAATATTTTTTTAAAAATAATGTCGTCTTGATTTTTGAGTCAAATTATATTTTTACCAGTGATTCAGGTTGCCTTTGGACTCACTGAGTTGACCCAGTTACATCAGTTCAACTCCCACTCGATTTAAATTCTTTTATGCAAGAAAAACGTTAGCTACACCTGAATGTTTCTTTTTACATAAAAAAATTGATCTGATCGTAGCGTAGTGGGTGCCAACAATCTAGTATGCTCTATAGCTAATCGGTTGATTACATGTAACATTGATTTTATTAATGTAAAACAAGTTAATTATTAATAAAAATGTTTTTTTTTATCTTTAATAATAATTTATATTTTATTATTGAATCTAATATTTGACTAATAAATCTAGAGTACAGATAAAGTATGTGAGATAAAAATGCTTTGCAAATGAAATTATAAAATTATTATAATTATGAGATTTCTATTTCATCAAAGTATTGCTCTTAAATGTTCTTCGTCAATATTCTATTAAGGCTGGACATTAATTAGAGCTGTTGAAACCAATGCATATTATGTTCATTATTTTATAAAAGTACATGATTAATGCTCTCATAAGTTGAGATATGAGGGGTACTTGAAACTAATTTGTATGTGCTTTTTAAATGACATGTATACTGAATTGACCCGTATGAGAATTCTATATGAAGAGATCATTTATGTTTATGGAAAAGCTCATGTAACAGTTGTGTAAATGATCCTTAGATTTTAGATCACCAAGTTATCTTATATAGTGAATGTTATGCTTTGATTCTGACTACACGCCCTAATCAAGGGTAACAAATGAGCAAATATTTGGGTATAACATAAAATATATGAAGGTATTTGAGTAATCAAGAAATGATTCATCACCCTAGGTGAATTAGAAAAAATATTTCATCTTTTCTCAAATAGTATTGATTGTGAAATCCTTGACCAAGTCGAAATGAAATTTGAAAAGAGTTTCAAATTTTATTCAAATAATCAATGACTTTAATATTGAGAACAAAAATAATTTAACAAAACAGATATACTCCATGCTATAATGTCTAAATCAGAACATTCTTGATGAATGAATAATAATTACACTGAGAAACTAGTCACCGAAATATTAAGTCAAACCACTTATGACTTTCCTACTATTTGGGAGATTATGATAGGTTGCTAGATATTGTATGTGATCATCAAATATAAATCAATCAATTATTGTATTGATAATAAATGAAATTATTTAATTTATTTAATCCTATTTTATTTAAGATTATAATTTATATTTGGGTTAACTTATTAGGGAATCTAATGGGTCACACACATAAGAATCATTGTTTAAAAATTAAAATAGAATGATTAATAAAGTGTAACTTGATTGTAAATAAGTTTTAGAAATTGGAGACTAGAATGTAATTAATACATGGGATTACAATTCTAGACCTAGAAAAAATCAAATACGGACTTGATTGAAACAAATTTCTAAAATTATTATGAAATAATATATACGATATTATTTAAGGGGACAAATTGATATTTTATTATTTATAAGGTTTACATGTTTTCCTATAAATAGAATATTATACCTCTTGTTTTTTGAACAAACAACACATAATAACTAATTTAGTTACAATGACATCTAAAACATAATAGAAAAGAGTTAGTATTCAAATGTATAACATTCCATTTCTAGTAAAAGGATTTATAAAATTTCTCACTGGTTGTTTGTGTAAACGACTTATGGTTTGCAGTAACCTAATCTTAAAGTAATTATTTAAAGCAAAAAAGAATTGCTAATATTTATATAAACCCTAATCGATTTTAGATCTGTCTAACATAATCTTTAAGATTCCTAAAAAATTTTAAATTTATTATTTTCTTTGCATATATATATATTAAACTTATAAATATAGTTTGTTTGAAAATACGATTAGTACAAGTGGGTGGCTACTAGGGGTGTTGGTGAAGAAGCTCTCCTCAAAGGCATGCGTATGGATTTGGGAAGAGACATTAAACGCAATCTCTGCCTTGATTTAGTTCGGAGAGTACGTCCCACTCTTTTAGGCACACCCACGCTTCTACTCAATATAGGTGCTTTGTAATCTGTTTCTCGAACTAAACATGGATGATGTGGTTGAAAATTTGTAATTGCATTTGTGGACAGAATAAATTATGTTGCAACATTTTAATAGACAATAGAATCAATTACTACAATAATGAAAAGCAGTTTAATTCCAGCTATACCTAGTGCAGAAAGCTGAAATGTCTTTATATGCTTATTTATGCAGTGATTCAAGGGAGATAAGTGATATCTAAGTTTGAAGATATTATGATTATTTTGTCTAAGGATAATTAGTTGCAGTCGAGGCCAATTTGCTATTTTTTCTGTTTATTTTCTTATTTGATCATGCTATATAGGCTATTTAGAATAGGTTACCATACAAGGTAGAATTTTAAGTGCCCAAAAGTGTGTTAATGATGAGTAATTTCGTGGTTTGTGATTAACATGCATTTGTTTATGAAATACACAGGTTCCATTATTCGATCAAATTGATGAAAGGATGCTAGATGCAATATACAAGAGGCTTAAACTTGTATTGTGCATGGAAGGCATATTTATTGTGTTAAAGAATAATATAAATCATATTTTGGAATCTCACCTAACAACTTTAGCTTTTTGGTTTAGATGGTTCTTTGACATGGTATTAGAACACTAGGCAGAAATTACATTGTGTGAGCATCCGCAGGGACCATCGCAATGTTTTGTTTTAATTAAACTATTGGGCTGAGATGGTTATTTGACATGGTATCAGAGCTTTGAAGACTAAATAATCACGAGTTCGAATCTCACCATCCCTATTTATTTGATAAAAAATAAGTACAATATAGTATGAATTTGTGTAAGTTTCAAGCTCAAAGAGCTTTTATTTAAAATGATGTATTAAAAAATAATATAAATCATATCATGAAACTTAGATATTATACCTGACGTGATCATTTCAATGAGATGCTATTCATAATTCACGGCACCCTTGATTCCTACACTGCTAATGGTGGCCACATTGGATTTTTCAATTCCTTCCGCATTGGTCTTGGTGACTTTTGTGGTGAGGAATTACTGACATGGGCACCAGACACGCTTAAATGTCAACATCCTATCATCTATTCACTCATTTAAAACTATTTTAGAAGTAGAGTCATCTTCCCTTAAAGTAAAAGACTTAAGTTTGTAGTATCATAATTTAGAAGATTACACAGTAAGCAACTCAACTCAGACACGAGTTACATTTCTACTTGTACCAATAGAGAACATGGGCTGCTTGTTTCATACAAGTAGCCAAGACGAACACCTATCAACTCCATAACATGTTTAGAGAAATCTCCCCTATATTTGGCAGAATCACCTTAGAATACACAATTCTTAGAGAGAATGTAATTTTATTCTTAAAATAAAAATATTATATCTTTGATAAACATTTCTTGTCTATAAATCTCTAGTGCAGTCTTGGACTAACATATTTTTCAGGTGATGCCTAAAAGTCTTTTATCAATTCATCGAGAGTTGATATGAGATTCTCTATTCTTCAGGTGATGTCTAAAGATCTCTCATCAATTTATCGAGGGTTGATCTGGGATCTCCTATTCTTCAAATGATGTTCAAGGGTCTCTCACCAATTTACCAAGGGTTGATCTCAAATTCTCTATTTTCCAGTGCAGTCTTGGACAAACACATTCTCCAAGTGAGCATTCTAGTTTAGATTAAGTGTTGTAAGCTCACTCCAGAAGCTGGACGAACCAAGATTTTTCAGTAGATGAGGAATGAATATTACAAGACTCCCATGCTTCATTAGATGTATAGATTAGTAGTTTGTGTACATTAATTTGTAATTTTAGGCAATATAGAAAAGGTATTGTTTTCAACATATTCTATTATGTCATTGTTTAATTGTCCATAAACATTACAAGGTAATAATGTTAATAATGTTAGGAGATCTTGTTAATTAAACATTAAAGTAAACCATTTTATCAGTTGAAGTGATCCTTGAATTCTAAGTTGAAATTGACCTAAAATTTGGCGATGAAGATGAAAAAGGGAATTGAAATTCACATTCAGCTTGAGTTAAAGAAGAGCAGGCCACTAACCAGGTATTTCTGATCGTGCAATCGTGATTGCTTTATCATGAATGTCATCATTGAGTTTATTTCTCTCATGAAATGGGAGAAGATGTATATGTTCGACCATACTTGAGGTTGCCCTCTTTAGCGAAGATGTATGCATAGGGCTGAGCATTTTCGGTTCGGTCCGGTTTTGGACCAAAATAAACAACCAAACCGAATTTGTTTTTTTTTTTAGTTTTTGAACCAAACCGAACCGAAAACCGGTTCAAACCAATTAATTTCGGTTCGGTTCGGTTTTTTCCCCTTCCAAACCGGTTCAAACCGAAATGATTCCGGTGAGTTTTTTCTAGGCTTTTTACTGACCACATTTTTCACAGTAACCCAAAAAAGCAATAATGTAAATACATCAGCTTAATTTAATCTCAATATGAAGGAATGAAAATAAAAAAGAAATCACAGATTAAACAAATTAATATAACAATTACAATACCGTAAAGATCCTACACAAATTCAACAGAAGAACAAAGATTGAATGAAACAGCATCCGGTGGCTAATGAGAATTTGATAAGGAAGGAAAAAATAAACTACAAGCACCACAAAGCCACAACATTTGAGCCAAGAATATGCAAATCTTATTTCACTAAACTACAAGAGCACTGATATCAAATGAAACCCCATAAAGCCTGTAACTTCAGAACGAAAATGCAAGGTGGGAAATGAAGTGAACCATAAAAAGGGCTTAAAGATCTAAACCTATACTAAAACCCCATCAAGAAACACAGCTTCAAATGGGATAAAAATTGAAACTTGAATGAACAATTAAACTGATTGAATCCCCATCTAACCCTTCAAAAGGGTAGATCTTGATAAATCAAAAAAACTGGATCGCTTCCAAGCTCAGAAAATGAAGGAGAAGAAGACAGATTTGAGAGATGAGAGATAAAGAACATGGAAGAGAAGAAGATAGATTTGAGAGATGAGAGACAGAGACTAGGGAGAGAGGGCGACTGAGAATGCATTTAGGTTTAGGGATACTAAAACCCCTTCAAACTTGGGAGCCAAAGGAGCATGGAGCATGAGCTTAACAACTAACAAGTAATAATCGTGAAGCATGAAGAAAAATAAAAAAAAAGGAGAGATGCATAGAGCAAAAGGGGGGTGAATGTTACTTTAGGTTTAGGGTTAGAAAAAACATCCTATTTATACTTGCTTTTTTTTTTTGAAGTGTTGGCCTGGTAGAACCGGTTTGGTTCGGTTCAATCGGTTTTAGACTTTGAAAACCGAAATCGAACTAAACCGGAATTTTTTATGATTTTTTAATCGGTTAATTCGGTTTTTTTTCGGTTCGGTTTTTTTTTCCGATTTTCTCGATTTAATCGGTTTATCGGTTTTTTTTTCTCACCCCCTATGTATGCATGTGTAGATAATTAGGTTTGATATATATTTATAATAATAATAATAATAATAATAATAATAATAATAAAAGGCCCAGTTTTGAATCTGAAATGAAAGGCCCAGTTCATAACTTGTCGTGAGCTTACACTAGCATATGCATGGATTTGGAACTTTATATTTCGTTATTTTGCACTGAAGTTTGAATATCTATGGTCAATTTGGTAATGGTCAACCAGAATTTATGTCCATATTGTCAAATCTTATCCTTTAAAACCCGGCATGGGAAAAGTGAATGTAGTAAAATAGAGGGACATCAAGATCATAGACGAAAACGGTGCTCATTCAAACAGAAAGTGTAAAAGGGTTGACACCTTTGACAAAATCAAAGCCATGCTGATGCTTCTCAGTTTTAACGTTTAGTAGTTCTCAGGACGAGCAATAAAATTTGAAGCGTAACTTTCAAGATTACAAGAGTGTAAAAGTGGTTCTGATAAACCAAAAAAAGGGAAAAAAGGTGAACTGAAGGCAAACTTTCGGAGCCCATAATTTTTGACCAGACATGTAGCTTTGAAGAAACAAGCTTTGTTTGTATGTTTCGTTGTTGTAATTTTCCGAGGACAATCCTCCTTTGCTTTTTTTTTTGTCTATAATTTGTCCAAGGTCTTTGCTGACACCTCCAACTTGAAAGACAGCAATTTCCTTTCCAAGAAAATGACATTAAAGCAATCTATGGAACATATATTCTTAGCCTCTCAACCAAGCCTCTATATTCTCTTGGCTTGTCAGAAAATTAAGATAAATTCATACATCTATCCTTGTATTAATTAATATGTTTGGGTTATTGTTCCCTTATGGGTCTGAACTTGTTTAACTCGTCAAAATTCAATAGTTTTCACACGAGGATGAGTAATTATAAAACGGGGTCTGCTGGTTCCTTGGAGAAAGGAAGAGATAATAAGAAACGAGAGTCAGTAGATAAAGTAAAAGCATATAGGCTAGCTAAAAGGGTTTTTGATATTGGCTTGAAAGAGGGAAAGGATGCCACTTGATATTAGAAAGGAAAGGGTGCTTGACACCATTGATGGGTAAAATAGATGAGATTACCTCCAAAAGAGGGACAGCACGAACAAAATTGGACCCCAACAATCTTTAGTCCCAACGCCCTTGTCATGCCGCTGGTTCTTTCTTTTGGTGCGGTCTTGCTCATTGACCCGCTTTTACTAGTGGCCTGGTTTTAGTTAGTTTCTAGGGTTTTAGGAAAATATTAAAACATTAGCAAGTGTAGTTTCACATCAGTTGTAAATAAATAATCATGAGCTAACAGATCAGCTGTTTATTTATTATTGTTGGTAAGAAGCTAACAGATCACTTTGTTAAATCCTCATTGGAAATTAAGCATTCCAATAAATTTCTTGAAAATTTGAAAACAATGATTTAAAGTAAGTATTTTTGACTTCACCTTGTGGGTTAGATTGGTGTTTCCTTATGTAATCATATCAGCATTGGAACAAATCTCCATGCACCGCGCATAATTGTTTGCGTGTTTAGTAATGTAGTTTAGAATATTAATTTTTTTAATTTTAATTTTATTTTTGATATTATCCTATCAAAATTATAATATAATACTAAAAAAGTATTAAATAAATATTTTTTTCAATAAAAAGCACCCAAAAGCAATTACAAACACTTTGTATCCTTGACCATGGACAATTACGTGCCCAACAAAGAGGGAAATCCCTAAAAAAACAATGCAAAAGAGGTTTCGATGACCTAATCGTCCTCTAAACAAGAATAAAAAGTCTCTAAACCTGGGCAATAGTCTAAACTCAAAACATGACTTGGTGAATTTACCTCTGAAAAAATGCATCATTAGTTTCAAGTTTGTCGTTTATGTTAGAATGTGGTATTATGATTGTGTTGGTAATAAGTTGAAACTCCTTTAATAATGTTGGGACTTCTTGCTCCTCCATCGTAATTTCAAATGATCCACGATTCCTTGCTTGAACTACTGTTCATATACTCTTAAAAATGTTTGACTGACCGATCCACTCTACATACTTTAATTTCCTTTTGAACTTCAAAGTAATTCTTACATCAAAGTTTTGTCTAGGTGTTTTCATATACTTTTGTAGGCACAGCAATTATCATTAGACCATTAAAATGAGCCGTATTCCGCCAAAAAAGAATGATTGCTATACCATTGTGTTCAATTTTTTTGACAAACGAACCACCTCTCGTTCAAGTGGCGCCCCCCCTCCCCCCTCCCCCCCCTAAAGATTTTGCACCGCAATTTCGGCTTCATGGGATTCTGACTCAACTATATACTACCAAGCTCCGTCAGCTTCCACAAGTTTATATGGAGTCCACATGTCATGACCAACAACATTCACTGCAATGCTCGACATATAGGAATACACTTTGAGGCAGTATTGACCATCCAAATTCATAAAGTTGCTGACATTTTTCCTTTTGGCAATGTCAAAGGGACACTCATGTTGGCATGCTTAATTGCTTAGGATGCAAAAGGATATTTAAAATTAGAGGTAAAATGTACTTTTATCCTTGTAGATTCATCAGTATTTTCAAAATGTTACTCTGATAAATTTAAAAAAAGTTTCAAATTCTCCTTTTAGCATCAAGTAACTAAGAAATGTCGAATTTATTTTCATTATTGTTCTTACTTTTCTCTCATTCTTTCCACTTAAATCCTCATTTATGTTCTAGTATCTCATAAAACATTTAAAAAACCTAAGAAATTTAGATAAGCTGGCTGTTTAAAGGTTAGGAGAAATAATGAAACTAGAAAGATAATATTAACAAATCTGAAACCGTTGTAGGTGCGGGACACTGATGAATCTATAGGGCAAAATTGAAGTTTAACCTATAATTAGCGACTGACTCGTACTAATTAGTCCATTGATGCAGCCATTATTAATTCTAGATATGATTTCATGGTGCCCAAAACAGGTAGCTAGAGGGTAAATATATAGCAATTACGTACATCTATCTATGTTGGAACACATTTTCTGTCCAGGAGATAGAACAGAAGCCCTAAAACATTGCTTCAGTTGGAGATAGCTCGACAGCAACCAACTATATATATACTCAAGTATCTCGAAAAGCTAACAACTCTTTGTTGATGTAGACAACTAGCTTCGGATAGGCATAGCTTAGTGCTTCAAATTGAACAGATAGATTAATACCTATCATTATACAAGTTGTAATCATCAATTCAATATATCGATCATTTCTACCAATAGTATATTCCTCTTTATTTCTGTTAAATCAAATAACCATTACATGTAATAATCAATCTTTCCACTTGGCGATGCTACAGCTGAAGAAATATACATATAAGGTAATATATTTTTTGAAGGTTATCCAGTAAGTTTATTTCATCATGGATTATATACCATCAATGTTTTATATTGTAGAGAGACTGTTTTAATTTCTTGGAATGCAATATATATATATATATAGAGAGAGAGAGAGAGAGAGAGAGTACAACATATTAGATCAATTCGAGATTTACAATTTAATTCATCAAATCCACGACCTGGATCATGCACTCCACTAAATTTGATCTGGTTGGTCGTCGAAACCTTCAAAATATAATTTTGACTTTACTATTACAAACAAAATAAATTTGTAGTATGATTGTGAAAACCAGGTCGAACCTAAGAGAAATTTCGTTTAATCTTCCTATAATATACTGAAATAAGAAAGAACGAGAGATTTGAATAAAAAAAATTACAGAAATAGAATTCTAAAAATAAAAATAATAAATTGATATGTTGTTAACTTAGTTCAAAAGTCCACATATTTATTCCTATAAATCTGTTGATCATCGAAGTAAAATATATATTCTTTCACGTCAAGTAAATAAATTCGATATCCCTTAAAGCTCAGGAAAATTGATGAGATTACGAGTAAATTAATTAGACAAAGCTCTCTAATTAATTTCTTACCGTCAAACAAATTTAATATTGAAAGCAATTATCATTCACTTAGGAGTAAAGTTTGTGAAATTATTAATTTTAAGCAAACGTTCAAAAGCTTGACAATTTAAATTAGTTTATTTTTCCCTAATAAATCAAGATGAGAGTAACAACAATCAAATTAATTTTTTTGCTTCTTACTCTACTCTCTAACAATAATTATGGATTAAAAGAAACTAGAAAGAATAAATGTCATCTCAAAACAATTCAATAAGCTTGAATAACAATCAATAACATAATTCTGAACAAGGAAAAATAAATACTTGAATCTGAAAGAATTACAATGATAACATTACTTCTCACAACTTGCTAATGGAGATGGTGTGTATTCCTCTTAAACTGAAATTATGAATTAGTTCATAATTGCTGGAAAATTAACAAAAACAAAGAGAAAAGAACGCAGCAGAGAAGAAGAAGAGGAGCTATTTCTACCATGATTTGCTTCCCTTATTCCCTCGCTTAGCTTTTGTCTTTTGTTAGGATTCTTCTTTTTATTAGGAGTCCTTAATATTACTTCATTCCTTCCTTGTTTATACGGTCCTTAAGGTTGGTTAAATCCCTTAGAATTTGTGTTAAAAATGGACTTTGTTGCTCTAACAACTCTGCTGTAATTCCAACTTTGCTACAATTTAGACTTTGTTGCTGACTTGGTTTCTTGCAATATCCGACCATCTTAGCTGTATTCTTTCATTCATGGCATGTTAGAGGCTTGATCTGCATATTTTTTGGGTCTTAAAGCCCACCATTTCTATGTCAGACTCTTGGCCATAGTGGGATGCTCAACACCGTTAGTTTTCTTATCAGATCAAGAGATCAATCTCGTCTTTCAACTTGTGTCTAGATGTTTCCCTTCAAAACAATTTTATCTAACCTAGAATCCTTCACGAAAGTTGTAGTCCTAGATGTGTAGATGATTTTGGACTTTTGAATCACATGATTTCAATATCTGAGGCTCAAGATATGCCTATTTGAATATGTATTATGAAAGCAGAGAATCCTGTTGCAAGCAGAGAATGCTGTCGATCTTGGTGTCAACGAGTTTCATTCGATGCGGGGGGCACTATTGATGTATTTTTTAACCTTTATCTTACTTGAAAAGTAGATCGAGGTTGAGAGAGAGAAAAAAGTTTTTTCAATTTAATTTTGTATTTTGGGATCATTTTTTAGCTTTTCTGGGTTGATGATTTTTTCTAAATGCTCTAAAGGTGTTTAATAGGTGTTTTTTTTAAGTGAAAATTGGTTGAAAATGAACTTTCATGAAAGAAAATCCTTGATTTTCTAGCCACCACAATGATAGCTGAGTTTTGGCAAGTAGACGACACGTCATTTGCATTTATTATTTTAAAAAAACAATTGTGTCCATGTCACTATCCCCTTTAGGAAAACAAAAAGAAAAGGTCGGGCATAAAGGCTTGGCCTTGTAGACCTTCTCGTGTGGCCTTCTTTGTTAATGAGCGAGGCATGCTAGGCCATCCAGGCCCAGGCGTTGGACCCTTTTCTTCCATGCACAGTAAAAGTACATCTTTAACTTTGGAAAAGACAAAAAATAAGCTTTGCATTTGGGGTATTTTTTGTACTTTCACAAGGGTATTTTGTGTAATTTCCATGGTCACGAGCAATATTTTGGTATTTTCACATTGTTTTTGAATTTTTTTTAATGAGAAAAGTTGTTGGTAGCAAGTGGGTGGTGTACACGCCATTTAGGGAACACGTGTGATGCCACCCGATGGCCAAATTTTGCTAATATGTTCGGCCTTGCGTAATATTTTTTATGACGATGGTTTGTTTTAGTCAGTTTCATTTGCATTTATTTTTAAATCATGAGTTTTTTAGGGTGTAGATTTATCCTTTATTGATTTAAATAAATAAATTCAGTAAACACAATTGGATGAATATCTCATTTTATATGATTGAATATCTTAATCTGCATTAATCTCTTAATTTTTTCAGTTTTTTTTGTTATTGTTAATGGTTTTTTTTTATTTACATAAATGATTGTCGATTTATTTAATTAGATACTTTCATAGGCTTTTTAATTTACACTTTGAATTTATTTATATAAAAAAATACATTGAAGTAACTTATATACCAAATATTTTTATAAAAAAAAATTATACCCAGCGATGACGCATGCATGACTTAAATAGTTAGTATATTATTATTATTCCCAATTACTTGTATAGTGTAGCCATATGCTATCGTGCAATGAATGGAACCTTTATACTAATTGATGCCGGAAAGTGACCAGCCATAACAAAATAGCGTAACATTCATACTTTTCTTTTTTATTCTAAGGACAAATCGGTGGTCTTATATCCATTAATTGTGGCACAGTGCAAGAACTCAGTTTTCCAATAAGGCAAGAATTAACCACTGGTTCATTTGCTGGTTTCGAGGCTTTATTTTCTGTTGAGCCATTATTGTTTGACTCCTCTATATATAATAGTGACGGAAATTGAATGTCAAATATTGTTTGGTGTATTGTATATAAAATTCTCGAAAGAATTTTATTATTTTCATAATTTATTACCATGTTTAATAAAAATAACATTTCAATTTAAGAAATTATGTTACTGGTCACCTTCTACAAATAAATTTATATAATTTTCTAATATATTTTTTTTTAAAATGAAAATCTCGTGTATTTAAAATTTAAACAAACTCATGATTTTCATATTATCTAGTTTTAATTAAAATAAAACATGACAAAACTCATGGTGAGTCTGGACCCAACATTCTGTAATTTTTATTTAGGCATTGGCTCTCGGGGCATTCTATGATCCATTGAGCCTTGCCTGATGCTCTGTGGTATAGACACTTACCAGTGACGTCTTTTTTCAAGAGAATGATATTTTGACGGAGTGGCCATTGGTACGATGAAGTATCAGTTTATAAAGTCGCATGAACTCAGAGATCCCTTGCTCGAACAGAGACATGTCGGCATGAGCCATCACTCTCTTGCATGTCAACTACTGTAGACAATTTTATTATAAAGACGACGTTTCCTTTCCTCGAAGGAAAGGACAGTGCATGGGCAGGGGGGGGGGGGGGGGGGGGGTTTATAAGAACCGGCACGTTGCTAAATTGCCTTTTTCAAGAGAGATACTGTGATTTTCGAAACAATTATTTAATTTGAACGATCGATATTCTCCGAATGCAGTGGCGATATTGACATATTTTGAAACGAGGAGTAATATTTTTCATTCATCGGATGATTGGATGTTACGACATTAATTCGGTCGAGCAATTCTGAGCGAAGACCGAGTGTTATCCAACCATATATTTACATGAATGAATCATGATATTGTCCGGCAAATCTGGAAAGCCCTTTTCACTTGTCCTCCATTGATGTGGAGTTCCATGCACATCAAGAAGTAACACAGTTTTGTCCTCCATTGTAGTGTGTTAATTTCTATAGATACACCAAACCAATTAAGAAATATAAATACTACTCCAATTAATTCTCTTTCTCCCCCCAATTAAACCAATTAAAACCATAGTCAATGTGAAAGCAGACATCAAGATATCATCTCAGAGTCTCACTTGTGCCGCCAAGGTGCTAGAAGCCTAGAACAATTCAACGGCCAAACACGAGTTCTCTCTAAAGATATGTATCGTTTTAATCAATCTTTGATATCTCATTTTCTTATAATTTATTTTTGCTCTTCTTTTTCGGTCCAAAAAAAAATGGTTGCAAAGGACTTTTCCTTCTCTATTCTTCTTCTTCACCATCATCAATAAAGCCTCATTAGTGCTCTCCCTATGATCTCAAGTTCGAACTCTATGGTTGCTAATATGATTACCACTGGAGACTTACATGGTCGTTAACTTTGGGGCTCGTGGGATTAGTCGAGGTGCATGCAAGCTAGCTCGGACACCCACGTTAAAAAAAAAAAAAAACCTCATTAGATATTATTTTGATTTGATCTTATTTTGTTTTATGTATTAAATTTTTCTCAATCACAATTTTTATCGTTCAAACTGAAAAAATTTAAAGTTTGTTTTTTCTTTTAATTGGCGACGTTGTTAATTTAATATATTATTTAATTAGTTTATTTTCTTGTTTCTATTAGATGTGACGGCTCCCATTATTGCTGAATTGAAGAAACCTATAGACATAGCCAAAGTAAATGCTGGTAAGTATACACATCTCACTAGGAAACATGAAGTCGAGTATGTAATATCCACTGCCACTTTTTTATTTATCTATTAATTTTTTCTTTGATTTTTTATTTCTATGATACTATGTGCATTTAGATAATGAGTTTGTGTTGCTGATTTTGGTATAAAATCACGATTGGTTAGATAGGAACTAAATCTTTTCCTTTCATTTTTTCTTTTAAACCTTCTTCTCACATTGTTTGGATAGATAGGAACTAAGTCTTTGTTTCTGGTCATTCTTTATTAATATCAGAACATCTCATTATTACTTAGAAGTTAGTAACTTGAAAACCAAACAATTAAACATATTCTACGGAATTTCTTGACAATGATTTTTACCTTTACAACAAGTTTCACTTATGATTAAGATAGTTCTTGAAGAACTTTCAAGATGCTTAAAATTTCTTGATAATAGAAGTCATATGAAAAGATTCACTTTGAACTATCCTTTTAGAATAAATATCGTGTAAGATAGGTTGAAACTCTTGAATTTGGTTTATTGCGGTCTTTAAATCGACCATCTTGAAGTCAAGAAATTTTCCAACTACAAACTTTTAATTGAACTATACATATATATGATATATCGTCCAAATCATTCAAGATATATTTCTTATACACAAAATCATTATTAATTCATATGTCCTTAATTGCCAAAATAGTGGTATCAGATTCATTATTTGACAGCTTTAATGCATATTCATTCAAAAACCTTGCTAAGTTCAAGATACTCAGATAAAATAATCTCTTTTATTTCCACCTTTTAAAGTTC